>NW_004524698.1:699780-707911 GCF_000260255.1 Octodon degus
CTTAGGCACACTCTACATCATTGATCACTTTCCTCTTTGGCCCCATAATCTCCTTGATCAGAAAATTTGGGACACTACCGATTTACATGACGTTACACTACAAGTTCTCACATGTCCTGAGTCTTAATTAACATTGGAAGGCTGGGGCCAAAATATTGGCTTTCCTCACAGCCCTCCTTTTTCTCTAGTTTTGGTCTGCAAATTTAGGTTGTTGACCCTCAAGAAGAGAAGTTTATTGTTATAACCATACAACCTCGGCTGTTAAGCTTAACCTCACTATCTGTCTGAATATCAAACATTTTAGGCATAACATGCAACAGGTATTTTTCATCAAGTATTGATATGTTGAACTTTAAGTCCCTACAGAATATGATGAAAAAGCATTTAGAAATTAGAACATATTTTAAAAATAGTCATAGTTATATAATTCTCATGTTTACACATAAGTCTAAAAATCTAACCATATACAACCTTGAAGCAGGACAGTCCCACAATATTCCTTTTCCTGTCTCTTGCTTTCATTCACCACTCCCTTCTTGAACATCCACCTACCTGAGAGACATCTTAGCAGTAACTGGCATGTCATGACAAGCCACCCACATTGAGAATACCAGAATGACAGGCACTCCAAACATGAAAATAGTATTACAAATTACCATCTGCAGTGCAGTAGCTTAGTTCACAGGTATCGGTATATATAGTTTGTCAGGGTGAGAATCTTTCCAATTAACTGCTAGATTAAAGAATATTCTCAGGATCATTGCCTTGCTCATCTTTTACATATAACTGTATAGCTTGACATTGTCATGTTTCCTAGCTCTTCTCTTTTCCCTCTCTTTTTTTAGTTAGTCCTTGAGATCCTGCTTTCCTTTTACTTGTATAATATCTTTCTATTTGTATTTCTTCTTTGGAGTTCTTTTACTAGGGAGACTATATGATATATACACGTGGGTCTCATTTATTTCACTTATGAGTAATATGTTCAAGTGGCATCCACTTCAATATAAAGGCTTGCAGTTTATCATTCTTAATAGCTGAATAATACTCCACTGTGTAAAAATACCACTTCTTTCTCAACCATTCCTCAGGTGATGGGCATCTTGGTTGTTTCCAAGATTTGGCTATCACAAATTGTGCTGCTATAATCATAGGCACACATATATCCCTAAACAGTGCTTCTATAAACATTTTACCAATGTTTTCTGGTATTCATCACCAGCCATAACTGAAGGCACATTAACCACTCCGAGGGTATGTTTCCCCAGGGTTGGTAAGTGACGATGAACTACATTCAAGGTCAAGGGGAGATCTTCACAGAGAACACCTTCCTAGGCCAGACAGTGTGTCACACACAAAATGCTTGGAACCCAGGGGAGGTCTTCCCATGGCAGGTCTTTCCTGACCTGCTCTTGACAGACCTACAAAGACTTGGAAGCCCAGAGGAAATCTTCCTAGAAGGTACCTTCCCAGGCTAGGATATATGCTACCAAAAAAGACCTAGGATTATAGGGACGGTCTTCCCAGGGGAGCTCCCTCCTAGTCTGCTTGTGTAAGATCCATAAAGACCTGAAAGTCAAGGGGAGGTCTTCACAGAGAACACCATTCTGTGACTGATAATGGGTCACCCCCAAAGACCAAGTAGCCAGGGCAAGGTCTTCCCAAGGAACTTCTTTCCTCTCCTGCTCAGGCAGAATCCACAAAGCCCTGGAAGTCGAGAGGAGGTCTTCCCAGAGGACACCTTCCCAGGCCAGGTCATGTGCTACCCACAAACACCTAGCAATGCAAGGAAGATATACCCAGGTCTGAGCATTAGGCACCCACAAAGATGGAGGAGCCCACGAGAGGTCTTTCCAGAGGAGATCTTCACAGGCCATGGTATGAGATACTTACAAAGACCTAGAAGCCCAGGGGAAGTCCTTACAGACTAAGTCTACCCTCCCATGACCATGAGGTGCCAACAAACACCTAGGGGATGAAAGAATGTCATTCCTGAGGAAAACTTCGCAGAGTTGGTGACTAGATGATGGGAATCATATAGAAGACCAGAGGAGGTCTTCTCTGAGCTGGCAATATGCTGCCCTGAGATGGGAATGAGTCCAGGCAAGGTCTTCCAAGGCCTGTGCACAAGCCACCAAGAGACACCAGGAAGACCAGCACATGTCCACCCTGGCATGAGTTCCCTGAACAACTCCAGCAGTTCTTTGTGGGTGTGAGGGAATTGGGGCCATGAGGGATAGACCACCTGTGCAGAAGTAGATGCTGGCATGTTGTAAGCATAGTGTCCTATCACATTCATATCCAAGAGAGGGCTAGCAGAGAAAGAAGCCCAGTGCCCCGGATAAATCAACAGCCCCAGATTCATTTCCTCAGGCACTGGAGTAGGATCCTGTAACACAGGTATCTATGTGAGCTGGGCTACAAAAGCTCACCAGGGTCATAAACATTGTAGAGCATGGAATGACAGGGTATGATGCTTCCCACTGGTGGATGGATGTTCTCCATACATAAGTGCACAGAGAACACTGCACTATGGTCAGTCACTGGAGTCTTTTATGCCATTTTCTTACACAAGACATTGGGGTTGTAACATAGCAGCAAGGCCCAGCTCAGCCATGAGTATTGGTGGGAATAGAAGAGACTTCTGCTGGTGCATTAGAGAAGAAACACAGGTAGGTGCCATGGTGACCACATACCAGCCTTGACACCTCATTGTGGGCCTGTGTAGACAGCACACCAAGTGTCTTGCTCCCGAAGAAGTCTGAGCTTCTTGTCCTCCACTCAATTCCTCTCTGCCCATCTCCCTATTTGCTTAGTGCATGGTCACTGTCCACATGTTGTTAGGAATGTAAGAGAAGGGATAAAGATACTGTGCCACATTACATCACTCCACATGGACCAAGGCGTCCTTGGGGAACTTGCCTTTTTGTCGTACACCCTATTCTCCAACTCTTCTGCATCTTGAGATTTCCAGAGCTATGTTGATTAGAAACACTGGCATTTCTTCCTACTCTTGTCACTTGAGGCACAGTGCAGAAGAGAGTTAGTGACCATGACCACGCAGCTCTTTATGCTCCAAGACCTAGACTCTATTCCTTCTGGGGGGCATTTTCCTGTTCAGCCAGGAAGCATCCTGGGTGTCCTCATGTACAGAACGATCCACAGGAGATGGACTCACACCCAGAGAATGAGACCTGTCCTCTCGTTTCTACCAAGGGACATTGTCTCAGTAAACAGGGGCTGTTGTTATTTGGGCAGGCAGTTCCCACCTGTGCTTGGCTAACAAACTGTCTTGGACTCAGTAAAATTTCTCACCATTCTCTTCTGTAATCCAACTGTACCTCTAAAAGCCACATTTGTGCTAGGCTGTCCTACCTCTTGAGGCAGAGTAATTTGGAGTAATTTTTTTTTTTTTTTTTTTTTTTTTTTGGTTGAACTATGAATTGAACTCAAGCCCTTGTGATTGTCAGGTAAGCAGTTATTCTACTGAGTTATCTCCCCAGCCCCATGGACTAATTTGGAGTCACAAAGTAATTTAGAGTTTGATCTGAGGTGCACACCAAAGCTCTCCTGCTGGCTCCTGGTTTGGCCCCTGACTCCATGTGTCCCCTCTTTTGCACATCAGATTAGAAACCACTCAGCTGGGAACCTCGCAGAAGTTTGTTCAGGATGGCAGGTACAGGTAGTCACATCACTCTCCCTCAGACAATGGGTGGGCCCAGTGTTCCTGAGCAAGCAGTCGTTCCATGGGCCCTCCTTTTTGAGCACCACAATGGCCTCCACCTACAACCAACAGAGCAGGATAATGGGAAGGTGAATATTGCTCCTTGTAGTGCAGTATGACTGGGAAACATACACCTCAAAGTCCTGGGAATGTACCTTTGCCTCTCTTAGCCTGTATTTCTCTGAGCTGAGCAGTGTTCCTAGGCCAAGCCCAGAGACAGTGTAGCAGGAAATAGGGTCTCCAATGTTGGCAGGTGCTGGCCTTGACCTTGATCCTAGGGAAGACCTGTGGCATTGGCTGTGCTTCTTCTCACCCATGATCCATTCCTTGCTGAATCTTGCATGTGGGTGAAGTTATTCTGTTCAGTGTAAAGGAGAGTGGAGAGACTCCCTATGGGTTTATATAGAGTCAGAGTTCCTGTGGACCAGGCCTACACCAATAACATGGAAGGCACTGATGTGTGCTTTTCTCTGAGAATACACATGAAGCAACACTACGTGAACACATAGGACTGACCATGTTTCATTGACCAACAAGGGGCAACCAATGCACTCTTCAGCTTCTCTGAGAGTCAGGGGCTAAATGAACACTAGGAGAAGACAGTGCCCCAGAATGGTAGGTGCCACAGCATCTGACCCTCTCTAGATGCCAAAGTATAGCATGGAGAAGAGGTGCTCAGGGGACAAAACAGAATTGGGCAGAGCAATGAGTCAAAGAGTGGGGGAAGGCTAGGCTGGATACACTCTCCCTTTCCTCTTGCTTCTCAGACATTTATGGAGCATGTGCCCTTTGCACACAAGGTCAGTGCTTTGGCAGACATGCCTCCAATTGTTCACAGAGGTCATAGGCATGGTGTAGGGCAAGAGTAATGGTTGCCATACTTCACTGAAGGTAAGGTGGTCCCATGATTCATCAAGGTCTCCTCCCTCTTATCCCCTCAGACTTGAGTCTTTCCTTTTTGGCTCCTGGCTGTAGATGCACACCAAGGTAGACCTCCCACCACACAGTCCTCTGACCCCACCATAGCACCCCAGCCCACTGAGGAATAGAGTGAAGCTGTAAGACTGAGTACACACTTTCCTGTGGGCATATGGGGAGGATGGGACTGAGCAGGTATAAAGAGCTCCCAGGCCCTATGTTGGCCCAGGAACACCAGGAGACCCAGCAGTCGGTGTGTAGGCATAGTCAAAGATGATCTCTTGGGACTGAGCTCTCATGGACTGAGCATGAATGGTTACTGATCCTTTGTCTTCTTTTAGCTGCAGGGTTACCTGCAACACAAGATCCAGTTCCAATGGCAGAGCCTATGCCAGCCCTACATGCAGCTCCCTCATCAGCTCTAGCACTGAAAGGAGAGCCAGCTCTCCTTCACTAGCTCTAGCCCTGGGGCCCCTTGTGGCTCCTCTGAAGGTATCACCTGCTGACCTCTGCCCACCTGCTAGTAGCTCCTGCCCCACAACCATCCTTCTGCCCCCTGCCCATTGCCCTTACTGCTGCATTTACTTATACCTTAATTCGCAGTGTTCTGTAGATATTTAAATACATTGATCTTTAATGGAATTTCAGAATTAGATTTTCTAATGGATAAGTCTGTACCAACAAGCTCTGCAGCTTCACACCTGACCAGCAACAATTGTTTTCCTCTGTTCCACACCCATACACAGTCCCTCAGCTCTGCCTGAGCCAGTCCTTAGCTACCAGTCCTCTTTTTTCCCCTGGGATTTCCCTACTCTGGATTTTTTTCACATTGATGCCCTCAGATTTCTCTTTGCCCACATTGTACTGTAGGGCACTGATTCATCTTAGCTTTGTTTCATAGAGGAAGTGGCCCACTGCAATAGGTGAGAGGGAAAGCCCCGTGACCTGTGTGTCCATCCTGTGGGCCTTGGAACTAACTATGAGTCCCTGACTCAAGGGCTGGAAACCACAAGGAGATGGTTGATGCTTTTTCTCTCTCACTTTTTTTTTTTTTTTTTTTTTTTTTTTTTTTTGTGGTACTGGGGATTGAACTCAGGACCCAAGCACTTATTCTACTGAGCTATCTCCCCAGCCCTGATGCTTTCTTCAAGTGAACAAAAAACAAGAATAACTCTGAAAAGTTACAAAGACAGACCTCAGGGGATGTGTGTTCCTTCAAACCCAGACCATCTTTGAGGATCCATATACCAGGGGAACAGTGGACACTCAGGAATCCACTGTTTAGTGGGAATAAAAGACTCACTTCTGTAATGCTAAAGAAAATCTCCACTCATGGATTGAAAGGATCAATCTGCATTGATACAAAGCATAGTACTGAAAGATCTTCTGTCCTTTTCAGATAAGTGTGTCCTAAGTCTGAGGCCACACAGACCTGGTAAGAACATGGAAGGCATTGGTCCTGGAAGGTGCTATGGAAGAAGTGGCCATGGATGCTCTTCTCTGAAAAAGCAGGGGTTGGGGAGATAGCTGGTGTTGGGGAGACAACTCAGCAGCAGAAGTGCCTGCCTGGTAAGCGCAGGGTCCTGAGTTGGATCTCTATTGCTCTGAAAAAAAAAAAAAAAAAAAAAGGGAAGAAAAACATCTAATATCACAGGATTGTGGGGGCAACTCTTAAGACTTTCTGATTCATTTTGTTTTGTTTTGGCTTTGGCTTTTTGGTTTTCTGAGACAGTCTTGCTACGTACTTCAGGCTGAGTTTGAACTCACTTCATAGCCCATATTGGCCTGAAACTTGAAGGTATCCTCCTGCCTCTGAATCCTGAGTCATCCATTTTTATTCTCACAGGAATGAATTGTAAGACAAGAAATATTTAGTATAATAACAGAATGGACTCTGAACGTAGAATCAAAGAAAAGCTGTCTTCTTCCCCAGGAACACATGCCCTCCCTCTCAGGTGCTCCTATTTCCTGTCCTCAATTTGGAGATTAGGCTGCCTCTTTGTGGTTGCTAGAGTGTATCAGGTCTAAAGACTTCTCTTACCTCATGTTCACACCAGGCTCCTGGCTATGTCATGGCCAGGAAGAGTGTACACCATGCCACCTCAAGTCACTGCTCAGCTGGACCGTAAAATTCTGGAAATATGTCAGAGTTATAAACTCTCTACTTTAGTAATGAATTAATGAGTTTAAAATGAAAGAAGACAGTTTATTTGGAAGAGAATGGGAAAATGGGAGATAGACAGATACTGCTCTGGCATTTCCTGGGGCTGTCATTTCATAATTGAGTCAGCAGCCTCTGTTGTGGAACATGAAATAGTTTCCAACTTGTCCAAACCATCACAGAGCTGCAGGGAACATGTTAATCTGTAAGTCTTACTGTTGCAAATGGATCCCTACACGTGGCATTTTTAAGTCTGTAGGGTTTTGAGCTGTTGACCACAGAATTCAAATGTGAGGCATCATATGCATTCTTGAATTGTAAGCTAGGAACCTATAGAAGTAGAGACAGAGCCAGAAAAAGGATAAAATAGGATCGCATTGAAGTTTATTAAAGACATTAATATGAAACCTTACTAAAGGCAGCCTTTTCATTTCTGCAGTTAGACTCCAACAATTAGAAAAGGTAGCATATCCCACCGACCCCAGGCCCTGCAAGTGTGGGAGAGAGCTTCTGCTCTGTCTTGCACCAGCCCACCTCCAGGCCCAGGCCCACCGCATGAGAGAGTCACTTTCCTGGGTTCTCCAGACCTCCCCTGCCCAGCCAGACCCAGCGCAGCACACCCTCTGAGTGAGAACTTCCTCCTTGCCTTGGGCCCTTCATATCCAACCGACCCCAGGCCCAGCGAGTGTGGGGGAGAGCTTCTGCTCTGTCCTGCACCAGCCCGCCGCTCCAGGCCCAGGCCCGCTGAGTGAGCGAGTCACTTCCCAGTGTTCTCCAGACCACTCCAGACCACCCCCGCCTGACCAGACCCAGCACAGCTTGCCATCTGAGTAAGAACTGCTGCTGCGCTCTTGGGAGTCCTGCAGACCCACCAAAACATAACACTGGTGAGTGTGTGGGAGAGCTTCTGGGCTCTCTCACCCCCACTTCTCATACCCCTCCAGACCCAGCCCAGATCTAGCATAGAGGCTTGAGGTAAAACCCTGCAGCTAAAGTCCCCGCAGCGAAAGACTAGGGTCAAATCCACACAGCTAATCCAGGAACAGATCATCTTACCAGAGGTGCACAGCAAGCCTACCTCCAAGGCAACAACAGTAAGGAGCTGAGCACAGTAGCCTAACCCAAGGCAGGCACAACTGCATGAACAGAACTTGGTATATCAGTACCTGAATTTCATTAAGTGATAACACAATTGCACCAAAGCTCTACACCAAAGGCCACACAGGTCAGTGTTAAACAAAATGATAAAGACAAGGAGCAAAATGCAATCTCAGGTCTCAAGCCCACCCATAACAAGTACAGAGGATACTAGCTCAGCTGAAGTAAATAAA
>NW_004524698.1:714318-718786 GCF_000260255.1 Octodon degus
AAAAAAAAAAAAAAACATACATCAGAGATCCAGGAATTCCAAATCTACCAAATTCTGGAAGCTGCCTAAGCAATCATCTCAACTTAAGATTGAGGGCATTTTTTTCTATATGTACTCCAGCTTCTCAGAGTAAAATATATTTATATGTACCTAAAATTTAAATCAGTGTTTCAGATAAACACTTAACCATTGGATAAAGTTAAACAGGGACTGGTGTTTTCTTTCAATTTGTTTTTATGAAATAAAATTTCATAATCAAATAATAAAAAAAAAGAAAAAGAAAAGGTAAAGTGAGAAAAGGCAGACATGGGAATGTACCAGGTAACACAATTAACATAAGAATCTAGCAGGAGAAGCACACAGGCAATACAAGTAGGTAGCCAGGAACATGAAAGGCCAGGATAACCAGCTGTCATAACTCTCCTCTGTTATAATGCAAAAGCAACAAGAAACAGCCACCTAAGAAATCTTATTTAATATATAAAACTCACATATCCCTTTTTGACATTTTTTTCCTGAAATGGGACTCTGGACTGAGAGGAATAATTCAAAACTGCAGGCACACATTTACTCCTGGGGATCCCAGGGGCCTCCATGAGAAACCCTTCAGTGTAGAGAAGCAGTGGATGTGAAGCACTGTAGTAGCTGCTGGTGAGTACTGGCTGCTCAATCATTCTGCTAGAGAGAGCTATTGACCAGGAGCCATCCTGGAGAGAACTGGCTGAGCTCAGAACTCAGTAGAGGATGCTGGCTCCTCTAGTGGCTCCCAGTCATGCTCACACCCTGGAAGTTTTGCTAATGGCTGCAAGATGAATAAATCTGGTCTTGGCCAGAAGCTTCATACTCACTAAGATTATATACTACCCAACAAAGAAAATACTGCTGTTTTGGAACTGGGGAGATAGGTCAGCAGCATAAGTATCTGCCTGGCAAGTACAAGGTTCTGAGTTCAAACCTTAGTACCAAAAAGAAAAAAGAAAAAAAAAAAAAAAAAGAAAGAAGGAAAGAAAGAAAGAAAGAAAGAAAGAAAAAAGAAAAGGAAAGAAAATACTGCTGTTTTGCTAGAATAAGTAGTGTAGATTGGGGCTCTGTCTCCAGTTTTCTACCAGTCCCAGGAGAGAGAATCCTGGAAGTGGAAATTGTTTTCTTTCTGTCTTGATTGTTTGTATTCTTTAGTGTTGTTTTGGCTTTTTTTTTCTCCTTCATGGATCTTGTTTGTAGGTGAGTATGAATGTAGTTTCTATACTCTCTGTACTAGTTCTGTTCTGTTTTTCTTTTTATCTTTTCTTTCCCTTTCCTGCCAGTCTTCTTCACCAGTTTCTTTTGAAGAAGGATTTCAGTATATCTTTCTTCTTCAAAGTTAGCATAAGCCCTTTTGTTCTGCAACCTTGCTTTTCATCACTTCCTCTGTTTCTTTCCAAACCTCTTTTAAATTTTAACTCCTGAGGATACAATTTACTTTTTTTTTTGAGGGGGGTTATCCAGGGAAGTGCTTATTCCACTGAGCCATCTCCCTGGCCCACAATTGACATATTAAAGACTTACATATTGCATATAATTTTCTTGTTTAAGATTTTGTTGTATACCCTCAAACTTACTTTGTTTTTTTGTGGTACTGGGGATTGAATTCAGAACCCTGCACTTGTGAGGCAAGCCCTATTCTACTGAGCTATCTCCCCGGGCCCTCCAACTTACTTCCTATGGCTAAAGGTGGCAAATTAATGGTTAATGCAGTTTGTGATTTTTTTTATTCCAAAACTGATTCTGGTGTTACTGTAATGGTACTACCTTAGGCAAAGTGGCAGAATTGTTTTAAACAGCTACTATTTCTGGTATTCTGTAGCCCAGTGCTCTAGAACCAGGGGCTGAGACAAACAGGCAGAAATTTCTCATCCCCAATAAATTGAAGTAGGATCTTACAACAGACTAAAAAGTCAAAAACTTGTTATAGCTGGAAGATAACCTGTAACAAGTACTCATTTACTAACACTTTTAAATACCAGCAATTAAAGGGTTTTTTTTTGTTTGTTTTATGTTTTTCTTTTTTTTTAGTGGGTAATAAATGAAAAACAAAGACACAAGAAAAAGAAAAAAAAAAAGTCACAGGACTGTCCTGCTACAATGCTATATATGTTTAGATTTCTAAATTTCTATGTAAAAATATGTGTGTATTCCTATTTTTAATTTTTTTTTCTTCATATTCTGTAAGGACTTAAATTTCAACACATCAATACTTGATGGAAGATACCTGTTCCACATTATGCCTAAGATGTTTGATAATTAGACAGATAGGGTAAACAGAACTGTATATGTTGTAGAGTAATAATAAGCTTCTCTTCTGGAGGGTAAACAACCTATGTTTGCAGATCAAAAATTTGAGAAAAGGAAGGGCTGCAAGGTCTACCAACATTTTGTCCCTAGCCTTTCAAGGTCAGTGAAGACTGAGGACATAGGAGAACTCATAATGTAACATCATGTAACTCAGTTGTGCCCCAAATTTTCTGATCAAGGAGATTATGGAGCCACAGAGGAATGTGATTGACGATGTATAGTATGCCTAAGGAAAGTCACATGGAGAGAAAACTTTCTCTCAGGCTTTCACAGAGAGCAAATTGCTCAAGCATTGGCCATGACTCATCCACCTGGCTGACACTGACAAAGGATCTACAAAATGCAGTACAGGACTACAGGATAAACCCTGAGGGGACTTGACTGACCTTATCAGATACAACAGTTACATTTCTTGTTATATAGGTCTTGTGTTATCTTGGTTTTAACCATCCAGCAGAAAAGTACAAAAATGATATATATAAAGTAAAGCCATATTAATATGCTGAGCTGTAAAAGGCTCTAGTCAACAACTTCTGCGGATAACCCACTATTGTGGACTACTGGACTGTGTTGGATTGTTTTGCTGAATTCAAGCACCTATAATATTTAGAAGCTAATAGAATACCCATCTCTGACAGGACTGAACTGGAGAGGGGGAATACAGAGGAAAGACCATTTTGTATTTGTATATACAGAATAGTTAGCATAGATGTACAGCTGCTTTCATTTGGTTCAGTGAGAGGCAGGATTTGTAGTAGTAGTGTTTGGATGGGATGTCCTGCCTGCTTCTTGTGCTGTGGATGACTGCTGAGAAGATAACAGTGTGCAATGTATTAATTATTGAAAATGTCCTATTAATCAGCTTGAAAAGTGTCTCATTGATATGTTTCTCAATAAAATAAAAATATATGTCAGCAGCTCTAAAACAGTCCTATAAAACAATATCCTGTCCTAGTGAATGTAAAATGCTTATGCTGGGCTGGTGTAGTAGTGTAGATTGGGGCTCTGTGGTCTAAGCACCTACTTAGAACAAGCTTAGCAAAAGCACAGGGACCATGGTTCAATCCCCCAGCACCACATGCCAGCCAGCCCTGCCCCCTGGTGGGCTGAGCTGGCCACACACACACACACACACACACACACACACACACACGTAAATTTAAAAAAAGAAAAGGCGCCTTTCTTAACCTTTAAAAATAAAATAAAATAAAATGCTTATGCTAATGTGGACTTTAAGGGAAAATAAATAAATAAATGCCAGCAATTAAGCAAGCTATCACAGGCAATTTATGAGCATCACCACAGGAATTAAACTAGAAGATAAGAAAGAAATGATGAAGATGCTTAAACAAGATACAATCTCAGACATCCAATTTGACAAAGGAAAACCCAGTGGGCAATGAGGTGGGAGAATCAGAAAGCCCCAAACCTGGCTTCTCTAAACTGATAACAACAAAGAAATCAAATGAGGCTCTAGAAAAAAAATCAAATGAGAAATAATTTCTCAGATAACTGAAGAGATGGTGCCCACAATGAAAACCATGTTTAGTGACTCTAGGGCATATACAGACAAAAACACAGAGGAGCTTAAGAAAATTATGGAAGGTGATGGTGGTACATGCCTGTATTTCCAGCATTTAGGAGGCTGAGGCAGGAGGATTGCTGTGAGTTCAAGCCCAGCCTGGGCTACAAAGTGATTTCAAGTTCAGTTTGAAGTGCATAGTGAAACTCTGTCTCAAAAGGACAAAGAAAAAGGACAAGAAAAGAACAAAATTATGGAAACCATGAATGCTCATTATAGGAAAGAAATTGAATCTATCAGGCAGAGTCCAACAGATATCTAGAAGGACAAGTATTCTATTCAAAGTATCTGCAGCAGATTAAGTTAATGTGAGGGCAAGATCTCAGATATAGAAGATAGACTTGTGGTTAGTAATCATGAAAAGAAGGATTTCAGTATATCAAGGGACCATGAGAAATCAATCCAGCAGTTGCTAGACGATGTAAAGAAGAACAAGTTGTTTTTTTTTTTTTTTTTTTGGTTCCTTGAATGCCTTCAGGGCACTTTTGGCCAGCAGGAGAGTTGTGAGGTTCGAACTCCAGCAACCTGAGGCTGACAGCTTTGTGGAAGCAGCCA
>NW_004524698.1:718886-720452 GCF_000260255.1 Octodon degus
TAGTGTAAAATCATGTGGGGCTAAGGTAGAGAAAGAGGGAACTCCCTTAGGTGGATGTGGGGTGGGACAAAACTATGGTCAACCAATGGGATTACAAGCACCATTGCTCCAGTAAGATTGATTAAACCCAGGACCAAATGGGGAAGGGAGTCATATAGCAAGCCACATGAATGTAAAACAGGACTTTATCTGGTAGCCATCAGATAAAGATTTTTCCGGCTTTCTCAGGGTAATGATCAATCTGGGATGCTAATCTTTAGGGAGGTTAGCATTTCTTTGATCTTTGGTTTTTAGGTCTGGCTCACAGCAGGTGCATTCTTCCCTCCCACAGTTGTAAGGTATCTTGTCTCCTGTGTTATCTCCTTCCAGGGCCTGGCCCTGCCTGACTGCCTATAATACTTTTATCTAACTTGGCTGCCTGCAACACTTAAACTGCTGAGCTATGTCTGTGTCCCAATAAAAATATTATTTGAAAATTCAGTTTCACAGCTCAAGCATGTCAGGGAAACAGAATAGTTTTTCAGAACCTATGGTATCTTATTAAATTGAATCCCTCAATGATCTGTCATATTTTTTCCTTTTCAAACAGGACTTTAGGTCAATATCCAGATTCCCATGCAGAAAGGACTTGTTTCAATTGCTGTTAACATGATTATGCACTTTACCTTTTTTTTCTGCCTACTAGAGGAATTTTGTGAATTTAGTGCAAGAAAAACCTTCCCTTTGGTCATCATAGCTTACTATCTGTTCTGAATAACTTGCTGACTCAGTTGTGATGAGTCTCCCTAAAGAATATAAAGAACAGAGAGAGTTTGTAATATCTTGACACACATTTTAACTATTATTACAGGTGATTTTTTTCTCAAAATTTCATGCTCATGCAAAAATGATCAGTGGACAAATGCACTTAGTACCTCTACATCATGGTACACCACAGAGCAAGGAGAAGGCACAGCTTTCTGGGGATTCATCACCTCCGATGGTCTTGACAGCGTTACACTGAGTGAAAAGAGTCAATTTCAGAAGGTCATCACTGGGTAATACAGACTGACTGGCCTTTGCTTCTGCCCCCTGGAAGGGAGATTAACTCCTTGAAAATTCTGACATGAGAGGTGCACCTTGGTTGTTTATGGGAGTCTCTTGTATCACACCTTACTTAACAAGTGGACTCTGGACAGAAGACAGGGGAGCATGTTCATCAGAAAGGGCAATCTTATAATTCGTAAATAAAATACACTCTCATTGGCAACCAGAAAAATGCACCTTGAAACTTCAGTAACTCTTTGTTTCCTTCTGTTTTTCCATTGTAAAATGCAGCTTTGCTGGGGAAGAGGAGCAGCAGTATGCACTTGGTCTTTCTGGTAGACAGTGTGGCCGGTATGCCCCAAGTGGCTTGAAGCTTTGTACCTTTCATGGGCAAGTTTACCTTTATGCACGATCTAATTCTAGAAAGCATGGGGAGACAGGAGAATGTGGATCAAAATGCACAGTCTTACTCAGAATGGAGACATTCTTAGTGATCCACTGCACTGTGTGGTGATGGCGGTCAGTAGTAATACCTATTTC
>NW_004524698.1:720682-723523 GCF_000260255.1 Octodon degus
TATTTAAAAGAAATCACCTATAAAGAAAGCCCATCCAAAGTACAGCTGATTTCTCATCATACACCCTGAAGTCAAGGAGAGCTCAGAGTGAATTATTTCAAGTTCTAAAGGAAAAACGTTTAACCCTGTAAAACTATATTTCAAAATTAATGAAGAAATAAGGTACTTCCATGGCAAAGAACATCTAAGGAAATTTATAACCATCAAACCAACACTCTAAAGAGTTGTGAAGGACATTCTAGAAAGAGATAACAAGGACTACAACTCCATGAGCCCAAATAGAAGAAATGGACAGATTCCTAGATATGGATGAATAGCCACAGTGGAATCAAGATGTTACAAAAATCCTAAGTAAGCCAATATCAATCAATGAAAATTGAAGATGTGATTAGAAACCTACCAGCAGTGCTTGCTTTGGCAGCACATATACTAAAATTGGAATGATACAGAGATTGGCATGGCCCCTGTGCAAGAAAACTACCAGCAAAAAAAACCCAAGACCCTGACAGATTCACTCCTGAATTCTACAAGAAATTTAGAGAAGGTGTAACACTGGTATATCTAAAGCTCTTTAATGAAATTGCAAGTGAAGTAATACTTCCTCGTACATTCCTGGAAGAAAGTATTACTCTAATACCAAAACTGGAAAAGGACCCAACTATGGAAGAACTACAGGCTAATCTCCCTAATGAATATAGAAACAAATAAAATACTGGCAAATGAATGCAGCAAATTATCAAGAAAACCATACACCATAACCAATTGGGATTCATTCAAGGGAAGCAAAGATGGCTGAATTATACAAATCAATAGATGTAATACACCATATTAATATAGATAAAAATCATATGATCATTTCAACAGATGGAGGTAAATCTTTTGACAAAGACCAGTACAGATTCATGATAAAAGTCCTACATAAATTTGGAGTAGATGGTGTTTATCTCAATCTGATAAAACCATCTATGACAAATCAACAGCCAACATCATACTAAATGCCCCAAAACTGAAAGCATTTACTCTAAAACCCAGAACAAGACAAGACTATCTACAGTCTCCACTCTTATTCAACATGGTCCTGACAATTTTATCAAGAGCAACAAGAATACACTAAGCTAAAGTCAAAAAGGATTAAAGATCTAAACATTAAAACAGACACTAAATCTCATGGAAGAGAAAGTAGGAGGAACTCTTGAAGACATAGGGGTAGGCAAAGACTTCATGAACAAAAAATCAAATCTCACGGGAAACACTTGAAAGAATTAACAACTGGGACCTGCTCTTACTGAGAAGTTTTTGCACATTGAAAGAAATTACCAACAAAGTGAAAAGACAACCCACAAATTTGGAAAAAATCATGACAAATCATTACTCAGACAAAGGTCTGCTCTCTAGAATTTATAAAGAACTAAAAAACACTAGGACCCCAAAATTTAAAGACGCAATCCAGAAATGGGCATCTGAGATGAACACACACTTCTCAGAGGATGAACTTAAAGAAGCGAATAAATACATGAAAAAATGCTCCACATCACTAGCCATTCATGAAATGCAAATTAAAACAATGTTGAGATATCATCTGACCCCAGAAAGAATGGCTGACATAAAGAAATCACCCAACAACAAATGTTGGAGAGGCTGTGGGGAAAAAGGAACCTTTCTCCACTGCTGCTAGGAGTGTAGACTGGTGCAACTATTTTGGAAATCAGTGTAGAGACTCCTTAGAAAAGTTGGGCTGGAAATCCCCTTTAAACCAGCTATTCCTCTACTGGGAATTTTCCTGCAGGATATGAAAATATCATATCATAGTGATATATGTGTGCCTATGTTTATAGCAGCACAATTTGTAATAGCCAAATCTTGGAAACAACCAAGATGCCCATCACCTGAGGAATGGATGAAAAGGATGTGGTATTTTTATACAATGGAGTATTACTCAGCTATAAAGAATGATAAATGCAAAGCCTTTCTATTGAAGTGGATGCCACTTGAAGATACACTCATAAGTGAAATAAACCAGATACACATGGGTAAATATCGTATAGTTTCCCTAGTGTAAGAACTCAGAAGAAGAAATACAAATAGAAAGGTAAAATACAAGTAAAAGGAAAGCCAGAACTTGAGGACTAACTAATTAATAGAGGGAAAGAAGAAGAGCTAGGAAACATGACAGGGACAAGCCATACAGTTATATGTAGAAGATGGGCAAGGCAATGATCTTGAGAATCTTCAGAATATTTTTGAATCTAGCAGTTAGTTGGAAAGATTCTCACCCTGACTACATATACTGACACCTGTAAACTAAGCAACTGCATTGAAGATGGCAATTTGTAATAGTAGGTTCATGTTTGGAGTGCCTGTCATTCTGGTCTTCTGAATATGGGCTGCTTGTCATGACATGCCAGTTGTTGCTGTGCTGTCTCTCAGGTAGATGAATGTTCAAAAAGAAGGGAGTGGTGAATGAAGGCAGGAGACAGGAAAAGGAATGTTGTGGGTCTGGCCTGCTTCAAGGTTGTATATGATTGGATTATTGGACTTACATGTAAACATAAGAATTATATAATTATTTATGCCTATTTTTAAAATATATCTTAATTTTTAAATGTTTTTTCATCATACTCTATAGGGACTTAAAGTTCAACATATCAATACTTGATGAAAAATACCTGTTCCATGTTATGCCTAAGATGTTTGATATTCAAACAGATAGTGAGGTTAAGCTTAAGAGCCCAGATTGTATGATAATAACAATAACTTATTCTCTGGAGGATTAATAACCTGTTTTCAGACCAAAATTATAGAAAAAGGAGGGCTGCAAGGAAAGCCAACATTTTGGCCCTA
>NW_004524698.1:723623-724900 GCF_000260255.1 Octodon degus
AAAGATGAACAATCTGAGACTAATAGGCATCAATGAGAATGAAGGAGTCAATACAAACGATATAAAAAGAATATGGGCAGAAGTAATAGCAGAAAACTTCCCAAATATGAGGAAAAAATCTGATACTCACATAACCGAAGCATATAGAACTCCAAATAACTTCAACCCAATTAAAAACACACCGAGACATGTAATAGTCAAGATCCCAGAAATCCAACACAAGAATATCATACTGAAAGCTGCTAGAGAAAAGAAGCAGATCACATTCAAAGGAAAACCCATCAGAATTATGGCCAACTTCTCTTCACAAACCATGCAGGCAAGAAGGGCATGGAGCAGAGTACTTCAGGTTCTCTATGAAAACAAATTCCAACCCAGACTACTATACGCTCTCTTTCAGTTTTGATGGAGAAATGAAATACTTTCATGACAAAGAACAACTAAAGAATTTCATGATGAGAAAACCAACCCTACACAGATTACTGAAAGATGTTCTAGAGAAGGATCAAAATGATCAGAACTCCACCAATGAGAATAGAAGAAACCCATTAAACAGGACAAACAATTAAACACAGGAGAAAAAACAATTTAAAAACAGTGTTCAAATAGCATGTCAATCATAAGTCAACACATCTCAATAATAACCATCAATGTAAATGGACTCAATTCACCAATTAATAGAAATAGATTGGCACAGTGGATTTGGAAACAAAATCCAACAATATGCTGTATACAAGAAACACATTTAACTCATAAAGACATTCATAGGCTGAAAGTCAAAGGATGGAAAGCAATACTACATGCCTCAGCATTTCAGAAAAAAGCAGGGGTAGCAATCCTATTCTCAGACAGTCTCAACTTCAAACCAAGAATGATCAGGAGAAATAAAGATGGCCACTCTATACTAGTTAGAGGAAAAATTCAAGAGGAAGAAATATCAATCATAAATATGTATGCACCAAACACAGGAGCACCAAACTATGTAACACAAACTTTAATAGACATGAAAAATCTAATATCCAACACAACAATCTTAACAGGAGACCTTAACACCCCCTTACCCAAATAGATAGATCAACCAGACAAAAAATTAGCAAAGAAATAGCACAACTGAACCAGATCTTGGATCAAATGGACTTGGTAGACATACACAGAGTGTTGCACCCAACCACAATGGAATACACATTTTTTTCAGCTGCACATGGATCATTTTCTAAAATAGATCACATTCTAGTACACAGGTCATGCTTAAGTATATGCAAGAAAACAGAAATTAT
>NW_004524698.1:725000-725594 GCF_000260255.1 Octodon degus
GATACCTGTGAACTAAGCTACTGCACTGCAGATGGTAATTTGTAATAGTAGTTTCATGCTTGGAGTGCCTGTCATTCTGGTCTACTGAATATGGGGTGCTTGTCATGACATGCCAGTTGCTGCTATGATTTCTCTTGGGTAGGTGGTTGTTCAAGAAGAAGGGGGTGGTGAAGCAAAGCAAGAGAGAGGAAAAGGAATATTGTGGGCGTGTCCTGCTTCAAGGTTGTATATGGTGAGATTTTTGGACTTATGTGCAAACATGAGAAGTATATAAGTGTTTATACCTATTTTTAAAATATATTCTAATTTTTTAATGTTTTTTATCATATTCTGTAGGGAGTTAAAGTTCAACATATCAATAATTGATGAAAAATACCTGTCCCATACTATGCCTAAGATGTTTAATATGTAGACAGATAGTGAAGTTAAGCTTAACAGCCTAAGTTGTTCGATAATAACAACAAGCTTGTCTTCTGGTGGTTAACAACCTAAGTTTTCTGACCAAAATTAGAGAAAAAGGAGGGCTGCAAGGAAAGCCAACATTTTGTCCCTAGCCTTCTAATGTCAATTAAGACTCAGGACATATGAGAACTT
>NW_004524698.1:726591-727742 GCF_000260255.1 Octodon degus
ACTGACCTTATCAGACCCAAAAGCTACAACTCTTGTTGCATAGATCTGGCTTTATCTTGGTCTTAACCATCCAGCAGAAAAGTATAGAAATGAAACATGAGAAGTAAAGCCATGTTGTTATGTTGAGCTCTAGGGGAATCAGGTCAACAATTTCTGACATTGCCAGTGAAGCCAAAGACCCAATGCTATTATGGAGTATTGAACTCTTTTAGAATAGTTTGCTGAGTTAACACACCTATAACATTCAAATAACAGAACTAAACAAAAAAAAAAGGGGGATACAAATGCATGTCCATTTTGTATCTGTTATTCAAAATAGTTAGAATAGATATGTGGTTACATTCTCTTAATGAATAGAGGGATTTGTTCTAATAGTGTTTGTAAATAGGATACCATGTCTGCATCTTTTACAGCAAGTAACCACTAGGAAGAATGTATGCAATGTGTAATTAATGAAACTATCCTACCAATTTGATTTGAAACTGTCGCATTGCTATTTGTTTCTCAATAAAACTATGGGGAAAAAAGAGCAACTAGATAACAGAAAGAAGTAAAATAATAATGAGAGGAAAGAAGGAAGCTAAATTATCGTTATTTGCAAGTGATTTGTTACTTGTAGTGGTCGATACATGGTGTCAATTTGGCTGCATCACCTGGAAGTTCCACATTCTGGGCTGTGAGGGCCCCACCCCAGAGTAACTTAGCACAAAAAAGGGAGTAAGGAAGAATTCAGCATTCCTTGAATGAACTTCAATCTTCCCAGTCAGCTTGGACTTTTTCTCCTGGCTTCCAGTACATTCTTCAGCATCCAGATTGGATCCTTCAGCTTTCCTTCACAAATCTTTAGTCTTCCATTGCAGACCCAAAGACCAACCATTATTTATTTATTTTATTTATTTATTCATAATTTTACTGATAAATAGCAATGAGACAGTTTCAAATCAAATCACTAGGACAGTTTCGATAACTAACACACTGCATACATTCTTCTTAGTGGTTAATTGCTGTACAAGATGTGGACTTGAGATCCTATTTACAAACACCATTAGAACAAATCATTCTAGTCATTAAGAGAATGTAACTATATATCTATCCGAACCACTTCGAATACACAGATACAACATGGACATTCATCTGTATACCCCTTTTTT
>NW_004524698.1:738129-744553 GCF_000260255.1 Octodon degus
GTGACTCATCCACATGGCTGACACTGACAAATGTTCTACAATCTGAGGTACAGGATCTCAGGATAAATCCTGAGGTGATTTCACTGACCTTATCAGACCCAAAAGCTACAATTCTTGTTGCATAGGTCCTGCTTTATGTTGGTCTTAACCACCCAGAAGGAATGAATAAAACGAAATATAAGAAATTAAGCCATGCTGTTATGTTAAGCTGTGGGAGACTCAAGTCAAGAATTTCTGACATTGCCAGTTAAGCGGAAGACCCAATAGTATTATGGGATACTGGACTCTTTTAGAATATTTTGCTGAGTTTACTCACCTATAATATTCAAATAATGGAACTTAACAAAAAAAGGGTATACAGATGAATGTCCATTTTGTATCTGTGTATTCAGGGTGGTTAGGATAGATATATAGCTACCTTCTCTTAATGACTAGAATTATTTGTTCTAATGGTGTTTGTAAATAGGATATCAAGTCCACATGTTGTACAGCAATTACCCGCTAAGAAGAATGTATGCAGTGTGTTAATTATTGAAACTGACCTACTGATTTGATTTGAAACTGTCTCATTGCTATTTGTTTATCAATAAAATTATGGCAAAGAATGAGCATTTGAGATGAATACACACTTCTCAGTTGAATATTAAGTGTAAATAAATATATGAAAAAATATTCAACATCATTGCTCATTCAAGAAATGCAAATTAAAACAACATTGAGATTCCAACTCACCCTTGAAAGAATGGCTATTATCAAGAAATCATCCAATAATAGACCTTGGGCCCCTGGCCTTGCTGGCACGTGACACTCTCCTCAGGAGATGTCCGCACCCTGTACTCTGAGTGCAGGAGGCTGGAGGATGACCCCAGTGCAGGCTCTGGCACAAGTCCCAGCAGCAGAAGTGGCAGCAGAGACAGCAGTTCCTGAGAAATAAATTAAAAAGGAAAAGCAATCCTTTCTGCAGCTGATGGTATCACTGTCTTTTGATGCTAATGTTTCTGCAAGAATCTCGACTGCCCAGGGACTTTCAGACCCTACTGCTCCTAATCTTTGGTCTTCTTCTGATTACTTTAGAACTAGGATTGCCAGGGACCTGGATGCACTGGAGCACATGTACCCAGGAGTACATGTACCCATTTGATACCACTCCTAAGAATGGCTCCATTCTAGGGTCAAACATTGACAGAGTGAGGACTGACTTTCTAATTAAAACCATTGTTAAATGGGGCAAGGTATGCTTTTAAACTTCAATTGAAACAGCATATTTTAAAATGTCTCTTGAAAACATGAAGCACCTGCATTTATTTTGAGACAGTTACTATTGCCATTGAGAATAAATAAACATATATCGGAAGTATATTCTCATCACCCCTTATTGAAAATGCTGAAGCCTGTGAGGCTGAATCAACAGCAATTTCTTTTCCCCCAGTTCTGGAGCTTGAGAGCCCAGGGTTACGGTGTTGGCAGGAGTGGATCAGTTTCTTCAGAGGATGCTCCCCTGGGTTTCCAGAGAGCACCTAGCCCTTCTTCCTGTGACCTTTGTCTTGAAGTGTATTATGGGTGTTACTTTGTACATCCAAATTCCTTCTTATAAGACATCACTAAGATTGGAGTAGAGCCACTCTGAGGCCTTAGTTTGCCTGAGGGATCTAAGTTTACCTATCTCCAAGTCAGCCACATTCTGTGATATCTGGGGTGGAGGCTTCAACAGATGAATTTGAGGATGGGCATAATTGAGGCCATGACATTTTATTTTATTTCTAATCATTCTGTTTTAGGCTGTGTTGTTAATAGGTGAACAAGAACAGCCAAAACAGTCATAATCGAAGAATTCATGTCAAAGTATTATCTGCAAGTCACATGATCAAAAGTCTGAATTTTTCTTCTGTAAACACCCCTCTGATGTTTCAGGTACTGGCTTTATGGTACTGCTCACTAAAGCCAAGTTTGTGATGCATCGTGCCGGGGGTAGGGTGGACAGACCAATAATAAAATGCTGGTGAGGCTCTGGAGAAAAAGGAACACTTTTTCACTGTTGGTGGGAGTGTAGACTGATGCAACCATTATGGAAATCAGTCCTGAAATTCCTCAACAAATTAGGATGAGTCCCATTTGACCCAGCTATTCTTTTGTTCAGTAACATCCCAGATGAATTAAAAACATTGTACCACAGTATACATGTGCACCCATGTTTATAACTGCATAATTTGTAATGACTAAATCTTGGAAACAAGCCAAATGCACATCATCTGAGGAATGGATAAAAGAGATGTGGTCTTTTTATACAAGGGAGGACTACTCAGCCATAAAATAGGATAAATTGGACACTTTTATAAGAATATGGATCGAGCATGAGACTATATTTGTAAGTGAAATAAACCAGACACACATGTTCAAACATGGTATTGTCTTCCTAGTGTGAGACACTAAATAGCAAATAAGATCCAAGATGTACAATAGATATTATAAAATGGGAAGAAACTGCTCAAAAGGAAAGAGAATGTGTATGAGGAAAGGAGAAAAGGCAAAAGGGAAAAGCAGGATGTAAAATCCTGGACTGCACAGAACCTTTTTTGGGGGGGGGGAGCTGCTTTTTTTTTTTTTATGGCTTAACTGGGGATTGAACTCAGGCCCTTGAGCTTGCCAGGCAAGCGCTTTTTCTACTGAGCTATCTCCCCGGCCCATGTCTCTGTTTTTGTCTTAGTTTTCATTTTTGGTTTGTAGCCCAGACTGCCTCAAACTCACAATGATACCCCTACCTCAGCCTCCCGAGTGCTGGATTTGAGGTTCTATTCCAAGGCTCTGGCTTCAAAGGCTCAATTTGGATCTGTGGAAGGCTGAATTGCTGCTGTTCACCACTCCTTCATTTTCCAGCACAGAACATCTGATGGAACTACAGGAAGCAGGTGCAAAGGTCATGTTGTGAAGAAGTGTCCATAGCTCACACAGCAGAGGGGACAGTGTCACACAGTGTCAGGAATTGTCTTAGTTACTTTTCTGTCATTGTTAGGACAAAATGCTCAACATCCAAAATTAAGGAAGGAAGGATTTATTTAGCTCACAGTTTGTGGAGGTTTCAGTCTATACTCAGCTGGCTCCAAGGCAGAAAGGCACATGTCAGAGGACAGCAGTTCATGGCAGCAGGAGACAGCAAAACAGCAAGAGCAAAAGGGAAGAAGCAGCAGCTGTGGCAGTAGCAAGCCTTTCTCCTTTCCTTATATTACATGCAGATTACTTATACCAGGGTGGGTGCAGCATTCAGTCCCATAATCCCTGCATTGAATCATAAATTAATCACAAACTCTAGAAGCTGCCTCAATGACTGTATGAGGCTTCAGGGTGGGGTAGGGACAACTGGACACAAACTATAACAGGAGTCAAGACATCTGAGTGTTTAACAACAAGCTTGTGCTGTCCACATGGAACGTCATGATGCCTCATGGTCAGGAGAGCTGAGACAAACAGTTCAGAAGAAGTCTCCTGCTCAAAGCAGTACACAGGTCAGCATGGGTGCACCAGTCCTTAAGGATGAGGAGAGGGAAGAAGCAGCCAGTGCTTCCTCTGTATCTTCTTTTCTCCTGTGCTTTAAGGAAGCCACAAAAAGAGAAGTGCCTGGGTCTGACACCAGATTATCTGCAGAATCCTCAGGACATGTTTTCTCCTGCTTTCACTGTAACTTAATTCCAACCTCTAATTTATAAGTAGAAAAGCTAATGGTTAGTTCTGTTTCTAATTTATCCTTTTGGAATCCCTGATGCCACTTATCATTTGAATTTAAAAGGGCTCACAGGGCTGGGGATATAGCTCAGGGACACAGCTGCTTCCTGGCAAGTGCAAGGTCATGAGTTTGATTCCCAGTACAAAAAAATAAGAGCTCATAATAATTTGGGTGCTTTGAGCTCTTTAGATTACAGGCAGAAAGACCCAGATAATTAATGTCATTCTAAATCTTACAAATACAAATCCTGCAAATATTTTTTATTGAACATCTGTACCCAAAATGTACTAATTGGAAAATGGAGGCTAGGGAATGTTCTCATCAAATTGGATTTATACACTGCTAGTTTTGTCACTGAACAAGCAATGCTTTTTGTAAATGTACATTTAACAGAACCACTAAATGTTTAAAGGTCAGGAAATCTTGGTTTAAGAATCAGTTTTAGGTCTGAGGAGATAGTACAGCAGTCTAAGGGCCTGCCTGGCAAGTGCAAGGACCTAGTTTGATCCCCGGTACTGCATGACATAATGGTCTGGGATCCCCAGGCACATCCTACAGAGTAGTGCATGCCTGTAATCCCAATGCTGGGAAGGCTGAGACAGGAGGATCACTCTGTCTGAGCTGTGTAATGAGGCCCTGTATCCAAGAAATAAATAAATAAATAAATAAATAAATAAATAAATAAATAAATAAAAATAAATAAGCTGGGTGTGGTCACACAAGCCTGTAATCCCAACACTTGAGAGGCTGAGGCAGGAGAATCCTTGCAAGTTCAAGACCAGCCTTGGCTACAAAGTGAGCGCAAGGCCAGCCTGAACTGCAGAGCAAGATCCTGCCTCAAAGACAAAAAAAAAATCAGTTTTTGTTATAGCTAACCACATATAAATCACTCAGAAATGTATAAAATAGTTAACATCTGTTAACAAGTCATAAAACCAAAAACCAAAATTCTTCCTAAGAAAACCTCATTCTAAACCAAAATATTATCAATATTTAGCATAGGCTTTAATTCAAAGGTTGAGAATGACAAACTGGAGAATTTGTCTTCTATACATCAGTTGTAAAATTTAATTGTACAGATGGATTATCTGGTTGACATAAACATTTTCTTTTCTCAAATTGTGATGAGCCACCATAGGAACCATGCTGAAAGGCTCCTGAAGACTGAATTAGGCCATCCTGAAGCTCAGAGAAGCCAAAGGGAGATGGCCAATCTGTCAAACAAAAATCCCAATGGTTGGCACTTTCCCAAATGCAACAGTTTATTGGCATTTACATTCACAGCAAGCCATAGAGGAGCTCACCCACAACATAACCTGGAAGCTGGAGGCCACACTGACTGTGCAGGATCTTTTTTCCACCCAGCTAAAATATGGCCATGAGAACCCCAGGGGCTAAGAAGCAACAGGTAGCACTGCCTCCAGAGGCTGATGCAGCCAGAAGCCAATGGTGTATTCCAGACAGGCAGCGTGATGGTCACAGACAGATGAGGAGCCGACAGAAGTGATGAGTAGACAGAAGTTTCATCTTTTATGCCTTGAACAGTTTGGTACAAACACATGCTAATCTTTTTTTTTTTTTTTTTTTTTTAATGTATTTGGTTCAGGGTCTCGCTACACAGCTCAGTGATCCTGTTTTTAGCCTCTAATGCTGGGATTACAGGTGTGTGCCACCACATCTGGTCTTGGTGACTGGCTCAGTGCACCCTGGGGGGAGGGACCTTGTGTAGCATGTGATGCCAGGGATTGAACCCCAGTACCTGTGCTTGCCAAAGCACGTGCTTAGTCTGCTGAGCTATCTTGCTGGCCCTCATATGCTAATCTTATGTGATAAAAATCTTTTTTGTTAAAAACAAATTTTTTTTGTTAAAAATATTTTTAGAGAACATTTTTATAAATTTTTCAAAAGGGTCTCACAAGGTAAGTTTGTGAGGTAACAGAAGTTATCTCACAAACTGTGAGATAACTGTTTCTGTGATAACAGAAGTTATCACACAGGTCACAAGATAGTTTAGACTAAGAAAGTATGTTTGAAATCACATGGAATTAGAAGATGGCTCCTGTCCTGTTCACATGACAAACTTAAAGAACAAAAAGCCTGGCTTAGGATGTACCTCAGTGGTAGAGCACCTCTAGTATATATGAAGCCTTATGGCCTGATCTCCAGTACCGTGAAAGCATAAAGATAGTAAAGAAATTTAATGGGCTAGCCTGTAGTGTATGCCTACAATCCCAGCAATCTGGAAGGCTGAGGCATGAGTATTGCAATGTCTGAATCCCACCTTGCTCACTTTGCCAGCAAAAATAACTTAATGATGATGAACAAGTTAGCCAAAAATAACATCAACAAGGAACAGCTTTGTAAATTATCAGTAGTTTTTATAACATCTCTGATACTAAGTGAAACATAATCTAGGTTTCTGCAACTAAAGCACATTCATCTTTTTGAAGGAGCACATACTACTAGAGCAAGTATTTTATTTTATAGACATAATGTCAAGTATGACTGCCTTGTAGACTTGTTTCTTTTCTTTTCTTTTCTTTTCTTTTCTTTTTTGAGACAGGGTTTCACTATGCTGTTCGGGCTTGCCTTGTGCTCACTTTTGTAGCTCCTAGGCTGGTCTTGAACTCACAGAGGTCTTCCTGACTTAACCTCCTGAGTGCTGGGATTACAGGTGTGCACTACCATGACCAGTTTTCTTTTCTT
>NW_004524698.1:744653-748422 GCF_000260255.1 Octodon degus
CTTAGGCATAATAAGGAACAGGTATTTTTCATCAAGTATTGATATGTTGAACGTTAAGTCCCTACATAATATGATAAAAAAAACTTTTAAAAATTAGATTGTATTTTAAAAATAGGATAAAGAATTATATACTTCTCATGTTTGCTCTACATGCCGAAAACTCAAACTTGACCCAGGCCTGGCCTACCATTAAAGACCTTTAGAAACCATTAGAAACTTTAGAGATGGAACACTGCAGGGAGTATAAAACCTTGGGACTGAATCCTCAGTCAGTGGTGTACAGACACTTACGGTTCACTTCCTCATCTAACTCTGTGACTGGCACATCTTGTCTTATATCTATTCCTTGTATTATATCTGCTTCTCTAATAAAACTCTGACTAATATAGTACTCTACATAGAAGACCCCTAAAACTCCACTAAATAACCAATAGATTTAATAAGCAAATTAAGTAGCATAGTTGGATACAAAGTCATTACTGAAAAACCTATAGCATTCCTGTATAGAAATAACATATTCACTGATAAAGAAATTAGGTGAAAAAACCTTTCTATAGGATCAAAACAATGACATACTTAGGAGTCAATAAAAAAAAGAATGTGAAAGACCTCTACATTGAAAACTACAGTATTTTGAAAAGAGACGTTTAAGAGGATATAACACAATGGAAAAGATATCCCTTGCTTTTGGGTAGGAATAGCCAATATCATGAAAATAGACATGCTTTTAAAAGTGTTACATAGACTTTATGCAATTTTGATCAAAATTCCAATAGCATATCTCACAGAATTACAGAAAACAGTTCAGAAATTCATTGGCAACCAGAAGAGACATAAAATAGTAAAGGCAAGGCAGGGTCATCACAATCCCTGACTTCTAGGTATACTATAAAGCTATTGTGATTGATAAAAATAGTGTGGTACTGGCAAAGAAACAGACCCAAAGATCATTGGAACACATTTGGTGATGCAAAAACAACTCCAAACATACTCAGCCCCCTTATCTTTGACGAAGATGCCAAACACACTGGATGAAAGACACTTTTTAGTAAATAGTGCTGGAAAAACTGGCTCCGTGCACACCAAAGATTAAAACTGGACCCAACTTTCATCATGCACTAAACTAAATTTAAAATAGGTCAAAAATCTAAATATTAAAGTAGAAATGCTAAATCTGCCAGAAGATGGAATGGGTAAAACTCTTGAAGACATTGGTGTAAGTGAAGACTTTATGTATAAGACCCCAATCACACAGGAACTATCACAAAAAAATCATGAAGAACTAGGTCTCATCCTAAGTGATGACAGTGTATGGTATGGCGTAAAGTATTTTCCAACTGTTTCTCAAAGGATTACTATAGGGAATATATAAAAACTTGAATATCAGACTTCCCAAATTTAAAGAAGCAATCAAAAAATGAGCATCTGGGGAATCCCCAGACCCAGTCCTAGCCCAGGTCCGGTGAGAGTGTAGGAGAGCTTCCAGCTACCCTGCATCGACGGGACCAACTACAGGTCCCAGCCCAGGCACAGCATGGGTGAGACCATCTTCCACCCCCTTGGGACGACCCCCACCACTCCGCAGAACCTCCCCCACCCCGCTCGCCGAGTAGGAATTTCTGCTGTGTTCAGGGAACAGCCAGACCCAGTCCTAGCCCAGGTCTGGGTAGTGTGTGGGAGAGCTTCCGGCTACCCTGCGCCAATGGGACCAACTCCGGGTCCCAGCACAGGCGCAGCGTGGGTGAGACCATCTTCCACCCCTCTGGGGTGCCCTCTACCACTCCACAGAACCTCCCCCACCACACCTGCCGAGTAGGAATTTCTACCACTTTCCAAGAACACCCAGAACCAGTGCTAGCCCAGACCCAGTGGGAGAGCTGCCTCTCCCCTCTACTCCACCTTGTCCCCTCCAGGCTCAGCTCAGGCCTGGCATACAGGCCTGGGGTGTAACCCTGCAGCGGCTGTCCCTACAGAGAGGGCAGAGGATAGAACCACTCAGCTAGTCTAGGAGGAGAACATCTTGCCACAGGAGCACAACAGGTTCACCCTAAAGGGCAGCAGCAGAAAGGAACTGAGCACAGCAGCCAGACCCAAGCCAGGAACAGCTGGATAAATCCAGACTTTGTAGATCTGTACCTGAACTACAGTACGTGCTAAGGTTATAACTACAGCGAAGACCTACAACAAAGGTCAGAGGACAGTGCTACACAAAATGACAAGAAGGAACGAAATGCAACCTCAGAACCCAACCCCACCCATAAAAAGTGCAGAGGACACTAACACAGAATAAATTGGGAATCACACAGCTGAAAGCAATGAATCAATGGATTCTGAAATAAAGAAACAGCAGCAGAAAGGTATAGAAGAACTCAGATTGGAAATAAAAAAAACAAATCCCTGAATTAATAACATCTGCTCTAAAGAATCAAATGCAAAAACATATGGAGGAAACCCAGTGCCCACCCAGAACAAGTGCGGAGGACACTAGCTCGGATCAAATGCATGAATTAATAGCATCGATAGTAAATAAGCAAAAGCAGAAAGATATAGAGGAAATCAGAGCGCAACTCTTTGCTGAAATAAAAAAAAGAATTCTCAGAACTCATAGCATTTGAAGTAAAGAAGCAACTACAGAAACATAGGGAGGAAACCCAATCTGAAAAAAACACACCAGTAAAACAATTTATAACTGCTTCTAAAGAAGACATATATAAAAAAATAGAGGAGATTAGAAAAAAGACAGATTCCTTGAATGAGCAATTCAAGAAAGAAATAGATCACATGAAGCTGAGTCAAAGAGGTATAGAGAAAATTAAAACCTCAATCACAAGCTTGCAAAACCATTTAAGTGAAAAGGAAGACAGAGTTTCAGATTTAGAAAATGCTGGTGCAGCTAGTGAAAAGGTAAGAAAGGACCTTTTAAAAACAATAAGGATGCAGGAAAGAATAATCCATCAGCTGAAAAATGATGCAAAGATGAACAATGTGAGACTAATAGGCATCAATGAGAAAGAAGGACTCAACACAAATGACATTTTAAAAATATAGGCAGAAGAAATAGCAGAAAACTTCCCAAATATGAGGAAACAATCTGACATTCAGGTAACTGAAACATACAGAACACCAAGTGACCTCAAACCAATGTAAAACACACCCAGATATATAATAGCCAAGATCCCAGAAATTCAGCACAAGAATAATCTAGTGAAAGCCTCTAGAGAAAAGAAGCAGATCACATTCAAAGGAAAACCCATCAGAATTACAGCTGACTTCTCTTCACAAACCATGAAGGCAAGAAGAGCATGGAGCAGAGTACTTCAGGTCCTCTATGAAAACAAATTCCAGCCCAGACTACTATACCCTGCAAAACTCTCTTTCAAGTTTCATGGAGAAGTGAAATACTTTCATGACAAAGAACAGCTAAAGAATTTCGTGATGACAAAGCCAACAGTACACAGGCTACTGAAAGATGTTCTAGAGAGAGAACAAAATGATCAGAACTCCACGAACAAGATCAGAAACAACCAACTAAGTAAGGCAAGCAATTAAACAAAGGAGAAAATGGAGTAAACGACAACAGGTAAATAACATGGCACCGTAAGTCAATACATCTCTATTCTAACCATCAATATAAATGGACTCAATTCAAGAATTAAGAGAAATAGAATAGCACAGTGAATTAGGAAACAAAATCCAACAATATGCTGTATACAAGAAACACATTTAACTCATAAAGACATTCATAGGCTGAAAGTCAAAGGATGGAACA
>NW_004524698.1:748607-754728 GCF_000260255.1 Octodon degus
TCCTGATTTCTGCCTCCCAAGTGCCGGGATTAAGGCACGTGCCACCATGCCCAAACTCCATTGTCGGCTCAGCGCACCCAGGGGTGGGGCCGGCATGGCATGCAGAGCCAGGGATCAAACCCTGGGCCCTGTGCTTACCTAAGCAACCGCTTAGTTTGCTGAGCTATACCGCCGGCCCTCCTAGACTTTAATGGTTAAGGAAATAGTGCTTTTTGTTTTTCGTCCTTTTTGTTTCCATTTTTCTATTTCATTTTATGATATTTTGTTCAAATATTTAATTTCCTACCCTAGAGTATGTTTCTTTGTTCTCAGGTTGTAAGAAATGTTAGTATTCTGTCACTGCAGAATAAACACTGTAAAGGAATTAGCATATTATAAACAAAGATTAAGGAAAATAATTTTAACCAGGTGTATGAAAATGCATGGGCCATAAATACCTGGCTATTTATCATATACCTGTATCATGACAACTATCATGTAATAAATTCTCAAGGGAAATACCTTATGTCCATGTAAACAATGTCATTTTTTTTCAAGCTATTTCTACACTTTCCCTTACATTATAGTGGCAGAAACACAAAGACTATGGAAGGAGTTAGACATTCAGTGTTTCTGTAGTCTTTGTTTTTCAGTCACTATAATATAAGAGAAAATCATACTACTATGAAAGTATTTTAAAGGAAACATTTTTACTATTGTCACCAAATGCCATTGTTAACTTTTCTATTTCCTTTGAGACAGGGTCTCACTAGGCAATTGAAATTGACCTTGAGCTCACTTGGTAGTCCAGGCTGGTCTCAAACTCACAAGGATACTCTTGCCTGTAGCTCCCGAGTGCTAGGATTACAGATGTGTGCTACCATGCCTGGCTTCACCTGGCTTTCACTTATTTTCTTTAACTGTCAACTTTTCTTTTCTTTTCTTTTCTTTTCTTTTCTTTTCTTTTCTTTTCTTTTCTTTCTCCTTCCTTCCTTCCTTCTCACATGAAGTGGGATGGGGAGGTCCATATTCCCAGAATGGGCAGAGACTGAGACACACCAAGCTAGCCACTACTTAGTGGGTGCAAACATGAGAGGAGGGACTAGCAGGAGATTCAAGGTCTGCAGAAGACTGAAAGGTCATTGAATGACTCAGAATGCAACAGATAATCCTGAGATGACTCAAGAGGGCAGAGATGTTCTTATTTTTTTAAAAAATAATTTTACTGAGAAACAAATAGCAATGAGACAGTTTCAAAAAAATTAGTAGGACAGTTTCAATAATTAATACATTGCATATTGTTGTATTCATAGTGGTTATTCATAGTACAAGATGCAGACATGACATTCTGTCCAAATACTATTAAACTTTTTTTTTTTTTTTTTTTTTGCCTGGCTCAGCCTACCCTGAGGATGAGGCTGGCATGGATGCTGGGGATTGAATCTTGGTCCCCTGAGGCTGCCAAACTTGCCTAAGGAGGTGCTTTAGACATAGATAGGTATTTTGATTAGAAAACAACTAAAAGTGCCACCTTAAGGACTACAGTCTGGCATGGTGGCACATGCCTCTAATTTTCACAGTTGGGAGGCTGAGGCATGAGGATCATTTTGGGATACAAAGAGTCAGTCCCAGGCTACAATGTGAGCCCAAGGCTAGCTTGAAGTGCACATTGTTTTATAAAGAAAAAAAAAAGGATTATATTTTAAGAATTACTCTCATTTAAACAAAACCTACACAACTCAGATCATCTGCTGATACTCATTCAGTTAATCCAAAGGAAAAAAACAAGAAATGGCAGCCAACCAAAGAAATAGAGCTAAGCAAATATTTTAAATATTAATTTACAATTTACACTACAGAGATTCATTCAGCTCTCAAGGCATTTTTTTTTTTAACTTCATTAAAATACTTGGTCAGGCCAAGGCCAGCCCAGAGGAAGCCAGACTTGCAGTACAGAGGTGGCAGGAGGGAACCCTGGTGAACTGGTTTACCTAGAGGACTCCAGGTATGTGATAGGGAGGTGTCCAGATGGAATGAGAGGAACTAGCTTGCATACAAATTCCCAATTTATTTCTTTTGTTATACAGTGTTTGCTCCTATGGTCTAAAGTATAAAACCATTAATTACCAAAATTTGGCAATCTGTCAATTTCTAATTTTCACTTGCTGTTATTATATTGCTAATCATACTACTGTAAGTAGGATACCATACCTGTCTTAACCACATGTTCTCCTTTAGATAATAATATCAGAAGTACCAGGGTAATAACCTCACCAAAGCCCAATACCAAAGGATGGAACAGTACAAAATTAAAACCAATATCTCTTTCTAAATAGAGAATTCAGGATCTTGGGATGTGGGAGGCTCAATAACTCCAGGCCTCCAATCCTATTGCAAGTGGGTTTCCGAGTTCCTCTTCCCCTACCTCTGCTGAACTAAGCTCCCAATTCTTCTTACCCTGCCTATTTCCCATAAGTCTCCTGCTATGCCCTGGAGGTGGGACTTCCTATCATAGCCCGGTTGCCTAGTTACTTGTACCTTTATACCTGCCGACATCATTTCCCTATGCCTTCACTATATATACCCAGAGTTTCCTTTGAATAAACGAGACTTGATCAGAATCCTGTCTTGCCTCCATTTCTCGTGTCTCCTGTCCTTTGTCCCCTCCTCAATTTCCCGCTCTTCGCCCAGGTGACCTTCGTTGACTGACCCGCTGGTTTGGGACAGGTGGCCCCCAACATATGGGGCACCTGGTATGGAGGATTCAGTGACGGAACCATCCAAGAGAGAAAGTAAAAGAGTCCTGCGCTGCAGTTGCCTGCTGCGACGTCTGATCCTCAGTAATCAGACGGAACCCCTTCCCCCTTCCCTTCGGCAATGGAACAGGCATTAAGTGAACATGAGATATTTGTAGAAAGTTTGAGCAAAGCATTAAAGGCATGAGGAGTAAAGGTTAAGGTTAAACAGTTATGTGAATACTTTCAGTTTATACATAAGGTGTGCCCTTGGTTCCCCTTGGAGGGTACAATTGATTCTAAGAGATGGTTATGAGTGGGAGATGCCCTCCAAGATTATTACAGGGTCTTTGGACCGGAAATGATCCCTGTAACCACCTTTTCTTTTTGGAATCTTTTTAATGAAATTCTCCAACAAAGGCACTGGGATCCCCTGATTAAACAGGTTGTTTCAGAAGGGGAACAAATCCTTCAATTATTGGCAAAAAACACACCGACTTCCCCTCAGGCAGACTCTGACTCTCTCTCTTCCTCCTCCTCTGAGGACCTGGGGGAGTTAACGACTCTTCTATATGCTCCCCCTGGCAAAGAGGCTGCTACACCCATTGAGACTTCCGAGCCGCCCACTGCCCCCGAGGTTCCCAGTGTATACCCTGACTTGCCCGCCCTTCGGAGTCTAACACTTAATAATGGTGGCTCTGAGGAGGAAGCTGTTGATTGGAAAACTCTGGGTGATGAGGCTGCTAAATACCGCCTGCTATCACCACAGATTTCACTTTCTCAGAACTTAAAGGAAAAAGAAGCAACTACTAACGTGATTAAGGGGCTAGAAAATAAAGTTAGAGACCTCCGAAAACAGATTCAATTAGAAAAACAATGTTTTAACCTTGCCCAAGAGCTTGCAGTGATTCACAGTAAGAGGACTGACCATGAGGCATCTGCCATTTTGCGCCCCACTTCTTCTCGGCCAAATCTTAAAAACAAAACGGCCACCAACTGGGTGTTTCTGGTGACCGAGACACAAAGGGCAGGAAATGAAGGGGAACAACCCCAGACTATTAGAACACACACATCTTCTGATCTCAAACTGTTAAGAGTTAAAGGCTGCTGTCACACAATATGGCACCACAGCTTCTTATACACTTACTGTATTAGACTTCATGACTCAGGGATGGCTCACCCCTAAAGACTGGTATACATTAGCCAAGGCTGCTTTGTCCAGTGGAGATTACTTGTGCTGGAAGTCAGAGTATCTAGAAAATTGTGACTCTATAGCCAGAAGAAATGCAGATGCTAGAAATGGTTAGATTTATGAGATGCTAGCAGGCGTGGGGGACTTTTCTACCACCGAAGCTTGATCTAGGTATGATGCAGGCCTGTTTGCTCAGATTCAGCTGGCCACGACTGCAGCAGGGAAAAGGCTGCCATCCCATGGGGAGGCTACTACTTCCCTTACAAATGTGAAACAGGGCCCAGAAGAGCCATTTCCAGATTTTGCCCATCGGCTGCTCCAAGCCGCTGAGAGACTGTTTGGTAGTGTAGAGTCTAACTCTGATCTAATCAAGCAACTGGCTTTTGAGAATGCAAATGCAGCCTGCCAAGCTGCAATACGCCCTCATAAAAAGGGATCTGACCTTTCAGGTTACATGCGTCTCTGTGCAGAGATAGGGCCAGCCTACCAATAGGGCCTTGCCATGGCTGCGGCACAACAAGGGTTCACCATTAGGCAATTCCTCTACCAAAAGGATAAAAATAAATGTTTCAATTGTGGAAAGACTGGTTAAACAGGTAGATCAAATCAACCAGATAGAGAATGACCTCACAGATGATTCCAGGGACTCAAGTGTGCCCTGAGAATATTTTTGTGTTTTCTTACAGATAATGAGTCATCTACAATGGATCCTACCACTGGGAGTTTTTGTAGTTCTGATCAAGATCATCGATGGTGGCTTTGGGACACCAGCATCCAAGGAGGACCTACTCAAATCCCTTTATGGTAAGCTGTGTGATTGTAAAGGAGGCACGTCCTCAGAATTACCCCCCCAATATGGCACAGGCCTTGCAGGTACCAGTGGTACCCCCTCTGGCAAACCCTCCTTAATGGTGGGCTTCCAACAATCAGATTATGGGTCAAAAGTAGCTCACCTTGCCATCCAGGTAACATCCCAACATGGAAAGCAGACTGGTTGGAAATGCTACATTAAATCAAAGATTGTGCCCTGCAGCGAGCCCCTTCAACATGCCCACGGGAATGCACTACTTATTATACCCAAATGCATTCTTCATGCTACATGGAAGTCAGAGAATGTCTGGGCCCTAACAACCAGACTTATTTCACAGCCACCTTACAATGCTTACAGCCGGCTGCTGCCTTGGGAGAATGGTCGACTATTCCCCAAACCTTGGGACCCAATAAATACCTACAGGCCTCATGCACAGGCATGATAGGGAAGCCAGTTTGCTGAAGCCAGAGCACCCCCATTCATGTTTCTGATGGAGGAGGACCCCAAGATTCCCTCAGAGAACATTTTGTAGAAAAGAGATTACAAGAGATCTGGGAACGAGTGTTCCCAAAGATCCATTACCATCCCTTGGCACTCCCCAAATCATGTGGAGCTGACATAGATACTCAAACCTTAGACATTCTTAAAGCTACCCATCTTAGGACCCCTGATAACCCTCTTACTTCTGGTTTCAGTTGGCCCATGCATTTTTAATAGGCTAATGGCTTTCATTCGACAGCAGTTGGATGCAGCCTTGATGAAGCCTATTCAGGTTCATTATCACAGGCTTGAGATGGCTGAAAGGGAAAACTGCGCTGGAATACAACCAGCTTATGATGATGAAGGTCCAGAGACCTCTTAGTTCTCCCACCCTTGGTAAGATGGTCAGGCTAGCCAGAGACGGGTAATGAGGGGCATACACGAGACACCACTCGCCGCCTAAGACAGGAATGGGACCTTTTGCTGTCCCGGTCTCCTATGACAGGTAAGGTTTGAGTCAGGTCCGTGTAGAGGACACCTTGACCTAAGACAGGAACTGCCCCCTCACAGGAATTAGCAGTCTACAGAAGCCATACTTTACATACAAATATTAAAGTAAAGGGGGGATTTTTCTTCACAAACCATCAAGTCAAGAAGAGCATGGAGCAAAATACTTCAAGTCTTGAAAAAAAACAAAATCCAACCCAGACTGATCTATCCTGCAAAACTATCTTTCAAATATAATGAAGAAGTGAAATATTTTCATGACAAAGAACAACTAAGGAATTTCATGATGACAAAGCCAAGCCTAAACAGACTACTAAATGATGTTCTAGAGAGGGAGCAAATTGATCACAGACCCATGAATGAGAATGGAAAGAACCCACCAATAGGGCAAACAAACAGAGGAGAATAAGAGGTATA
>NW_004524698.1:755657-767056 GCF_000260255.1 Octodon degus
TGCAAGTGGGTTTCCGAGTTCCTCTTCCCCTACCTCTGCTGAGCTAAGCTCCTAATTCTTCTTGCCCTGCCTATTTCCCATAAGTCTCCTGATATGCCCCGGAGGTGGTACTTCCTGTCATAGGCCGGTTGCCTAGTTACTCGCACCTTTTACCTGCCGGCGTCATTTCCCTATGCCTCCACTTATATATACCCAGAGATTCCTTTGAATAAACGAGACTTGATCAGAATCTTGTCTTGTCTCCATTTCTCATGTCTCCTGTCCTTTGTCTCCTCAATTCCCCGCTCCTATCCCAGGTGACCTTCGTTAACTGACCCGCTGGTTCGGGACATTGGGATAGACACAGACCAAGAATCTCTGATGCAGAAGGCCCTGATTGCAGTGATATAGCTATCTACTATCAAAATTTCACAAAAAGAAGCACAAGAATCAAAACAAAGAGTTCTTTCTGAAATAGAAAATGCTATGATGAAAGAACACAATGCAATCTGAAGCCCCTAACTCACCCAGAATAAATCCAGGTAACATTACCATAGAATAAATTGGAAGTCATACACCTGAAATCTCTAAAATGATTGCAACTGAAGTAAAGAAATAACTCCAGAGGGATATAGAGGAAATCAGATCAAAAATAATGTGTCAGGAAACAAAAAAGAAATGATAACTGTAATGAAAGAATTATTGAGAATATCTAAAGAAGACATTGATAAAAAAATAGAGGAGCATAGAAAAATGATGGAAACCATGAATCAGCAATATAGGCAAAAAATAGAACACATGAAACAAATTCAAAGAGATATACATGAAATTAAAAATTTCATTAAAAGTTGGCAAAACAGTTTGAATGACACTGAAGATAGATTTTCAGACCTTAAAGACATTGTTGCAGCTAGTGACCAGGAAAGATCTCTTAAAAATAACAAGAAACCAGGAAATAATAATTCAAAAGCTACAAAATGACTCAAAGATGAATAACATAAGACTAATGGGTATTAATGAAAAAGAAGGAGCGAATGCAAATGACATAATAATAATATTTGCAGAAGTTATAGGAAAAAATTTCCCAAACATAGGGAAAAAAGATGACATACAGAGAAGTGAGTCATACAGAACCCCAAGTGGCATCAACAAAAATAAGTCAATATCCAGACATATTATAATGAAGATCCCAGAAATTCAGCAAAAGAAAAATATACTAAAAGCTGTTAGAGAAAAGAAACAGATCACATTTAAAGGTAAGCCCATCAAAATCACAGCAGATTTCTCAACACAAACCATCAAGTCAAGAAAAGCATGGAGTGAAATATTTCAAGTCCTATAAGGAAATAACTTCCAACTCAGTTGATATACCATGCAAAACTCTCTTTCAAAATTAATGGAGAGATAACATACTTCCATGAAGAAGAACAACTAAAGAAATTCATGACCACCAAACCAGCCCTACAAAGAATACTGAAAGATATTCTAGAAAGGGATCAAAATGACCACAAACCCAATAACAACAACAGAAAGAAACTGCAAAACGGCAAGCAAACACAGGAAATGTAAAGAAACAACAGCAGAAAAACAATATGACAAAGATAAGCCAATACATATCAGTTATAACCACAAAGTAAATGGCCTCAGTTCACCAATTAAAAGACTGGTAGAGTAAATCAAGAACAAAATCCAACAATATGATATATACAAGAAACACACTTGACTCGAAAGGAAATTCATAGGCTGAAACTCAAAGGATGGAAAACAATACTACATGTGCAAGCAGCTCTGAAAAAAGCAGGGGTAGCTATTATTCTTTTTTATGTATTTAGGACAGGGTCTACAGGGTCTCACTATGTAGATTAGACTCACAGCGATTCTCCTGTTTTCAGCCTCCCAAGCGCTGAGATTATAGGCTTGTGCCACCATGTCCAGTCTCAACTGCCGGGGATGGGGGTCAGCATGGCACACCAGGGATTGAGCCCCAGCCACTGCATTCTGCCTAAGCAGGCACTTTGGTCCACTGAGCTATCTGGCCGGCCCCCACAGTGTAGCTATTCTGTCAACAGACAATATGAACTTCAAATCAAGAATGATCAAACCAGATAAAGAAGGCCACTACATACTTGTTCAAGAAAAACATCAAGAGGAAGGGATAACAATTATAAATATATATGCACTGAATACAGGATCACCAAACTATATAAGCCATGAAAAATCTAATCAACAATAACACAATCTTAATAGGTGACCTTAACAACCCATTATCTCAAAGAGGTAAGTCAACTAGACAAAAAATTAGCAAAGAGGTAGCAGAACTGAACCAAACTTTTAAACAAATGTACTTAGTAACCATTCAGTGTGTTCCAACCAACATTTTAATACACGTTTTCAATTGCACATGGGATGTTCTCTAAAATACAACACATAGATTATGCTTAAGTAAATGCAAGAAAACTGAAATTATTCCATGCATATTATCTGACCACAGTGCAATAAAATGGAAAGTAATGACAAAATAAATCATAAAAACTCCATAAACACATGGAAATTAAACAACATCTTCCTTAGTGATCAATGGGTTGCAAATGAAACTAAACAAGAAATTGAATATCTGCAATCCAATGAAAATTCTAGCACAACATACTGGAATTTGTGAGACACAATGAAACCAGTTCTCAGAAAAAAAATTATAAGGGTGAATTCACACATTAGGAAAACAGAATGAGAACAAATAAATATTCTAATGCTGCATCCCAAGCTTCTAGAAAAAGAAGAGTAAACCAAGCCTAAAGCCCAAAGATGGAAGAAAATTATAAAGATTAGAGCAGAAATTAATGCAGTTGAGGCAAAGAAAGCAATACAAAGAATTAATGAATCAAAGAGCTAGCTTTTTGAATTGTCTTTTTTTTTTTTTTGGCAGAACCAGGGATTGAACTCAGGCCCTTGTGCTTGCCAGGGAAGAGTTTATTCTACTGAGCCATCTCCCTGACCCAGCTTTTTGAATTGTAATGAGTTAATGTAAAACTAATGTGATATGTGATAAGTTAATATAAAACTAAATGTAAAAAGTTACTCTGCTCAACTTTCTGTGGCCCTGATTCCTTGTAAGACCACAAGGAGGCTTGGTGTATCATCAATAAATCATCAATAGACTGAGAGTTCCCAAAATACAACTACAAAATAAATCAAAGTAAAGGTCAAAATGTTTCTAACTGTTGTTAACCAACTAAAAAGCATTGCTGTGAACGTCAAGAGCACACATACACAGATGTACATTAAACAAAAACTAAACAAAACTCCCAGAAAGAATGTATGCTGAGTAATGGTCATGCTGTCTCTAAAGGTACTATTCTATGTTAAATGACAAATTTGTCTGCCAAATAGGATGCAGTTTCTAGCTTTAAAACTTGTATACGTCTAAGTCTCTTTGCCATTTGTCCTCTCCTGCATGATTATGGTCAAGTTGTCCTGGACCTGGTGATAAAAGGCTCACAAATTTTAGTAATTGGATTCTGGTCTGGTTTCTATGTTGAGAACCAATAACATGAATGATTACATAAAATTAATAAACCCCTAGAGATTCTCTTCAAAAAGAGGAAAGGAAAACTCAAATTCAAGCAAGATGGAATGAAAAGAGTGAAATTACTACAGATCCTAAGGAAATTCAGAAGATCACCAACAGCTATTTTGAAAATCTTTATTCACTCAAAATGGAAAGAACAGAAGAAATTGACAGATTTCTAGATAGGTACAAATTACCAATTAACCTAACAAAGAAAACAAAAGATCTATACAACGAAAATTACAATACCCTGAAAAAAAGGTGATTGAAGAGAATTTCAGAAATGGAAAGATACTCCTTGCTCATGGATAGGAAGAACCAACATTGTGAAAATGGCCAAACTCCCAAATTTGTTATACATATTAAATGCAATCCCTACCAAAATACCATCAACATACCTCATAGATCTAAAGAAAACATTCCTAAAAATCATTTGGTACCAGAAAATACCTAGAATACAAAGGCAATATTGGGCAGCGAAGGCAAGGTAGAAAGCATTACAATCCCTGACTTGAAATTATAATACAAGACTACTGTGATAAAATCAGCATGATAATGGCAAAAAATAGAGCTGAAGATCAAAGGAAAAGATTACAAGATGTAGACACAACTACAAACACACTCAGTCATCTTATCTTTAACAAAGGGACCAAACTTACTCACGGGAAGAAAGATAGCTTCTTTAACAAACAATGCTGGAAAAAATGACTCTCTGCAGGCCAAAAATTAAAACTAGACCCAGGTCTATCAACTGTGCATCAAACTAAAGTCAAAATATATTGAAGATCTAAACATTAAAATATTTTTGAAACTGTCTCATTGCTATTTATTTCTCATTAAAGTTAATTTAAAAAGAAAAAAAAAAACATTAAAACAGAAACACTAAATCTCCTGGAAGAGAAAGTAGGTGGAAATCTTGAAGACATAGGGGTAGGCAGAGAGTTGAACAAAAGCCAAGTTGCACAGGAAATACTTCAAAGAATCAACTACTGGGATCTCATCTTGCTAAGATATTTCTGCACATCAAAGAAATCACCAGCAGAATGAAAAGACACCCCACAAATTGGGAAAAAAAATTGCAATCAACAGTTACTCAGACTGGTCCTGCCTGGAGTCCTGGAGCCCTGTGACGGTCACCTGAAGTTGTGCCTGAAAGCTGAGGAGCAGTCAGGATTACCTGGGTGGAGGCTCAGCATCACCACGGATTGGAAAGCCCTATATGAAAAGGGAAACGGGATCAGGAATCAATTGAAGCCCCTGAGGAGCATCCAGGTACTGGAGCAGCTGACTGGATTCCTGGGAGGTGGAGCACCCGGCCCTCTTATCCAGCCCTGTGTTTCCCAGCACGCTCGGCTTTCCAGATTCACCAGGATGAGCACCCCGTCCCCACATGTACTACTGTGCCTGGCAATTGATAGCTTGCTGAAGGACCAAGCCCGGGCCACAGAAGCTGTGAGATATTTGCCAGGGGAGCTTTTCCCACGAGTGTTCAGGGAGGCCATTGTCAGGAAACACACAGAGGTCATAAAGGCTATGGTGCTGTTCTGGCCCTTTCCTTCCCTGCCCCTTGGAACCCTGACGAACATGATGAAAGGAGGGATTTTGGACACTGAGGAGGATGTTCTGAAGGCAAAGAAAAGGGTGCTACAAGCTGTGCTGGATGGGCTTGATGTGCTGCTGAGCCAGGAGGATTGCTCCAGGAGGCTGAAGCTGCAAGTGCTAGACATGCGGGACATACACAGGAAATTCTGGAGAGTCTGGTGTGGAAACCAGTGGGAAGAATGTTCGATGAAATGGAGAAGAGAGAAGACTGGGCCAAGGGTACCAAACAAGAAGAGATTCAAGATCATTTTAGATCTGTGGAGCAGTGATGAAGATCCATCCCCAGAGGCATCCTTCCTTCTCCAGTGGGTTAAGGAGAGGGGCAAACGGGTGCAGCTGGATTGTCCAAAGCTGCATGTTACTGCCATTCATTCTCAATGCATCAAAGACATACTCGAAATGCTGGACCTAGATTCTGTGCAGGAAGTGGATGTCAGTCACCACTGGACAATCTTTAGGTTGGCTCAGTTTGCCCCTTTCCTGGGTGCCTGGCATCGCCCTTGGAGACCCTCTCAGTAAGTAACAGCCAGATTTCACATTCTGACTGGAACCTGCTGCCCTGCTCTGAGCAGATCAGACAGCTAAAGCACTTGATTCTGAGTTGTACCAGGCTGACTTCTTTCAGTCCTGAGCCTCTCCAACAATTTCTGAGTAGTGTTTCATCCACCCTGACCACCCTGCATTTGGAAAATTGTGGAATCACGGATGCACAGGTCTGTGTCTTTCTGCCTTCCCTGAGCAGCTGCTCTCAGCTCACTACCTTCTGCTTCATAAAAAACTTCATGTCCATAGACACCATGAAGAAGGTGCTGTGCCACACGGCCGGGCTGAGCAAATTAAACCTCGAGATGTACTCTGTTCCTAAGGAGGTTTCTGTTTTTATGCCTGGTGCCCACCTACAGGCAAGGGTAGAGATTTGTGAAGTCCTTAGGGGGATCATGAAGCCACTAAACCATCCCAGGGAAGTCTGGTTTTGTACTTTTAACTCTGAATTTTGGAGCCACTGGAAATTATACAAACAGCAAGCTAATCCATGCCTTGGCTGTATCTCGGTGTAGAGAAAAGCACATATCAAAAGTTTCCTTCCAGGTCCAATCGATATCAAGCTCTTCTTTCAATGTGAGTGTGGAAAAGACAGGTTGGTCATCAGACAAGAGCCTTGGAGAATCACTACCTTGAAAGAAGAAGAGATACTTGTGGACTTGGCTCTCAGACTGGATCAGAAATAAAAATTTGAATGCATAATGCCAAGTGAGGCTTGAGATGAATGTGTGTACAAATGGAAATCAATCATCAGCAATAAAGAGAGTTGCATATGTACAAAAAAAAAAAAACAAAAACAGTTACTCAAACAAAGGATTTCTATGTAGAATATATAAAGAGCTAAAAAAAAAAAAATCAGGCCCTCAAAATTCAAAATCCCATTCCAAAAATGGGCATTTGAGAAGAATAAACATTTCTCAGATGAAGAAATACAAATAGCAAATAAATACATGAAAAAATGCTCTAGAGAGCTGGTCATTCAGGAAATGCAAATATAAACAGCACTGAGATACTATCTCACTCCAGAAAGAAATCAACTAATAACAAATGCTGACGAGGCTGTGGAGAAAAAAGAACCCTTCTCCACTGTTGGTGGTAGATTGATGCAACCACTTCGGAAAGCAGTGTGGAGACTTCTCAAAAACTAGGATTGGAAATGCCCCTTCTGAGCATTTTTCCAAAAGAACTTAAAAACATCATACCACAGTGATTTTTGTGCACTCATGTTTACAGCAGCACAATTTGTCATAGCTAAATCTTGGAAACAACCCAAATGCTTATCAATTGAGGAATGGATAAAAAAGACGTGATATTTCTATACAACGGAGTATTACTCAGCTACAAAGAAAAACTTGAGACTTTTATGGGTAAATGGATATAACTATAGGCTATACTCATAAGTAGAATAAATCAGGCCCACATATGTAAACACTGTATTGTCTCCCTAGTGTAAGAATCTGAAAAAATAAATGAAATCTGAAAGGTATAATAGATATAGTAAAACTAAAAGAAAGTGAACATAAGGAATAAATAATTGAGATGAGGGGAAGGAGAAAAGATAGGGGAAAAAAACGAAAGGGGAGGCAGAATCTGATCGCTACTCTCCTACATGCAGCTCGGCCTCCAGCGTGAGCCTAGTCCCACGTGGTCCTTTGCCGCACCCTTTGCGCCCCTCAGAGAAATCACCAGCACCGCAGCCCCCAAGGAAATCAGAGAAGCCACTAGATCATCTTTACCAGCATACCCAAGAATAAAGGCAAAGGAAGTAAAAACAGACACAGAGGTAAGAATGTGAATGAATCTGAAAAAAGAGAATTGGCGTTCAAAGACGATGGGCAAGAATATGCTCAGGTAATCAAGATGTTGGAAAATGGATGATTAGGAGCCATGTGCTTTGATGGGGTGTAGAGATTATGTCACATCAGAGGGATATTGAGAAAAAAAGTTTTGGATAAATACCTCAGACATCATATTGGCTGGTTTCCGAGATAACCAGGATAACAAAGCTGATGTGATTCTACAATACAATGAGGAAGCAAGAAGTTTAAAAGCATATAGCAAGCTTCCTGAGCATGCTAAAATCAATGAAACCAATATATTTGGTCCTGGAGATTATGATGAAATTCAGTTTGATGACACTGGAGATGATGAAGACATTGACAATATCTAAATCGAACCCAATGTTCCAGTTTTTTTGGAAGATTGTCCTACAGCGTGGATTTTGGCCATAACCTTCCAAGAAGTTTTCATCAGCATGACTGCAATTTCTTAAGGCAGTTTGATTTGATTCTAAGGTATCTGCTTCTGTAAAATCTGTTAATAATGAATTATCTTAAGTGAAATGTTAAGCCCATTTTATTCTACTGATATAATGGAGCTTATAGATAGAAGACACTGTATTTCAAAAGTTAATTCATTACTGCCTTTCCTGCTTTGACCACTTTAAGTAAATAGGTAAAAACAACACACACACACACACAAAAAGGAAGAATCATGTAAGTATATGTAGAGGATAGCTGAAATGACTGTACTACTTTTCTATCAGTTTTTTTTTTTTTTTTTCGGAACACGGGGATTGAACTCAGGCCTTGCGCTTACCAGGGAAGCTCTTATTCTACTGAGTCATCTCCCTGGCCCCTTTTTCTCTTGTTCTGCCTCATGCTGTTGGCAACAATCTTCAGGTGACCCTCCCACCATCACACACACACACACACACACACACACACACACACACACATCAGGCTGATTCAGTTCAGCTGGGTGTTACAAGTTGCCCACCAGTTGTCCATCCACCCTCTCTCTGTATTTAAATCATTTGCAACTTAAGATAATTATTGATATGCTATAACCTAACTTTCCCTTTTGCTGTTTATTGTTTGCTTTTTTTTGTGGGGGGGGGGAAGGGTCTACAGGGTGTTCAGGGTCTCACTACTAGATTGCACTTGTAGTGATCCGCCTGTTTAGTTTCCCAAAAGCTGAGATTACAGGCGTGCCACCATGCCCAGTCTCTATTTTTCCTTTGGTTTTATTCCTTTCTGTCTTGCTTTCCTGTGCCTTCATTTGTTAATTAGTGCATCTAGATTTATTTGTAGTCCTTCCAGTGTATCTCCTTATTTAGCTTTTGTGGTTGCTCTGGTGAAAACCTTATTTCTGTTTAGATCCTTTTATTTTCCTCAGTTTTAATCATCAGGATCTTGAATATTAGATGGTGTTTATGTTTAGCCTCAACAATTAAATATAATTTATACAATTCATAATTTATGAAACATATTACTTATAAAATGCTACTTTTTATATGTACTCATATTTCTGTTTTTCCTGTCTTCCACATTATTGATCATTTATTTTCTGTTTAGAAGACTGTCTTTAAGGGTTAGTATGATAGCAAAAAATCTTTTTTTATGTTTTTAAAAAACAGATATATTTAATATTTTTAAACAGATATTATAAAAAGTAATAAAAAACATTAGAAATGATTCAAAATTTTACTAAACAAAATAATTGAAATTCAGCAGTGGTTGTAATTTTTTACTATTTTTTAAAGAATACAAAATGGAAATATAACCAAACATTAGAAATGATAAAAAAAAATTCATTAAACAAAGTCATAAGGGGCTAGGGAAATAGCTCAGCAGCATAAGTGCCTGCCTGGTAAGTACAAGGTCCTGAGTTCCATTCCCAGTACTGAAAAAGAAAGAAAGAAAGAAAAAGAGCTGGCCTGATCCTGGTACGGTATGCAGGCCTGGAACACTCCAGGCACCCTTGGCCAGCCACTAAAACTCAGCATGGTGGTACACACCTATAATCCCAGCACTGGAGAGGCTGAAATAGCAGGGGTTACTACGAGTCTGAGCTGTGGAGCGAGACCCTGTACCAAAGAAGGAAGGAAGGAAGGAAGGAAAGAAAGAAGGAAAGAAAGAAAGAAAGAAAGAAAGAAAGAAAGAAAGAAAGAAAGAAAGAAAGAAAGGAAAAAAGAAAGAAAAAGAAATGAATGAATGAACGAATAAATGACTAAAAAATCCTAAAAAACAAAGTAATAGGACTTCGACTATGGTTGTTATAGTGCATGTTATCTTCAAAATAGTTGTTTAGGTTGCCAGATATAAATCTGCAAAATTGGTTTAAAAAAAGTTATAAGAAATTAAAAATAAAGTTTAAAAATTAAAATATTTAAGCATTAACTTCTCCTTTTAATAGACCAGCAGAAAGAAGTACAATTATCGAAACTATCCTGCATATATACATGAATATATCTTTTCCTCTTCTTTCCTTTTCCTTATGCCAGTTTTTCCTTTCCATTGAACAAATTCTTTCCCTTTCACAGTACCTATTACCATTCAGATTTCATTTACTCTTTCAAGTTCTCACACTAGCAAGACAATATGTTTGCACATGTGTGTCTAATTTTTTCACTTATCAGTTCAGTCTCTAGTTGCATCTATTTGCCTATAAAAACTTTGAATTTATCCCTTTTTTATAGTTGAGTGATACTCCACTGTGTGAAAATACCACATCTTTTTCATCCATTCCTCAGTAGATGGGAACAGTGGTTGTTATTTTTCATTCAATATCTAAACTCATTTACCTTAAAGTTGAAAGTTCTTTATTGCTTAAACATTGCTATATTTCACCTTTCTGTTCTTCATTGTTTCAGATGAGAAATCTAATGTCACTGAAATTGGTGTAGTCCTATAGGTAATGTGTCATTTTTCTCAGAATGCTTTTAAGATTGTTTTCTTTCTTAAAGAAATTTAATCTATAAAATTTGCATTTAAAGGGGGACTGGGGAGATGGCTCAGTGGAATAAGCGCTTCCCTGGCAAGCACAAGGGCCTGAGTTCAATCCCTGATTCTGGAGGGGAGGGGGGAAGAAATTGTATTTAAAGAAGTTTATTATAATGTGCCTTTATTTATTTATTTTGGCGGAACTGGGGATTGAACTCAGGCCCTGGCGCTTGCTTGCCAGGGAAGTGTTTATTCCACTGAGCCATCTCCCCAGCCCCTACAGTGTGCCTTTAAATGGACTTCTTTTATCCCTTTTGAGGTTACTCAGGTTGTTGGACTCTGAACTTCTGTGCCATTTAAGAAATTTGGGAAGGTTTCAGCAACTTCAAGTACTTTTTCAGTTCATTTTCTCCCTCTTTTCATGGGAATTTGATGATACTAATCTTGGCTATTTGTTATTGTCCCACAAGTCCAGGCTTTGCTCACCCCCCCACACCCCCCACATCTATTTTCCATTCTATTGTTCATAGTTAATTCTACTCCTCTGTCCTATAAGATACTGATACGATCCTTTGTCTTGACCACTATATTATCAGACCCATCCAGTTAGCTGTCTTATTTCCATTTTATTTTTCAGTTAGAATTTCCAATACTTATTTTTAACTTCTGTTTCTTTGTTGAAACTGTAATTTTTTTCAGATGTTTCAAAAGAATTTGTAACAGGTTATTGAAACACTTTATGATTGTTGTATTAAAAGTCCCTGTCAGACAGCAAGGTATGGTGGCACAGGCCTATAATCCCAGTACTTAAAAGGCTTAGGTAAGAGGATCACCTAAATTTCAAGACCAACCTAAGCCACATAGTGAGTTCAAGGCCAGCCTCAATTATATAGCAAGACCTTTCTCAAAAAATATAGTTTCCTGAGACCCAGTCCTAGCCCAGGTCCAGTGAGTGTGCGGAGAGTTTCCTGCTACCCTGCGCCGGC
>NW_004524698.1:767156-793757 GCF_000260255.1 Octodon degus
TACTTCCGATTTGATTTGAAACTGTCTCATTGCTATATGTTTATCAATAAAACTGTAGAAAAAAAAATATAGTTTCCTGTCAGATAATTCCAATATCTGATTCATTTGTTAGTATCAACTTATTGTCTTTTTCATTAAAGTTGCAATTTTCTTGATTCTTGTTATGAATATTAATATTGAATGTTGGACACAATATATTAATAGCCACTAATATTAGTTTGGTCCTCTAATTCCTGCTAAATGTTACATTATGTGCTATCAAGTATTTTTCATATAATAAAGGTAAGATATGCTTTGGAGGGTTGTTTTTACTCTTTTGAGATGAGTGTCTCACTATGTTGCTCTAGCTTGTCTTAAATTTTTCATTCTCCTACCTCAGCATCTTAACTAACTAGGATTATACTGTGCCAATTTGAAATCAAAGTATCTCAAAATAAATTTTGTTGCTATATGCACAATTACTGCTTTCCTACATCAAGAAAAAAAGTTTTGAGACAGGGTCTTGTCTGGTTATGTACTTCATGCTGGTCTTGAACCATGTAGCCCAGGCTGGTCTCAAATTCAGCAGTCCTGGTTCAGCCTCCCAAGTGCTGGAACACAGGTATGGGCCAACATACCTGTCTTGCTTTAAATTTTTCTACCAAGTATGTTTTAGGACTTCTATTTTAAATTGAGTTCACCATAGTAACTAATCCTTCAATATTCCATATCCAAACCCTGGAAAACACAGGCAGAATTTATTTATTTATTTTTTTTTATGTATTTAGTACAGGATTGCACTACGCAGATAGAACTTGTAGTGATCCTACTGTTTTCAGCCTCCCCAGTACTGGGATTACAGGCACGCACCACCATGCCCAGTCTCAGAGGGCAGTTTAGCATGCCTGGGATGGAACCCAGATCCTGTGCTTGCCTAAGCTGGCACTTAGTCCACTGAGCTATCTTGCTGGCCCCACAATTTATTTATTAATGAACTGTTTCACTTTGAGAATCACCTCACTTAACCTCTTTTTCTTAGTTATTTTTAAAAATCATCACCTGAAATTTGAGGGATTTGGGGAAACACCAAACTAAATCTAGGAAATAGTATATAGCATTATAGTAGAGATTATGTTCAGTATTTCACTGAATTTATAACAAAAGGCAGATAACAAATCCATTCCAAACTTACAAAACTCATTATAATGGATGTCTTTTCATTGTACCCTTTGCATAAATTGCCATTTTGTAAAAATGAACAATACTTAGACAACCCCATCACTGATACAGTACATGGTTATAAACAGATTGTAGGTTAAAGGTACAGTAGTACATAGAAGTCAGAAAGAAATGCAGACCCCCAACCCATAAACACACAAAATTATATACTAGGATATGTACAATGGTCTTCAAAATATTAAACTTTATAGAAAATAAGTATAAAAGAGAAGAGATTTGGAATCTTCAAAAGACATTCTGCAACTTTACCATTATTTTGAAAAAAAATGATGCAGCTACAGAAATAATACAAAGGACAAAAAATGTAAAAGAAAGAATGCAGCAAGCAGAAGAGAGAACAAAAATTCTATCAGAAAACCAAAGAAATCATTAACCACATCATTATACCATCATTCTCTGTCTAGAGAAATTGTTCAGTTGCGTCTAAACTCATAAAAACAAATATACTATTCTATCTTGACAATGACAATTAAGCATCCAACTTGCTCTGTAAATTCTGAATCTACGTCCACCAAGAAACATTCTGACAATCTGTCTCTCACAAAGATGGGATCCATGTGCTGGTTCTAACCTATTTGAAAATTGTGCTTTTTTTTTTCAAAGTTTTATTGATAAACAGATAGCAATGAGACAGTTTCAAATCAAATCGGAAGTACAGTTTCAACAAATAATACACTGCATATATTCTTCTTAGTGGTTGATTGCTGTACAAGATGCGGACTTGTGATCCTATTTACAAACACCATTAGAACAAATCATTCTATTCATTAAGAGAATGCAACTATATATCTATCCCAACCACTTTGAATACACAGATACAAAATGGACATTCATTGGTATACCCCATTTTTTCTAAGTTCCGTTATTGAATATTATAGGTGTGTAAACTCAGCAAAATATTCTAAAAGAGTCCAGTAGCCCATAATAGTATTGGGTCTTCTGTTTAACTGGCAATGTCAGAAATTGTTGACCTGAGTCCCCCACAGCTCAACTTAACAGCATGGCTTTAAAAATATTTTACTTTTTTTTTTTTTTTTTTTTTTTTTGGCGGAACCGGGGATTGAACTCAGACCCTTGTGCTTGCCAGGGAAGCACTTATTCCACTGAGCCATCTCCCCTGCTGAAAATTATGCTTTTTAATTGTAAATTTATATATTAATATTATACCTCTGGTATATTCAATTTTTGTTGGTTTGGTTAATCTGATTCCATTTCCAAACTCAACCACATGAAGATACGGTTATAACTGCATATCTAAACTTCTAAAACAGAGACTTAAATCTGGAACATGGCAAGTCTACCTAACACTTGATACAGTATCTGTTGGCCAATGGACCTTTCCCTGAAAAACCTTCCTTTTCATTGAACTATCTTTGGTTTTTAATAGTAGGCAAAGATATAGGTTTAGTTGTCATAGAGGTCTGACAACTAATCAATAGCATATCACTGGGTTTCTCTAAAAGAATTTTTTTAATGGAGATTTCCAGAAGACTAAAATGCAATTTTTCCAAATATATAAGTGAAAATAGTCCAGGGTTCTAATATTAATATAGTCATTAACTCTATTTCCATACACTGTCTCTCCTCACCTTTGTAGTCTAGACAGCATCTTTGAAAATGGCTAAATGTATTGAAGTAGATATTGCTTTTCTTTTGGGTGGAGGGTACTGAGTCCAAGACCTTCGCAATGAACTCTATCCCTAAAGCATTTTTTTCTTACTTTAAAAAAAATATTTTGAGGCACAGTATCACTAAATCACTACATTGCCCAGGATGGGCTTGAACTTGTAATCTTCTTGCCTTACGTCTCCCAGAGCACTGGGGTGGCATGTACCATCACACCTGCTAATTATTTTTATAATTCTACAAAAGCCCAACAGTTGAACTAATTACAATAGAATCTTCTGTAGATAAGGTTATGAGTTTCAATAAAACTTCTTTTAAGGTCCAGTCCCTACAAGATAAGAGTGTGGGAAGTGGGAAGAATAAAAAGTAGCTTATGTTGAATCTTTTCAGAGAAAAATTTAAATTTTTGTAAGATGATTATAATTGGCTAATATAACATGAAATTTAAGCAACAAGCAATGGAAGGAAAAAAAACAAATGGTTATTACACAACTCTTTAGATTTCTTTTTAGCAATTACCTTTCAAAACTTCCCTAACAACTTGGACAGCAGGCCCAACACAATTAACAGGTACATGTGGAAAGACTGTGTACTTGGCAGAAATATAAGTGGGGACTGGAGATGTGGTCACATGGCTTTGTTTTTCATAGAATTTATTGGTTTGAATAAATTTTTATTTTAAATTCTCTGCTACTTTCATACAAATAAAGAGAAAACCTCTATTTTGTAATTTTTTTGTGTGTGTGCGTGTGTGGTACCAGGGATTCAATTCAGGACCCTGCCCTTGCCAGGCAAGTGCTTAGTCTACTGAGCTATCTCCCCAGCCAAAAGAAAACCTCTTAACAATTTTTTAAATGTGAGAAATGTGATTTATAATAGCACTGTTATCTCATAATTTAAAATATGATCTTATGGGAAAATGAGTGTATAACAGTTAACTTTTAGCTCTAAAGGCCAGTGGATTGCTATAACAACCAAAAAAGGTATAACTGCTTTCCCTTAAAATTGCAAATCTCATTACATAAGATCTATAAATGCAGGTGTTTGTCACATAAATTCAAACAAACATGCAACATATTCATTTATTTATTTGTTCACAAACACTAACATCATGCCTGGCATCATTCTAGAAAGTGGTGAAAAAATAAACATGGTCCCTTCCATGATGGAGTGTACAAAGTAGTGGAGAAGACATATTAAAGAGAAAATACATTGTAAATGAATAGATGCAACTAGAGACTATACTAGTAATTGAAATAAATCAGATCCACATGTGCAAACATGTTATCTCACTGGTGTGAGAACCTGAATGAGTAATTAAAATCTGAAAGGTACAATAGATACCATGAAAGGGAAGGAATCTGGTCAACAGGAAGGAAAAACTGGGATGAGGAGAAGGACAAAAGAAAGAAGTGAAGAAGACATATTTTATGTATATACATAGAATGTTTTGAGTAATTGTACTGCTTATTTTTGGTCTTTTCTTTTCTTTTCTTTTCTTTTTTTTTGGTGGTACCAGGGATCAAACTCAGAACCTTGTGCTTGCCAAGCAAGCACATATTCCACTGAGCTATCTCCCCAGCTTTTTTTAAAAAATGTATTTAGTACAGGGTCAAAAGGGTCTCACCACACAGATCAGACTCATAGTGATCCTCCTGTTTTCAGCGTCCCAAGTGATGGGATTACAGATGCACACCACCAGGCCAAGTCTTTCTGCTGGTCTTTTCAAAGAAGCAATTAAGGTTTAAATTTTTTTTTAATTCTTATTTTTTTTATCTTTCTCATGAATTTCTTAAACTTTTGTGTTATTGTTTGTTTTGCTTTGTTTTTTCTTTAAACTAATCTTGCACATTTATATCTGGTAATCTCAACAACTAATTCAAAGATAATGCAAATACAAACATCATGTAATACAGCAACCATTGTTGAATTCAAATTACTTTGTTTAGTGGAATTTTGTATCATTTCTAATGCTGTTTTTCTTATCACTGTATTTTTGAAGAGCAATAAATTTGACATGTAAGAAAGTCATTACAGAACACACACAATAGATCCTGTGGCCAGAAAACTTCTCCAGTACAGGAAACTGAGAAGCACCTTATCGCTCATATAGGTCCAGATGAATTGATCCCCAATATTCCTGCCTTTAAGGATATATAAGCTTTAGTAAAGGGAAGAATAAAGGATGGAGCCTTGCCATTTCTATGAATAAAAATAAGGGAAACATAACTACTAACACATCATCATCATTACTGATACAGGCCTCTTTGTTGTCTATATTAGTCTCAAACTCTTGGTCTTCAGTGATTCAAAAATATTTTTTTTATTGTGATATTTTACACAGCTTCCAACTTGTTCCTACACCAAACTACTCTTCCCATTCTAGAATCAAGTCATTTCAAAATACATGCTGTACCCTGAACATTCCTTGCTCTGGAACTTTAATGTGTCTACACAATTTCCATCTCTGTAGAATCTGCCACAATAGGAATGATAAGCTTTGTTGAAGTTATTATCTTACCTATTGGTCTTATGAATATTTCTTAATTTAATCTATTCCATATGACCACACTTGGCTACTCAGAGTTCCAACCCCTGCTACCCACCCCCAGGAAAATACTGTCTCTTTCCACTGGGTTTTCTAAGCTGGCATAATATTTGAGTAGTCCTGGTATCATTTTGGCTGCTATATTAATAAAACCCAGCCTAAAAGATGATGCATTAAAAAGTGCTATTTATATGTCAATATTCTCCATGAGAATTTTACAAAAAATAAACCTGAGAATCTAATTTAAACAATTATAGATTTATTTATTTATTTTTTGTATTTTAGGGAAGGGTCTACAGGGTGTTCAGGGTCTCACTATTAGATTGGACTCATAGTGATCCACCTGTTTACAGCCTCCCAAGAGCTGGGATTACAGTTATGCACCACTATGCCCAGTCTCAATTGCCATCTCAGCACACTCAGGGGCAGGGATCAAACCCCTGGCTCCTGTGCCTGCTTGCAGGTGCTTTAATCCGCTGGGCTATCTGGCCAGCTCCGATGTTTTTACATATACATCTATAACTAGATACTAATATTTGAAGTGAGAGAAAGCATTATGCCATATCATCCTTCTAAAAAGCAAGCACTTATGATAATAAAATCAGGTCATTTCTTGAAATGAGATCCATTGCTCTTTCCTACTTTTTCCAGAATTAATTAAAAGTGTGTTCCCAAAAGAATAATCCTGGTGAAGGAATACTGGTGGTTCCAGCAGCTACAATTGAGATGAATGTAAAAGGTTAATTCCACTGGAGCGAAGAGAGGAAAGAAAAGTTCTCAGATATGGACAGAATAAATGAAATACTAACTGTTCCTTACCTGTCTTGCATTTTGAACCATGGTGAGTCTACAATGTCATTCTCCTGTCTCAGTTCCCCAAGTGCTATTATTATAGTTGTGCATCATCACACCCAGCACATACAGCCTTCCTGGACAATAACTATCATTTAAATATGTATAACACATAAGCTCCAAAGCCTACTAGAGAAATACTATACTGACAAAATAACCCAGAGTCAAGGAAAGAACATAAAACCTATTAGCTTTATGTGTGATGTGGTGTGGCACACACCTGTAATCCCTCTGGAAAGCTGAGACAAGAGGATACAAACTGGAGTCTACCATAAGCACTTTGGTGAGATCCTATCTCAACATTTAGAAAAGAAGAAAGAGAAAGAGAGAAAGGAAGAAAGAAAAAAATAAAAAAAAGGTTGGGGGTATTGGACAGTGTAAAGACCCAGAGTTTAATTCCCTCTACAAAAAAAAAAAAAAAAAAGCCTAAAAAACAGCCTATGTTACTCTTCATACTTGGCAACTTCAGTGAACAGTATATTGTTGTTCATTTAAAACATTTTGATGTTTAATCTACTAGTTGGTTTTAAACCTAATTTATCAACCAAATCTATCAGTATTGCTTCTCATATTTTCTATCATTTTGTGTATCACTTTGTTTGATCACATTTGCTATCATATTCTTTCAGTTAGTTGTAAAAATTAAAATGGTAGGGGCCGGGGAGATGGCTCAGTAGAATAAGTGCTTGCCTGGCAAGCGCAAGGGTCTGAGTTCAATCCCCGGTTCCGCAAAAAACAAAGGTATTTACTTTTTTTTTTTTTTTTGGTACCAGGGATCAAACTCAGAACCTTATACACTTGCCAGGCAGGCGCTTATGTCGCTAAGCTTTCCCTGCCTTAATTTTTAAATAAAGACACTCATTAGTAGGACAGGCAAAATAATACTAATAAACAAACAATATAAAATGATTCCAAGAGTTCAAATCCAAAGCAGAATGTAGATGTACATACTTTATCAGACTTTAAATCAGCCAATGAAATAGTATGCAAATGTTTTACATTTCAAATTTATGAACATTAAGATAAATCCAGCTGAATAATTTATTTCACAATGCATTCATGCTTTACACTTTCCCCTCTCATTTCAGCACAAATTGGTAAAAATAAGATCAGCAAAGCACTGATTTCTGGTTTAATGAACATTGATGAAAAAACTGACCTTTTAAAAATGACATTTTACATAGATTTCTGTTGGTTAGATGCCCTCTTCCAACTACCCTTTCTGGCTGAGTATTAAAAACTTTTGCCAATTATCCATATTTCTAGTAAGCAGCCACAGTATCAGCAGTGCAAATATCTGAACCACATATTTTAGTTTAAAATGGAATATATACACACAGCTTTTTTAAAAAATATGACAGTATCTCACTATTTAGTTCAGACTGTCCTTGAACTCATTGTGTAGCCCAGGCTAGTCTAGAATTTAGGATTCTCCTGCCTCAGTCCCCCAAGAGCTAGTATTACAGGTGTGTACCATCATACCCAGCACATACAGCCTTCCTGGACAATAACTGTATCACTTAAATATGTACAATACGTAAGCTCCAAAGCCTATAATTTATATACATAGCTCATTTTATTTTTCCTTTAAGTCGTTCACATTCAGTAACATGTTATCATAAACAAATGTGAATTTCAGAAATTTCAATTTTACTTTTTTTTCTGAGGTAGTCATTAATTTTTACATTTCTTTCAGGTAGTGAACATATGGTTCTGTTATAGGAACAGGTTGCTTTGTCCCCCAGTCAACATGTAAACTACATTTCATGAAACACATGAACTCTTTCTGGGCTTATGGATAAATTTTCCTGAAATTAGCAAAATATAAATGCAAATTTTCATGGGAAAATGACTTAATTTCCATTATGATTGAGATACTCTAACCACTACAGGAGCTATTCTAAATCATATAAATCACTGTCCTGAAAATACACATTAAACATGTGCTATAAGATGTGCTGATTAATTGGTAAACTGAGACAAGGGTGCTTTCTTGTTAGGAACGGAATTTCAGCATTGCTGATTAAGCTACACAAGCAAAGGTTTTATATATTTAACAGAACCACTGAATTAGAAAGTCAGGAAGCCTGAGATTTAGTACCAGTTTTATTTGTAACTAACCATGTACAAATTATCTATAAAATAATAGTTAAGATCTATTCTCTAATTCACAAAAATATCAGAACGAAAATTCTCACTGTAAATCAAGATAATATTTAGCCTCAGCTTTAACTCAAATGTTGAGACCAACTGAAGGATTTATCTTGCATACATCAGTTACAGATCTTAATTGTGCATATAAATAATGTGGTTGAGATAAATATTATTACAGTTCAACCTTATAGAATATAAGCTAACAGTGGAAGCTAACTGGCCCTACTGTATGTAACACCATTGAGAAATACTTGTCTATGTTAAAAGCAGAGCTTATAATATCCCTGATAGCAAATCAAACAAAAACCAACCTCAGGCATGTCTGAAGATAGTAGCATGTCTACTCTTTCAAAGGAATATGTATCACTAAACAGGCATCTTATTTCTCTAAGGTAATGTTAAAAAGGAACATCTTGTAGACTCTTCAAGTGGCCAATTAAAATGAAGAGTATGTTATTTGTGGAATATTTTATCTTTTCTCTTTCCCTCTTTTTCATTCAAAATTTCAGTTAATCTGGAACAGATTTCTCTGCTGGAGTGTAAGAAATACTAACATTCTGTCACTATAGGAGAATAAAAAAGAATTAGCATGTTATTGTACAAAGATTCAGGAGGATAGTTCTATGTGGGTACAGAAAACTTTATACACAATGAATGTCTACATGTACACCATTTATCAGGCACATGTATTATGACAATCCTACAAATTAATGAACCTTCAAAACATAAGCACCTACATTATCTTGTATTAACTGTCAGTTTTGTGTAATTTAGCCTCTACTTCTGGACTTTACATATGGTGAAAGAAACAAAACCTGGACTATATTTCACAGTGGAACACAAAACAGGAACAAACAGTATAATAAAATAACTACATATATCACTCCTTAGGGATTTTTTTTTTCTTTCTTGGAACCAGGGATTGAACTCAGGCCCTTGCACTTGCCAGGCAAGTGCTTATTCTATTCAGCTATCTCCCCGGCCCAGAAAATATTTTTTAAGAAACATATTTTCACTGTTGGCCCCAAATGCCTTTACCCATTTATGATCTTTGTCAGATTTTTATACAAAAATACTTGTGAGCTGATAATCAAGAACATTTATAGTGACTTATAAAACTGAAAATATTTTGATACTAAACAAAAAGTTTCTTCTACACAGCTTACAGTTTTCAAGTTGTTTGTGGGCCCTTGACTTTAGAGTCGGTAGACAGTTTAACTGCTAATTTCAATAAAGCATAATTTTTAGCTTTTTATTTCCAAAAACAACCTCACAAAAACAGTAAAGAATAAATCGCCTCTTGCTAAAAAAATCTTCTAAGATGAACAGTAAAACAATATATCCAAAATATTTTAGGGGTGCAAGTAAACTTTAAGACAAGGCATGACCAGTGGGTAAAGATTTATATTACCCAATTATATTTCTAGTGAAAAAACATGGTCTTCATCTGAGTCAATGAAGGATGTATCAAGTAAAGAGCAAGATGAACTTACAAAGCAAGTTAGTTTAGTTTTTAGAATGGTGCTTAAAATTGGCGACACTATTAGAATGGATTTTTTTCAAGACAGAAAATTTGTTACATTTAGCAAATATTGTATATTCCAAAATAAAAACTGAAATTCCTTTAAAACAATGGAATATTGATTTTTGTTTGTTTGTTTTTTGGCCTGCTCAGTGCATCATGTGGTGCTAGGATACAACCAAGATCCCCTGTGCCTGTCTAAGCTTACTTAAGCAGGCACTTTAGACCACTGATTTATCTCGCTGGCTTTGGAATACTGGTTTTTAAAAAATGATGTGCCCTTGTAAGGCCAGTCACACATTATCAAAATAAAGTCACCCATAAGTAATCTTATTATATATATCCAAATTTTTTTGTAGAAATAAAAAGCAAATTAACTTTAACAAACTACATTTAACTTAGAATACTAAAAACTAACACTTTTGTAAATCTATTGTCATTATTCTGAAGGAAAATATATACCTTCAAAATCCTATCAACAATTCCCAGCTCATTGTCACAAATTTATAAGGTAAATTCTCTGTGGCACTAAACAGAATTTAAAAACTAGCAAACTAAATTAGGACAATCAAAACAAACATATTAATCCAAAAGAAAAAAAGGAAGAAAACCCACCAAGCACTCTTATCAATTATGTAGCTCATTTTTTGCATATTTTAATTTTAGACTTTTAGCAGAATAAATTGTTAAATGGGTTGGTGTTAGAGACCAAACTTTGTAATTAGTATTTCCAAATATTACCCTTTTTTTCAACCAAATCTGCATTCCTAATCAACTATTCTTTTTCCAGGAAAAAGGATGTCATTTGAAGAAGCACTGCACACAGCAGTAGTAACATCATAGTATTTCAAGACATTTACAAAGAACCCTGCTGATCTGGTACATTACGCTGAGGTGCTACCTGTACCCAGACTTCATCATCAGAAAAAGAACTGGAGCTTCCTGACTCAGACTCCAGTTCGCTGAACCCATCTAAATCCCATTCAGTACTGGACTCACTCCGCGTATCGTCTTCTTCAGTGATGAAACTCTGACCAGGTTCAAGGCAGGAAGGATAAACACGAGCACAGAGACAAATGAAACCAGAGTCAAACTGCAAAAGGCCTAACATAGTACCTATATTGACCCACTGGTCTTTTCTAGTATCATATTCATATACAGTCACCCGGTTCTTTTTCCACTGTGGGGTGGTAGAAGTAATAAGCAGTAACTTTTGGTCATGATTGACAATCTGATAGTTGTGGGTCTCTGAATCCAAAGGAATATTACTAATCCGTCTCCATTCTCCCCTAGCTGGATTGTAGACCTTCATGACTGGGATGTCACAAATACAATAGATTTCATCATTGAAGACACAGGCTTCCTGAAATTCACTTCGCTTAAGAGACGCACAGTTCAGCCACATATTATGACTAGGATCATAGCATAGCATGCGCTTACTGTTGACAGCATAAAGATAGTTCTGAACGACTATTAGTTCAAAGGAATAAAAGGAATGGGGCACCGGCGCCACCAGAGCCCACTGGTTCCGCTGAACACTATAGCATTCCACATCTTTCAATTTAACTCCAGTAATAGGGTCTCGACCACCCAAGATGTAAATGTAGCCATTGAGATATGCCACATCCATGCCCTCACGACAGAGCAAACGGTCTGCCAGTTGTTGCCAACTATTTTGGGCTGGTTTATACACCCACAGGTCTTTCCTGGGCTGGGCAGCTAAATAGATATCTTGGTCTGGGGAGACACAAACAGCTGAGGATGTGATAGTCTTAGTGTGAGCCAAACTGGTCAAAGGTGATGGCATTGTATAAATGTCCCCTGAGTATGGGTCATAGCAGAGAAAAGGATCTCTGGGATGCCCAAAGAAAATCACCATCTCTTTGGCACACATACCTAATCTCTGGGGTGAATTATCAGCTACAGATACAATACAGCTGCTGCTGCTGCTGCAGCTACTACTGCCTTTGCTATTTGTCTTTGGCACCAGGGACTTGCACAACATGTCACCATAGCGCATCTGCAGGGCCCCCTCAATAATGTCCAGGCAGTACTTCTTCACAATGGGCTTAGTCAGCAGCCCTGCCAGGTAGTCCTGATCTTCTTCAGTGAAGTGTGCCCAGCGAACACACCTGAAGACTTCTGCAGCGCTGGGCCCTCGCTCTTTGGGTGCCGCCTCCAGCCACTGCACAGCCACATGACACACAGTCCTCTCACTCTCTATGTCCAAACTGTCCAGACACAGAACAGCCAGAAGCTGGGCCAGGGTCAGATCTGCTAGAGTCTCTTCCCGAACCGAACCCATTCTGCTCAGCTGCTTGAAATTGTGAGCTATAAACGACTGGGCCTGAGATCGTAGTTTGTGATGGTCAAAGGCATCAGCAAACTTGAGGATGGCAGTGCAGTTGACTAGGTCCAGGCGGCGAGCTAAGAAAGAAGCACAGGCTTCGCGTACATACTCCAGCTGAAGCATATCAGAGGCTGCATAGAGGCGCTGCACATTGGCCTCGCTCAGGGACACGCGACCTGTGTAGCAGTAGTCGACTAACACCTCGAAGGACTCAGCGTCCACATCGTGCATGGTCACACTTGCTTGTTGGCTCTCATACATGCCTCCTGTGAACATGCTCTTGAAGTAGGGGCACGCGGCAGCCAGCACGTTGCGGTTGCAGGAAAATAGGCGGCCAGTGCCAGGCCCGCTGCCAGGTGTCACCACCTCGATGGTCACATCACACAGCAGTCGTGCGTCGTAAAAGGACTTGAGCTGCGCCAGCAGGGCTGCGGAATGGGCCGTGTCCTTTAGTTCCTCTGGGCCTGTGAAAAAGGCCGAAACTGAGGGCTTGGAGATCCTTTTGGGCCTCCTCCCACCGCGGGGACTGGCGAGGCGTCGAGAGCGCGGGACATCTTCCCGGGACTGCATGGTGAAGATGGCGGCGGGACGCCGAGAGCGGAACGGCTACGAGCGCCCGGCTCCTCCTCACCCTTCCTCCGCTGACTCAAGACTCCGAGACAGTGGCGACCAAAACAGACTGAGGGCGCGGCCGCACTTCCACAACTCACACCCACGCCGCCTCCCTTTATCGCCTAGACACTGCCTGACTCACCCTTTCGTTTCCACGCCCTTTCTCCGCCTCAGCCGTAACAGGACCTCCTGAGGGAGCCACTCAGTCTGCCCCTGCCGCGTTGGCGCTTCCGGCCTGCGCCCAGAACTACCACTCCCAGGTTACCTTTCGCACCGCGAGGTATGCTGGAGCCGTTCTGACTCGCGGTCCGAGACGGAGGGACACAAGCCGCTTTGCATTTTGGGAGTTGTAGTTTCTACAATATCGCGAGGTTACTTGAAATTGGCTAACCGCGTTAATTACTTCTCTTAGATTTCAGGTGAAGACAGTTGCTTTTTAAGAGCGGAGTAGGAGACCCATTTTATTAACCTTAGATTGTGTGAATTTTACCAGAAAACCTCTGTCTTTGTAAAATGGGAATAAAGAATAGTTCATAGGTTTGAACGTTGAATAATATAAATTACACAAGACCCTGCATAGGCAACGCACTGCGGCCGGGGTAGTGCCGGTCCCACACCAGGGGCGTGCTGAGAGGGCTATTGAGACCCGTAGTGGTGACGTGTGCGTGTAATCCCAGAGTTTGGGAGGCTGAAAACGGGAGGATCACTGAGTCCAATCTATATAGTGAGACCCTTGCAAACCCTGTACCCAATACAAAAAAAAAAACAAACCAAAACAAAAACAAAAACAAAAATTACACAAGACACTTAAAAATATTAGAATACATAATAAAACTACATCATACCTGGACTGTAAATCAATGATATTTTCATTATGAAAGGGGGCTTGCGGGGGGCCAGGGAGATAGCTCCATAGAATAAGTGCTTCCCTGGCAAGCCATGGGCCTGAGTTCGATCCCCGGTTGGGGGGGGGGCGCAGGGGGAAGAAAGAAAAATAGTGGCTGAAAGTGGGCTTGCAGGTTAGCTCAGTTGTTTAAAGCCCCTGCTTGGGCAAACTCAGTCCGGCACAGCGGACCGCGGTTCGATTCTCAGCTCCATATGCCGCATCAGACCCGCCCTTATGGCATCCTGAGCAAAAAAAGAAGAAAAAAAAAAAATCCTGAGTTTATGAAAAATGAAGTATCCACTAATTTGAAACTCGGTGCCTTAATAATAGTAAAAATTTTTAATTTCTCTGAAGAATGCAAATTTTAATTTTTCTGCCTTTCAAACGTTTGAAAGAATATTCTCAAGAATTTAAACATTTTTGAGACAAGGTCTTGCTTTGCAGTTCAGGCTGGCCTTGAGCTTACTACGTCTTCAAATTCTCATCGATCCCCTTGCCTCAGCCTCCTGAATTCTGGGATTACAGGCATATAGCATCACACCTGTAATATTTTCCATATTAATTGAGATCTCTAGGTCTATTAGGAAATCTTAGATGACTAAATTGAGGTTCCAGGAAAGAGCACTTACAGATATCTCAAATATACAAATGAGGTGTATAACGATATAAGGTTTGATTCCCTCTGGCACCATATCAAAAATATATCTCTAGGGAGCAAGTCTATTTTCATTAAGGTCTTATTATGAGTGTTTTCACCTTGTTTAACAAAGGCCCTTTCATTGCCAAATCAATTGAAGACTGTATATTTGCCCTTATTAAAAAGCCTTAGTGAGAATTTCAAGTAAAATGTTTCAGCAAACCAGCATTCATACATGCCTTGATATTCCTTGAATTAATATAGCACAGTCTATTCTTTACAAGTCTTACATATGTATTGATCAACATTATTAGCTAAATTATCATAATCAAGTAGATATGATTTAGTAAACATTTGTTTAAAAACTAATGATTGCTCTTATGCCGAGCTGGTATGCTGAGTTACCAATACCTAATGAAAAAAAATCTTTGTATTACAGGCATAGTTGAGTAACACAGAGCAAGAAAATAACTTTCTAATTCTTTTTCTCTTCTTTCTTTTCAGGTGAAGAGGATAGAGAACAAATATTTCAGGGTAGAGACATAAAACTAAATTGGGCTTGGGATCCCAATATCTATTGGTACATAAAGAGAGATGTTTCTGACTACCCATGAAATACACCAGACTGTAAAAGAATTAGGTCAGTCAGTATTATTAGTAACATAGATTGTTTCCTTACCTACTGAACTGTTCTTTTACCGACCTGGGGAAAAGCAATTTTTAAGAGCTTTAAAAATCTTGGTAAAATAAATATGCAAGGGACACTGCAAAATGCTTAATTACATATTAAATATATTCATTCTGTACTCACTAAACAGTAAGAACCCATTTTTTCAACTTTGCCTTCATCATTCTGTGACAAGGGAAAAGTAATGCCCAGCCTGATAGGTGTCAGATGTGCTTGAGTTCATGTCTCCCAAATACTGAAGACTGAATTTTGAGGCTGAAGGAAGTTAAAAGTAGAAAGGGTAATTGAGAGAAAGGTACTGAAAGACAGGAAGGGTCCCAAAAATGGATTTCCACTAAGGCTATTTCTCCTAGAATGTGTTATAGAGCAAAATCACAAGGTGGAATCAACATGAGTCAAACTGTAGTCAACCTATAGAACTACAAGTATAGTTGCTTAACTAATATAGATCTAATAAAGAAATGAGGGGCTGGCCAAATAGTTCAGTGGATTAAAGTGCCTGCATAGGCAGACACAGGGGCTGGGAGTTTGATCCCTGGGCCTGCCCTACTGGCCCCGCCTCTGGGGTGTGCTGAGACAGCAATTGAAACTGAGTACCTGTAATCCCAGTACTTGGGAGGCTGTAAACAGAAGGATCACTATGAGTCTGATCTACACAGTGAGACCCTGTAGACCCTTCCTAAAATAAAAAATAAAAAAATAAGGAAATGAGGTATGCAGAAAGGATATGTGACTAGTGTCATTAATTTTAGGTTTTCTAGAACTTCTAACATAGAACAAAGGCATTTTTAGGAAAGGGACAAAAAGGGAGGGAAGATGGGTTCAGAAGTACTGGTTACTGACCTATGTGTCTGATCTGATGGCTATCTGGACTTAAGGAACTAGGTACTGGTAATTATAGTATTATCTCAAAAGTTGCTGTTTATCTCTTAGGGAGGCATGCAGGCCTGGCTCTAGTGTCTCCATCCTGAGTCCTGGCTTTCTTCAAATGGGCCTCCAGCCAGTTTTGTGTTTTCATCTTCTGCAGTACTCCCTTGAGGGCTCATCCCTGTTTGCCTATTAATTTCTATCTAACTTTGCTATCTATAAAAATTCTATGTTGTCTGTCTAAATTTGTCTATTTGGGTGCTTTGTGTAAGTCCAGTAATTAATTTTTAGCTTCCTTATAATTTTCTCCTTATTGGTTTAGGTTACTTTTGGCAGGACCCAATACATTTATTAGATGTGGTACCTTGGTATGGCATAGATTTTTTTGTGACCTGGAAAAATTTACATCTGTGATAATTCATCTGGTAGCCAGAAGCCATACAGAGTTCTGAAATACTTAAAAGATGGCTAGCATAACTCACAAACTGAATTTAAAATTTTAGGAACATGGCATTGACACCAATACAATACAAAGGAGAAAGAAAAGTTTTCAGCAATGAACTTTGGAACAACTGGGTCAGAAGGTAAGACACAAATTAACATTAATACCATCCTTGGATTATGATCAAAAATTGATTTTGAGTAGATCATTGTACTAAATGGAGAAGCAAAAACTCTAATGTTTCTTGTCCACACACACACACACACACACACACACACACACACTTATTTCTGTGGCTTTGTGCTTGGCAGTGTTTTATAACCACAATAAAATCAAATTTAAAAAATGAGAAAATGAACTTTAACAAAATTCTAAACTTCAAAAAGCAATCAAAACAAAAAGATAAGCTATAGTCTGAGAAAATATTGGTAATATGTATATCTAATATCCAAAAACCATGAAAAATAATCAATGTTATTCATCCTGAGGTGAATACAAATCACCTGAGAGAATACCAGAATACCAGTTTAGAATGGCTAAACTCCAAAAAGATACATACTGGTTAAGCTATTGTGCCACTGGAACTCTCAATAATAGTATATATCTATATTAGAAAGTTCTTTTATAGTTTAAACATCTAGTAATTTTAATTATAGGCATTTGCCATAGGCAAATGGAAACATTTATCCATGAAAAACTGATAAGAATTTTCATAATAGCTTTATCCATAGTAGCCAAAATGGGAAATAATCCAAATATATATTAATAGGAGAATGAAAAAAGTGCAATATATTTATACAGTGTAACACTACTCAGAAATTAAAAAGAAACCACCTGTAATGTATGCAATCATGTAAGCAGTTCTCAATTTTATATTGAGTAAAAGAAGCCAGATATAGTCTATGCTATATGGCTACTTAGGTAAAATTCCAGAACCATAAAAAATGAGCTTTAGAGCTGAGGACATAGACTCAGTGGCATAAGCATCTGCCTGGCAAGCACAAGGTCCAAAGTTCAATCCCTGGTACCACACACACACACACACACACACACACACACACAAAGCTTTAATGAGTAGAAATCATAACAACTACTACTACTTTTGCAAGAGAGGTAGAAGGCTGGTCAATAGCTAGATTTATTGGAAAGGAATATGAGGAAACTTTGAGAGTGATGTAAAAGTTTTCTTCCTCTTTGGGCAGGTGGCTCCATAGCCGGATGCCACTGCCAAACTCTATGAACTGTACTCTTCAGATCTGTACATCTTTTGTACTAGAAATTATGCCTTTATGAGGAGCCCCTTTATAATGACTAGCACTAAATCATGATGTAAGCTTTTAAAATAGAAAATCATCTTGAAGATGATTTAATCATTAAGGAAGATTCTTCTGTTTTAAGGTATTGTTATGGTTTGTGTCCAGTTGGCCCCCCAGAGTTTCATGCAGTCATTGAGCTTCTAGAGTTTGTGATTAATTCATGATACAATGTTGAAATTATGGATGTGAGTGCTACACCCATCCTGGAGTGGACAGCCTGGATACAATAAAAGGAGTGGAGAGGCTTGCTAGCTGCCATGGTAGCTGCTATTCTCTGTTGTTTTCCATTTGCCAAGAATGGCTGCCCTCTGCCATGTGGAGCCAGCTGAATATGGACTGAAACCTCCATTAACTGCGAGCTAAACCTTAACTTCCTTAATTTTGGATGTCAGGTATTTTGTCCCAGCAATGAGAGAAAAGTAACCAAGACAGGTATATAGATGAACATTGCAGTTCCCACAAATTACTCAGTAAATGTGGTGCCATACGCATCTGGGACTTGGGTGCTTGCATTCTTTTATCCCTGCCACATCTTTATTATTAGCATCCTTATTTTTTTCAAGTTTTCTTATAATTTGCATAATGTAGTTTAATTGACTCTTCTTGGGAAGAACATAAAAGACCCATTTTTGCCTGGTAATTTTAGTCTTAAATCATCCAAAGCCATAGGTTTAGTTCATGAGCAATCTTTACCTTCATCTCGGTTCATATTTTCAACAATGTAATCTACTCAGGGCCTCCTGAGGAGGTTAAGGCAATTTATTAGTATTTCCCCTTTTCAATTTCTAGAAATGTTTTTTCTTGAAGACCAGATACATTCATCCTAGGGCAGCCCCTCTTATCTTTACTTTTGAATGATGCCACTGATTGACTTCTATAGATGTCTCTGTTTCTTTGGGTTGGTATTCAAGTATCTGGGACACTCTTTCTAGAACCCATTCATCCCAGTTTTTGTAATGTATACCTCATGTGACAGCCTTTACACAGGTTCATTCATAGAGGTTCATGCGAGCACAGCTCCTGTTCACTTACCTTCACTTAGCCTTGGTGCCATTTACATGCGATTCACTACCACCACCTTCTCTCAATTTACCAGTACCATTATTTACTTTCTATGCTAACCAACTCAGCTTCAGAGAAACCATCAGTCACTGCTAGCTCACATCTTGGGCCCTAGAATATTGTTTTATTCTGCTTGTAGGTTATATAGACTGTTCATGCCTTTATTTCTATATTCAAAATTATTTTGTGCCTTTAGTTATTAACTACCACAAGAGTGTTGGTTTACTGCTCCTCAACTGGAAAATGCTCCTTGAAGGGCTGGCCAAATAGCTCAGTGGATTTTTTAAAGTGCCTGCTAGCAGGCACAGGAGCTGGGGGTTTGATCTCTGGGCCTGCCATGCTGGCCCCACTCCGGAACACGCTGAGACTGCAATTGAGACTGGGTATGGTGGCGCATACCAGTAATCCCAGCTCTTGGGAGGCTGTAAACAGGGATCACTATGAGTCCGGTCTAGTAGTGAGACCCTAAACACCTTGTAGACACTTCCCTAAACACACACACACACACACACACACACACACACACACAAAAAAAAAATACTTCTTGAGCTGCCTGCAGACATGGATTCTATTGTAAATATTTATCCACAGCTCACTTGTTTTAAACCTGACATATAGTTTTTTTGTTTGTTTTGGGGGGCAGGGTCTCACTATATAAAGTACTCACAAATTGAATAGCAGGTATTGTAGATCCTTGCTACTCCAACCGTTATCTGTATTACAGCAGTCTCTGCCATAAGCACGGAGCTTGTTAAAAATACAGACTCATAGTCTCCAAAACTACTAAACCAAAATGAGCATCAACCAATGATTTGTATGTATTATATAGCTTTATGGAAATACACAATCTGAGACTTTTGTAAGTTCATAGCTCTACAATTTGTTTTGATTCCTTTGTCCTCCAAATAAAGTAAGTGCCTTAACGAAAACACAAAGCTAGAGAAAAAGGGAAGAGTAAAGAGATGTGAAGCCAATACCACAGTGAGTCCATAACAGAGAAAATGGACACATTAGGGTATCCCTTGCTTCATTGAAGACAATTTTCCCTTGTATTTTTTCCTCTTAAGACTCTTTTGTTTTTGTTGAGACAGGGTTTCTCTATGTAGTTCAGACTGGCCTTGAATTTGTGATCCTTCTGCCTTAGTCTCCCAAGTATTGGGATTACAGGTGTGTGCCACCATGCCTGGCTCTTAAGACTCCAATGCAGAAGAAATAATCTCTTAAAACTCAACGTGATAAGTCATAATCTGATCATCTCTGTTGTATTCTGCTTGCAGAAGAGTCAATACATCTCATCTACACTTAAAACGGAGATTACACAAGAGCTTGAATGCCAGTAAGAGTCTCTGGGGTGATCTGAGAAACTGCCTACCACTGTAAGGAATCAATGTTTATATGATGCCAAAGTGTTATCCCATACAGATACATGCTGTCATGTTAAAGACCAAACTGTCAATGATAAACATAGCTGACTACTAAAGAGATTAAAAAGTAACTACTGACAAGAGAGGAAAACAGTGAGCTCCACTGGGATTTTTCCCAAGGTAAAGTGGACATTTTAAGGAGAAATGAAGTAGAAGAGAGCGAAGAAGTTTAGTAGAGTCAGTGAAATCATATAAATGGCTGGTCAGAGTAAATGTGATGAGGATTTGCTAGATTGCTGTGACCTGAATGAGGATTCTATCTGCCCACAGACACTGAGAGACTGAGGAACTGTCTTCATAATTACATTTGAGAGGAATGATTGAGGTCCCTGAGAGAGATGCTTTAGTAATAAGAGATATTTATACTTCTAGGCCCCTTTTATTCTCTTAGGATTACAATTTTTATTTATTTTTTATTAAAGTAATAGTCTTAATTTTGACATAATTAATAGTACCAGTATAATATATCCCAGCACTCAAGAGGTTGAGGCAACAGATGTCAAGTTTGAAATCAACCTGAGTTTCAAATAACAAACAATTTGGACTGCTTATTAAAACAGAAAATACACCCTCAAGTCAAGAAATGTGACACTGGGGCCGGGGAGATGTCTCAGTGGAATAAGCGCTTCCCTGGCAAGTGCAAGGGCCTGAGTTCAATCCCCGGTTCCGCAAAAAAAAAAAAAAAATGTGACACTGATTCATTTATATTTATATTTATTTATAGCTTCATTTATGAATATTCATAAATATTTCACTGTCTTGATAGGCCCATTCCATTTATATAATAATAAATAATAAATCAGCGATTTTATTTTACTGACTTAAGGTTTTCATCCAAAAGTTCAACAATGGCTTCTTTATTTGCTGACTGAAGCAGTCTCTGAATTAGCTGATCCAGGCACTTTTTGCCACATAAAAATTCCTGGTAAAAAACAGTTGTTAGGAGAAATTAACACCATAAGCTAGAATGTCCCCCAAAATTCTAGGCATTAAATGCTTAGTCCTTAGCTTGGCCTGAAAGGATGTGGAAACCTTCAAGAAGTGGGAAGGGCCGGGGAGATACCTCAGTAGAATAAGTGCTTGCCTGACAAATGCAAGGGCCTGAGTTCAATCCCTGGTTCCTTAAAAAAAAAGAAGTGGGGCCTAGGTGGATGTCTTGGGTCCTTGGGAATGTGCCCCCTGGAAGGGGCTTGTGGGATACTGGTCTCTCTCTTTTTGCTTCCAGTCTATGAAGTAAATGACCCTGTATACCACACTCTTCCATGATACACTCTGCCACCACAGGCCCAAAGCAATGGAGTGGATCAGCATTCCCAGCCTTCATTGCTAATCCTCTAAAACTGAGCCAAATTATACCTTCCCCCTTTTAAGTAATTTACTTTGTTATCTGCTACAGAAAGCTAACTAAAACACCTAATCATTAGAAATGAAGAAAAATTAATTCCTAAATTATTCACTCCTACTAGCCTCTTTACTACTCTTCACACAGATTTTTCTTCCAGTACTGCAGACTGAACCCAGAACTGTGTACATACTAGTTAAGTGTTCTGCCTCTGAGCTATATATCCAGCCCTTTTTAAATTTTTAGACAAATGATTTCACTAAGTTGTTCTTTCATTTGTGATCCTCCTTCCTCAGAACACTGGGTATCTGGGATTAGGCCATATGCCACTACATCTACCTAGATTTTTAAACATTTTACTTATAATTGACAAATCAAAATTATTCATATTATTTTTGGTATACATTATGATGTTCTGCCTATGACTACAATATAAAATGATCAAATCAAGATAATCAACAAACCCATAAACTTATACATTTATAACTTTTTGTGGTGAAAAATTAGAAATCTACACTCATGGTAATTTAAAATATACAATGGATTATTTACTATAGTAATTATTCAATGCAATGAATCACTGCAGCATATTCCTCCTAGGTAATGGAAACTACTATTTTTTTTCTTTTTAAATGTATTTTGTACAGGATCTACAGGGTCTCACTAGAAAGATCACACTTGTAGTGATACTCCTGTTTTCAGCATCCCAAGCACTGGGATCACAGGCACGTGACACCAAACCCAGTCTCAATCCTTGTCTCAGCGCACCCTGGGGCTGGGGCCAGCATGGCATGCCAGGGATCGAACTCCAGTCCCTGAGCCTGCCTAAGCAGGCGCTTTAGTCCTCTGAGCTATCTGCTCAGCCCTAACTTTGTACTCTTTAATCAACATCTTCCTTCCTCATCTTCCTATTTACTACTTCAATAGATTTTTATGATTTACTACTACACTTTTTTCATGGTGTTTTCAAACTATTTCTTTTCATTAAGATGGAATCTTTTCCTTTTATCCAATACGATGGTCAGTGATTACTGCAACATATTACTATAATTTTGTTTATTATTTCTAGGTCTTTCATGCTAATTAATAATAATCAGCACTTAGGTTGACATCAGATATACTATAGCTATATATAAAAGCCAGTTACTCTGCCTCTGTTTTGCAAATGAAACAGTCAAATGTGCCTATGAGCTCTTCTAAAAAAGTTACTGATCATAAGGATGTGACTTTTGTAGGGAAAAGTATCACCACCAAAAACAACTGAAAGAATATAGTGTAAAGAAGCTGGACTCACCCCCTCCTCCCCCGTCGCCCCAAAGGATACTGGTCACAAAAGACAAAGGTTCTATTTAAACAAAATGTCCAGTTTGCAGACCAAAATTAGAGAAAAAGGAGGGATACAAAGAAAGCCAACATTTTGGCCCTAGCCTTCTAAGGTCAATTAAGACTCAGGACATATGAGAACTTGTACTGTAATGTCATGTACCTCGGTAGTGTCCCAAATTTTCTGATCAAGATTATGGGGCCAAAAAGGAAAGTGATCGAAGATGTAGAGTGTCTTAAGGAGAGTCACATGGGGAGAAAGCACTCTCTCAGGCTTTCACAGAGAGCACATTGGCCAAGCAATGGCCATGACTCATCCACATGGCAGCACTGACAAAGGTTCTACAATCTGAGGTACAAGAGCTCAGGATAAATCCTGAGGGCATTTCACTGACCTTCTCAGACCAAAAAGCTACAACTCTTGTTGCATAGGTCCTGCTTTACCTTGGTCTTAACCATCCAGTAGAAAAGTATGAAGACGAAATATAGGAAATAAAGCCATGCTGTTAAGTTGAGCTGTGGGGGACTCAGTTCAATAATTTCTGACATTGCCAGTTAAACAGAAGACCCAATGCTATTATGGTCTACTGGACTCTTTTAGAATATTTTGCTGAGTTTACACACCTATAATATTCAATAACGGAACTTTAAAAAAATGGGGTATAACTATGAATGTCCATTTTGTATCTGTGTATTCAAAGTGGTTGGGATAGATATATAGTTGCATTCTCTTAATGAATAGAATGATTTGTTCTAATGGTGTTTGTAAATAGGATCACAAGTCTGCATCTTGTACAGCAATTAACCACTAAGAAGAATATATGCAGTGTATTATTTGTTGAAACTGTACTTCCGATTTGATTTGAAACTGTCTCATTGCTGTTTATCAGTAAAACTTTGAAAAAAAAAAAAAAAAAAAAAAAAAAGGAAAGATTAAAAAAAAAAAAAAATGTCCAGACTAGGTGTTTGGGGGTGGGCGGGGGGGCGGGGGTGGCTGAAGGATGAGGGCCGAAGGGTGGAACTTCTTTTGGGGTAATGAAAACACCCTGCCAGTGATTGTGGTGACAGTTGCACAAAACTGAAAGCCACTAAAATACACACTTCAAATGGGTAAAACAATTTTTTAAAAAGACTGCATGTTTCCTGAGGAAAGGGAAGTTAGCAAATACTTTCTCCTTTTCGACATGGCTACTATGTTTCTATGCAAGAAGTGGTGTAAGATACACTGAAATTGATAAACTTCTTTAAAAAAAAATACACTTCCCTTTAAACTTTTATTTTGAGTACATAATGGATCAGAATCAAGTAAAAGCATTATCACATGGACGAAAGAAAAGGATCAAAACTCTCCCTTTTCCACATAATGCTTTATGGGAATCAGTTCATTTTCCCCTTCGGTGGCAGCAAGAATGAAGTTTTTCTGTGCTTCATCATTAATGTATCAATGTTAGAAGTCCTGGTTAGATGGGATTTAGGTAAGTAAATGTTAAAATAATTTTGAGAGGGTCTCTTCCACATCAGCATAGCTTTAACACCTAATGAATACATATTATAACAGGCAGACTTCTAAAATGCCACTGCTGTACACACCTTTTATAATTCCGTTTTTAGTACATCATGAATAGTTTTACCTTGGGTCAGCCAAATAGCTCAGTGGATTAAAGCACCTGTAAGCAGGTGCAGGGGCCAGGGGTTTGACCCTGGGTCTGCTGTGCTGGCCCAGCTCCCTGAGTGCACTGAGACTGCAATTGAGACTGGGCATGGTGGCACACACCTGTAATTCCAGCACTTGAGAGGCTGTAAACAGGAGAATCACTACGAGTCTGATCTAGTAGTGAGACCCTGAACACCCTGTAGTCCTTTCCCTAAAAATACAAAAAAAAAAAAAAAAGTCTTACCTTAATGTCACGAACTTCATATGCTATCCTGTGGTCAGTGACTCTATCCTGAGTGAAATTATATGTCCGAATTCTCTCTGATTGGGCTCTAGTTCCAACCTGTAGAATAACAAAAAGCAATTCATATCTTAATTACCTTCATCCCAATGGAAAAAGTATTGGTAAATGATTTTTCTATTTTAACAGCTTCAATATTTCTCTTTTTAAGTTATATACACAATGTGACTAAGGAAAAAGCAGGCAGAATTTAATGTTAAGACTACAGGTTTGGGACTAGTGATGTAGTTCTGTGTAGGGTCCATGTTTAACATGCCCAAGGCCTTCAGCTCAATCCTCTATACTACCAAAAAGAAAACCAGGGCTGGAGAGACACCTCAGTGACATAAATGCCTGCCTCACAGATGTAAGGTCCTGAGTTCGATCCCCAGTAGTAAAAAAAAAAAAGAAAAGAAAAGAAAAATAGAATACTAAGGTGCCTGAGAGATAGCTCAGTGGCATAAGTACCTGCCTGGCAAGCGAAAGGTCCTGAGTTTGATCCCTGGTACTACGAAAGAAAGTAAGAAAGAAAGAAAGACAGACAGACAGACAGACAGACAGACAGAAAGAAAGAAGAAAGAGAGAGAAAGAGAGAGAGAACAGAAGAAAAAGAGAAAGAAATTAAGAAAGGAAAAGAAAAAAAAAAAAGAAAACTAACCAACAAAAAACGTAAGTTTGTAGACCTTAGATACAGAATGTGAATAAATGTCTATTTAACATTTCAAACTCCAAATTTTAAAACCAAATTATCCTCTTCCTACCCCTATCAATCAGTTCTTCCTCCTGGTTTCCACCATGAGTTCCCTTTTATTCAAGTGGAAAATTGAATCCTATGCTTTGGTAAGGACTCTGGCACAAAGACTACCTTCAATTCATCCCATTTTTTAACTGCCATTTCTAACTCACATCAAGAATCTTTCATTATATTCTGCCTTTTGTGTTTCCACTATCAGTTCTTTCACCCACATTCCTGTAAGAATTTCCAAATAAAGCTTCCATGCTTTCTGCTCCCATTGTGCTGCTTTGTTTCATGTTTCTATGGCCCAATTTTCTGAGTAAGTTTTCTTTCGTTCTTTTTGTCTACTAAGCAGACACAACTAAATGTTTAAGGCACTTCCTAACATAGCAAATCCTTCCAATGTTATTTCTCAAAGTTATGTAACAGAATCCTCTATAAGGCCACTAATGATACCATATCATTTGTATATGTATTCCTGTTAACACTACCAAAACATCATCTCAGCTGGGTACAGTGGCACATGCCTGAAATTCCATCTACTCAAGAGGCTTGTTTGGGAGGATTAAAAATTCAAGGCCAGCTGGGGAGATAGCTCAGTAGAATAAGTGCTTGCCTGGCAAACACAACGTCCTGAGTTCAATTCCCAGTACCACAAAAAAAAAAAAAAAAAAAAACTTTAAAAAAAAAAAAAAAATTCAAGGCCAGTCTAAACAACGTAGCAGGCTCCAGTCTCAAAATAAAAAATACATAAGGGCTTGGGACATACTCAGTGGTAAAGTGCTCCTTTGCTGCATTCTCCAGGAGTGGAAAAAAAAAATCACCTCACGAAATATGCCTTTCCTACCATCTCTACATTTGTGACTGCAGTAACTGAAATGTATTCAATCCCTTCTTTGAAACCTTTTGCATTTGAAATTTTCTTCATGGTACACCACAGCTCACCTCATATTATGGTTTATTTATATTCTTTTAAATCTGTTTAACTCCCCCTTGTCCCCAAATGATATATTCTCTCTCAATCATTTTTACTTCTGTTTTTTTTTTTTTTTTTTTTTTTTT
>NW_004524698.1:794143-813910 GCF_000260255.1 Octodon degus
AAAAAAAAAAAAAAAAAAAAAAAAATGAAAGAAATTTTTTTTTAACTACAGATTCTTAAAAATTCTTCAGGTCATCTATTCTGAAAGTCAGGTTTGGAAACTATTACTGCAAAGTACCACATGACCAATCAGGATTCCACTCCAGTTCAATCATACCAGAACCACAGGATCTGGATAGGCAGGCACCTATAAAGACTTCTAGGTGATACATGTAGCAAGGGTGACACCAGGCATCATGCCTTCTATATAAAAGTCCTGAACAAACTGGATGAAGAAAATAGTTCTAGGTCTTAAAAATACCTACTAAAATAGTTGAGGCAAGTGGCCAAAGTATTTGAGGGGTAGGGTTATCTCTCCTGCTCTTCAAATTAGACTACTAAAGAATTTGCATAAAGTCAATTTTAAGCAATTTATTTAAAAAAATTGCTGGGGCTGGGGAGATAGCTCAGAGGCATAAGCACCTACCTGGCAAGCACAAGGACCCAAGTTTGATCTCTCTGGCCCCACATGCCACGCAAACCCTATGCCATGTTGGCCCCAGAATTCAAGATGTGGTGGCACATTCCTATAATCCTAGCACTCACAAAGTTGAGATAGGATCACTGCAAATTTGAGGCCAGCCTGGGGGCTATAAAATTGAGCAAAAAGCTAGCCCAAACTGCACAGTGAGACCCTGTATAAAAAATAAATGAATAAAAAATAATTAAAAAAATTAAAAATTATGTAGAGCCTCTAGTGCCAAAATGTTCAATGGCAAATAAATCCCATGTCTTTCCTTAGCTTAAAAGTGGCAAGATCCATAGTGTTTATCATTTACTTGCCAGAGAAGTATAAATGAGCATTTCTATCTGCAAATTATACACTGATGCTGCTCTGCAACCTGGGATTACCATATGGAGTACTAAAATATTATTTAGTCCACTACTTTTGCTATCTGCAGGTTAGAATTGGATAAAGAAAGCTACAAAGAAAAAAATGAAAAGACCTGGACATATACAGATGAAAATATTTAATACAGTATTTATTTATACAACTCATTAATTTATAAGGCTATAAACTGTTCTAAATTTGAGCTACATCTATCTGCAGATAACACCAAAGTACAGTTACCCCTGAATCTTGCAGATCTCTCAGAGATTTTTACTTTCAGAATGTAATACTGTTTACTTACTGACATTTTCTCAGTTTACAGAGAATTCATCTAGTTATACACTTGAACAACAATATAAATATAGTATACTGTACAAAAGTCAAGAAGTACTGCAGGGCCCGGTCGTTTGTTTGCATGTCCCGACGTGGTGCCCGCCTGGTTCCCGCCCCTCTGCGTTCGGGCAGTGGCAGTAAGCCGGGTTCCCAGACCACACGCTGAGCGTTTGGACATGTCCCACTATGAGCTGACTTTGATTCTGAAAGCCATGCCACGGCCAGAGACTGCTGCTGCTTCCAAACATACAATAGATGCCCTGATGGATAGAGGGGCCACAGTACAAAACTTGGAAAACCTGGGTAAGTGCGCACGTCCTTATAAATCTCCGCCCGCAGTCAGCAGCACTGGAGAGGCGGATATTTCTTGGTGGCTTTTTATGCACCAATTACAACTGTGCAGAGCATAATGGAGCACTTGTCTAGGGACATGGGTGTGATTAGACCAAATCGTGAAACACCGTCTAACCCAGGAAGTATACGAGTGTGAAGGCATTGTCCCAGTCCCACTTGAAGAAAAATTATATGCCCCAAAGAAAAGGAAGGAAGAAGGACCACAGATGTGTTCACCTTTGGTTAACTCCTCTCACACCAGACGAGCTTGGATGACTAGATACAAATGAGGCCTTTCGCTGAGTTTTCTAGGGTGCTTTGCTTTTGCTGTCTTATTTTGGTAAGAAGTAGAACTGCTGGCTGAGAACTCTCCTATTGTCTGTGGTACTGCACGATTCCTGATTGTTTTCATTAGTGTAATTTGCTTGTCAGTGTGAACAGTACCATTATTCTGAAGAACAAAATGTAAAGCAGGGGCCGGGGAGATAGCTCAATAGAAAAGCACTTGCCTGGCAAGTGCAAGGGCCTGAGTTCAATCCCCGGTTCTGCCAAAAAAAAAAAAAAGTAAAGCAGCCTTGGATGTAAGCTAATCATTCAGACTGTGTATAGCCATGCAAAAATAATAAATGAAAGCTGCTGTATTATAGGGACAACTTCTGATCAGAGAAATAAACATGATTTTATAAACTCTCCCCCCCCAAAAAAAAAAAAAAAAGTACTACAGGTCAAAAAAAAAGTATGAAAGGGTATATACAACGGTAGTTAATCCAGAGGTATTATAAAAGTATAGGTCTTTAGATAAAATATCTGAAAACTTAAATTTCAAAAGAAAAAAAAAATTTTTTCTCCAGATAGAATCTTGCTATATGCAGTCCAGGCTGGTCTTAAATTTAAGATCTTCCTACCTCAGCATCCCGAGCGCTGCGGTCACAAGTATATGTAATCACACCTAGCCCTGGACCATTTATCTTTAAAACCAATTTTCTATTAAGACAGTTATGATACAAGCACTTGAAGAAAACAACTGGGAAATAATTTTTTCTATCCAGGTATCATTTACTCATTTGTACACTCACATGCCTAAACTGAATTATAATTCATCAGTCTATAGCTATATAAATTACTCCTTATTTACAAATAAACAGGTTTCCCTATTCTCTAAGACATTTCCACTTATCCAAAGTAAACACCATTTTCTACCAAAAAGTGACATTTGGGGAGTTAGGAGTGGGAGGATCACCTCAAGTTGGGAGTTCAGCTGCGACTACATTGTGAGTTCAAGGCCAACCTAGACTAGAGAGACACTGTCTCTAAATAAATTAAAAATAAAATGATGATCTCTTTTTTTCTCATTCTTTTTCTTTTTGAGACAGGGTCTCACTTTATAGTCCAGGCTGACCTTGAACTTGTGGCAATTCTCCTGCGTTAGACTACTGAGTGGTGGAATTACAGGAGTGTGTCATCATTCCCAGCTCTAAAATGGTAGCTGTTCATGTAGAGTATTTAAATTATTACACTAAATAATAAATCTTACCTGAAGTTTTCTAGCACTTTGTTGCTGACACTGGTCTTTCTGAATAATTTGTTGGTAGAGTCTAGCTCTTAACACACGCAGAGCTATTTCTTTATTCTTCAGCTGTGAGCGTTCTTGTTGGCATTCTACTACTAACCCTGAAAAAAAAATAGAGACCAAAGGTAAATTGTAGCCTCCATAGGACTGACTAAAGAACTCAAGGACATTTATCTATCTATCTATCTATCTATCTATCTATCTATCTATCTATCTATCTATCTTATTTATTTAATTTTTTGCGGAACCGGGGATTGAACTCAGGCCCTTGCGCTTATTCCACTGAGCCATCTCCCTGGCCCCAATTTACTTACTTTAAAAATAATTTTATTGAGAAACAAATAGCAATGAGGCAGTTTCAAAATCGATTGGTAGGACAAAAGTGAACTGTAAACAAAATACCACCTTACAAATGCAAAGGTCTGCTGCCTGGTTTCAGGCTTTTTTTTTTTTTTTGGCAGAACCAGGGATTGAACTCAGGCCCTTGCACTTGCCAGGCAAACGCTTATTCTACTGAGCCATCTCCCCAGCCCCCTCAGGGACATTTAAAGAAGAAAGGCTGATGGGTGTGGTGGTGCACACCTGTAATCCCACATTCAGAGTCTGAAGCAGGAGGATCACTACAAATCCAAGGCCAGTTTGGCTACAGTGAGTTCAAGCCTAGGCTAGACTACAGTATGAGAAAAAAAAAAAAAAAGAGGAAAGGTTAATCTGCAAAAAGATCACACAAGATTGAAAACATTTTAGATTTGGCACAATAGAGAAACTGATGGTAACAGCTGTAGGTGACTGTTTAGATTCTGATCCATGAAAGAGATACACATGGTATTTCAGATAAGATGGATAAAAGCAGCAGACAATGTTGCACTTGCTTGTCTTCTGAGTTCTTCTTCCTCTTAACTTGTCCATGGATTTCTGCAGCTCAATCAACAGAAAACTGCTACCACCCCCTGTGCTGCACCATTCTCTGTACTACCCAAGAAATACTCAGCATCTCCCCTTCATTGATTCCTCTCCCCATTCCCCATGGAACTGATGTTTTAAAAATAACTTCATACACTGCTTGTAAAACCTTGGTTCAATATCCAGGATGCTAACTCCCCAACCCCACAAAAATAAGTGATTTATTTTGGCACATGGTTTTGTAGGCTGACAAGTCCAAGACTTGGGAAAGGCTTTAGTTCTGCATGATCCCAGGGTAGAGGGCATGCTAAGGCAGAACCAACAAGAAACTACTAAAAGGTCAAATGTGTTGGTGTACATCTCTAATTCAAGTACTCTGGGAGGCTGAGGCAGGAGGATCAGAAGTTTGAGTCCAGCCAGGGCAACTTAGTGATTTAACAAGGCCCTGTCTCAAAAATTAAAAAAAAGTGCTAGGGATGTGACTCAGAAGCCCAGGGTTCAATTCCTAGCACAAACAAAACAAAACAAAAATTATTGGAGAAAATACCTCAGAACTGAAACAATATGAGTCTCCAGATTAAAAATAGTAAAACAAATGAAAAAAGCTTAAGTGTTCCAAGTAAAAATGAGTGACAAGTATCCATGATTAATGAAATATGAGGTTAGAATAATGTATTTTCAGATATATGATGTCTCAGAATGTTTATATCTTGGTTTCCTTGGGAAGCTATTTAAAGATGAGTTTAACTAAAATGAGAGTAAACTAAGGGAGATAATGAAGAATTCAATAGACAGGAAGAACCAATATAGAACAGAAATGAAATGACAAGGAAAACCTTTGACAGTGTTTTAGAGAGCAACTGGTCCAGCCAGGACCAAGAGGATGGAGTCATTAGAAAGCATTGGACCTGTGATAAAATAGATTAATTTTACTTTACAGAAATTTTGGAAGATGTAGAAAAGCAAAGAAAGCAAATAAAATAGGTGTAGCAGCAGACACATGTAATTTCATTTGTCAGGAGGTTGAGGCAAGAGAACAGTGAGCATGAGGCCAGGCTGAAATACACAGTAAATCTGATGTGCCCTGGAACATAGTGAGACACAGTTTCAACAAAACAAAACAAATAAGACATTAAGAAAATAAAAATAATAATGCAATTATTAATTCTAGAAAAAGAAAGCTATACTACTTGGCTCAGCAATAAACACTATTTACCTGTTCATTTATATGAAATGAGTGAAAATTAATTTTGCAAAATATAAATACTTGGGAAAGTGGGGACGTAAGAGCCAAAATGCTCATATGCCACATTAAGAAATCAACATATAATCTCTATCATTAATTGATCAGAAGAGACTACATACCTGTTATTTAGAAAAACTGTTGTAATTATGAGAAGAAACAGCTAAACAAATTTAATGTGGTTGCCTCCAGGAAACAAAAATTTAGGGTTGAGGAAGGAGAAACAAGGAAGTAGAAATCCACAGATTTGCTCTTTTATTTTTGTTTAAAAAGTTTACTATCAGATTTTTTTTCTTTTATGTATTTAGTACAGGGTCTACAGGGTTTCACTACACAGATTGGACTCATAATGATCCTCCTGTTTTCAGCCTCCCAAGTGCTGGGACTACAGGCCCACACCACCAGGCCTACTCTCAATCACCACCTCAGTGCGCCCCAGGGGCAGAGCCAGCACGGCACACCAGGGATCGAATCCTGATCCCTACGTGTGCCTAAGCAAGCATTTTAATCATTTACTATTAGATTTTTAAAAACCATATACATGGGAATGGAGTGGAGGCTGAGGTAGGGGGATTGCTACTAGTTTGAGACCAGCCTGGGCTACATGAATTCAAGCCCAACCTGAACTTCATAGCAAGACCCTATCTCAATTTTTGGACTTATGTGCAAACATGAGAAGTATATAATTCTTTATCCTATGTTAAAATATAATCTAATTTTTAAATGTTTTTATCATATTATGCAGGGACTTAAAGTTCAACATATCAATACTTGATGAAAAATACCTGCTCCTTATTATGCCTAAGATATTTGAAATGCAGTGAGATAGTGAGGTTAAGCTTGATAGCCTAAATCGTTTGATAATAACAATAAGCTTTTGTCTTCTGGATGGTTAACAACCTAAGTTTGCAGACCAAAATTAGAGAAAAAGGAGGGCTGCAAGGAAAGCCAACATTTTGGCCCTAACCTTCTAAGGTCAATTAAGACTCAGGACATATGAGAACTTGTACTGTAACGTCATGTACCTCGGTACTGTCCCAAATTTTCTGATCAAGAAGATTATGGGGCCAAAAAGGAAAGTGATCGATGACGCAGAGTGTGCCTAAGGAGAGTCACATGGGGAGAAAACACTCTCTCAGGCTTTCACAGAGAGCACATTGGCCAAGCAATGGCCGTGACTCATCCACATGGCAGCACTGACAAAGGTTCTACAATCTGAGGTACAGGATCTCAGGATAAATCCTGAGGGGATTTCACTGACCTTCTCAGACCAAAAAGCTACAACTCTTGTTGCACAGGTCCTGCTTTACCTTGGTCTTAACCATCCAGTAGAAAAGTATGAAGACGAAATACAGGAAGTAAAGCCATGTTGTTATGTTGAGCTGTGGGGGACTCAGGTCAATAATTTCTGACATTGCCAGTTAAACAGAAGACCCAATGCTATTATGGTCTACTGGACTCTTTTTGAATATTTTGCTGAGTTTACACACCTATAATATTCAATAACGGAACTTCGAAAAAATAGGGTATACAGATGAATGTCCATTTTGTATCTGTGTATTCAAAGTTCTTAGGATAGATATAAGTTGCATTCTCTTAATGAATAGAATGATTTGTTCTAATGGTGTTTGTAAATAGGATCTCAAGTCTGCATCTTGTACAGCAATTAACCACTAAGAAGAATATATGCAGTGTGTTATTTGTTGAAACTGTACTTCCGATTTGATTTGAAACTGTCTCATTGCTGTTTATCAATAAAATTTTGAAAAAAAAGACCCTATCTCAAAATAACAAAACCCCTCATATATGTAATATATAAAAAGTAATCTAAAAAAGAAAAGAAAGTTAAAAATTTTAATTGTAATACATCAGAAATACAATCCATGTACATATAACAATATTTTAGCCAATTGTAGGCTGTATATATGAATGGTAATTCCATAAAACTGTATCATCTAGTGATGTCATAGCCATCTTAGTTTGTGAATACCTATGATTTTCTCATGATGATGGAACTGCCTAACAGTTCCCTTGTCAGTACAGATCATGGTGTGACACGATGTGTGTCTAGAACCCCAGCACTCAGAAGACTGAGGCAAGAGGATCACCATGAATTTGAGGCCAGCCTGGGCTACATAGTAAGTTCAAGACTAGCCTGAACAACACTGTAAGTCTCTGTCTCAAAGAAACAAAAAATTATTTTAAGGACTGCAAAACTGTCTTGTACTGATTGTATCATAATCAGCAATATTCAAAGTAACAGTAGAGCCTAAGTGACTAAAGCAACTAGCATTCCACCACAAGGTGACAAAAGGTCAACAGCAATGGCATGCCCCATATGTTTCTATGATGTTGCATTTGTATTTGGGCTGCAGCCCTCTGGCTACTCACCCCCATCCACTATACCTGATAGCTTCTCTCAGGAAGTCTGTACCATTTCCAAAAAGAGACTATTAACACAGCAGGGATAGCAGACCCACCAACCTAGTATTAATTTAGAAATCAGATATCAACAGAGAACTCCCTCCTTCCAAATGTTGAATATGTGAAAAAAGATAAAGGTGGGGCGGGGGAGATGGCTCAATAGAATAAGTGCTTCCCTGGCAAGCACAAGGGCCTGAGTTCAATCCCCAGTTCTGCCAAAAAAAAAAAAAAAAAAGATAAAGGCACAAAAGTAAAGGCATGTGCTCACCTGTGGGGATATGGACAAGCCTGACAGCACTGTCTGTTGTATTAACATGCTGCCCTCCTGCTCCTTTGGCTCGAAATGTATCTATTCGCAGGTCCCTGTGGTCTACTTTTACATCTACCTGGAATAAAAGATACTGCATAAGTAAATTCTGCAAATGAATACTTTTTACTTTTTGAGACAAAGTTGCTGCATGGGCCAGGCTAGCTTTGAATTCTCTATGAAGTCCAGGTTGACCTTGAACTTGTAATTCTCCTGCCTTAGACTATTTTTTGCTACTGGGACTCAAATTTAGGTCCTCACACTTTCCAGGCAGACACTGGACTGCTGAGCTATATCCCCAGCCCCCTGGCTTACTTAGACTCTTGAGTGCTAGGGCAGGCATGTACCACTAAGTCTAGCTTGAAGAATATTTTAATACTAAATTTATTCTGGGATTTTTTTTTTCAAATAAACCAAATTGTTTCGTGTTAAGTAATAAGAATTAGACTAATTGAATAACTTAACCAACGAAAAAACCATAAACCTCTTATTTCAGTCAAGAGTGCTCTTACTATAAATTCTTGGTATATTCTGGGGTTAAAAATCTTAAACATTACTTAATAATTTACTACTAGCAATGCTGGTATTGTAATTTTGAATTTTTTTTTTTTTTTTTTTTTTCTGTATTTTAGGGAAGGGTCTATAGGGTGTTCAGGGTCTCACTACGAGATTGGACTTATAGTGATTCTCCTGTTTACAGCCTCCCAAGTGCTAGGATTACAGGGACGCACTACCATGCTCAGTCTCAACTGCAGTCTGTGTGTTCCAGGGGGCGAGGTGGGCACAGTAGGGCCAGCATGGCAGGGCCAGGGATTGAACCCCCAGCCCCTGTGCCTGCTTGCAGGTGCTTTAATCCAATGAGCTATTTGGCTGGCCCTGAAATATTTTTATACTATTATACAAGATTTACTTTTTCACTCTAAGTGGAAAGAGAGATAAAATACAAGAAACTGAAGAGAAAAACATCTCTGTAATGTTAAATTTGAATTGGTAATATGAAACTGATTGCAAAATGTGTTTCTTAGTCTAAAAGTAAGGATACTCTAGTAATACTGAGCACATCCAATACACAGATCCTCATTTCTGAGAATATTCCCTACTGACTCTGAGAGACATGGTCAGACTGTTCCCTACAGACTCTCAGAGACTCTGAGACTGACTGACCCAGGTCTGAGATAGGAGAATATAAATGGGCCTGGGACAGCTAGTTGTTCCAGAGAGCAAGAACCAAATACTGATGATAGCCAAGAAGAGAGTTTAACCTAAAAAGGATAATAGTTTGGGACAATTTGAATAATAATAACTTGTTGGATTAAAACACAAACCCATGAATCTATAATAAAGTCAGTATACAAACTTAATATGAATTTATAATGACATCAAAGTGGAGAAAGAAAGTGGAGTGAGGAGGAAAAAGAAAGCAGTAAGGACAGCAAGAGGTTCTTTACAGAAGAATGCTAGTTAATAAGGGTAGATGAGATGACAGGATCAGAAACTCAGTACTTTGAGACCCACATGTGGGAGACTGAGGCTGCTGCCCCTCCTTTTGCTCTCTGCTGTTTTCTGCTGTCATGAATGGCTGCCCTCTGCCATATGCCACTCTGCCTTGGATCCAGCTCAGTATGGACTAAAACTTCCAGTAACTTGAGCTAAATAAACCTTTCCTTCCTTAATTCTGGGTGTTGGGTATCTTGTCTCAGCAGCAAGTGAAAAGTAACCAAGATAAAGATATATATATGAAAGGAATTAAGAAAATGTGAGAAGACATAAACAACTGCTGATTCCAGGAGAAGGTCCTAAGTTTTTATTGTGGTATTCTTTCAACTTTCTATACACTTAAAAACGCAAAAGCTCAGCAAAGAAAAATATTAGGAAGGTGTAATCAACCAGCAAGATTCAGAGAAATTTGTTTTTTCTTAAAAAAAATATTTAGCATAAAGAAAGGAAATGCAGAGATAAATGGAGGGGGGAAACAAAGAGGGAAATAAATAAAAAGGAGGTACATGTACCAACTTCCCATGATGAATGTAACCATTATGTAGGATAAACATGTACTAATAAAAAAAAGACTATAAAGTCCAATTAACAACCACAAAAAGAAGAGATTTTCCTGGAGGCTAAGGGTTCTCATCACAACACCTAAGCACAACTTTACATGGAGTGAGTTTTCACTGCCTCCTGGTGCAGTTACCTCATCTGGCTGAGGAAGGACAATGACTGACATAGTTCCTGTGTGAATACGTTGCATTCTTGATGACAGGCCCACTTCAGGGATTCGCTGAACTCGGTGAATCCCACCTTCATACTTCAAATGCTTATAGACATTCTCACCAGAAATTCGGGCAGCTGCATGATGTAGTCCACCTATGAAAAAAATTATGAACTATCAATATCAATGAGTTAGACATGGTGGCAACATGCCTAATTCCAGCAGTAGAGAAAACTGAGGCAGGAAGACTGCAAATTCGAGCACAGCCTGGGACATTTATTGGCTTAGCAATGCCCTGAGGGTGAAGCTCAATGCAGAGAGCTTGGGTTCAAATCCTAGCATGGGAGAGAAAAAAAAAAAGGATTAAGGAATTCCTCTTCATGAGGGATCACCATTCTCAGTGTGTTTTATCTAAAGACTGAATATAAGTAAAATACCTGATAAGAACATAGTATAAAACTGTATTTTTCTAAGGAAAATATATTAATATATAAAAGGAAATATAACAAATTTAACTATTATTTCTGGTTAGCTCTGGAGACCACAACAGTTCTGTTTTCTTTACTGAGATGGTGTCGAGCTGTGTAGTTCTGGCTGGCCTTCAATTCACCATGCAACCCAGACCATCCTCAAAATCACAGTGATTCTCCAGCTTCAGTCTCCCCAATGCTGAGATTACAGGCATGTGCCACCACAACCAGCTTCCACATTTATATCTTTTGTTTGTAAATTTTCTATAATTAACACATTTTACTATCATAGTAAGAAAAAAATACTACTAGAAAAATGTACTAGGACATTTCTTGAACTACCTCTGCAATCACAGGCTAATATGGTGCCACATACAAAAGAACATGCAAGAACAAAAATTTCACAATGTAGCGGCTGGGGAGATGGCTCAGTAGAATAAATGCTTCCCTGGCAAGTGCAAGGACCTGAATTCAGTCCCTGCTTCTGAAAAAAAAAAAAAAATAATTCACAGTGTTGAAGAACTCCATAGGCCTTTTCCAGATTTTTTTTAAATGAGTGCACATAATACTGGAGATTGAACCCAAGGATTTGTGCACATAAGGCAAGTGCTCCACTATTGAGTTTCATATATTCACAGCCCTTTTCAAATTTTATTTTTGAGGCAATGTCTCAGGAAGTTGCCCAAGCTGGCCACAAACTTGCAATCCTCCTGTCATAGTGTCCTTACTAGCTGGAATTACAGGCCTGTACCACCACAGTCTGCCCAGGTTTTCACAAATTTCTTGAAAATTACATTGCTTTTCTGTTGAGAAAGTTATCATGCAAGACACCTTAATATCTAGACCCAGCTTCTTACATACTGTAACATACTTTTATTATTTATTTTACGTATTTAGTACAGGGTCTACAGGGTCTCACTACATATATCAGACTCGTAGTGATTCTCCTGTTTTTTAGGCTCCCAAGCACTAGGATTACAGGTATGCACCACCATGCCGAGTCTTAGTCGCTGTCTCAGCACACTGCAGGGGCAGGGCCAGCACAGCACACCAGGGATTGAACCTCAGTCCTTGTGTCTACCTAAGCAGGCACTTTAATGCACTGGCCAGCCCTGTAACATGCTTTTAAAAACTCTTCTTTATGATAATTAATTTTCAGATATGGAAAATCACAAGACTCAATAGGACATATAGCTTATTAACTATGACTATGACTCAGGTCAAGAAAAGGAAACACAACAGTCTCCTTATAAGTCTGTCCTAAGTCCTTTCTAGTCATCCTCACCCTTCTCCATGAATAAGCAACACCTGAATTTTATTTCTGCATTTGTTATGACTGTGTTAGCTAAATGTTTACCCCTAGGTACTATAATTTAGTCTTGTCCAATTAAAAGAAATTGAGGGAGTATAGCTCAGTAGTTTGTGCTTAGCATGTTTGAGGCTCTGTGTTCAACTCCAGTCCCCCCAAGTCTCTTAACCAATATGTTTATCATCTGTTTCTTTATTTCCTAAACATTAATGATGGACTATCAACCTGCAGAATTTTTAACAGTCTAGTTTTGCTAATTGCATTCTCTGACTCATTTAACCTGTTCTTCTCTCCTCTCTACTGGCTATGAAATGGCAGTTGAACCCAGAGACTGGACTGGGCACTTGAACTCTTTGGCAAGATTATAGGAGACACATTAATTCTTGTTATGATGTGACCACTTTAATGCTTAATGCATCATTGGGTATAAACATATCATTTCATTCCCAATTATTAATTAAAATACATTTATAGAAATACCTAGTTGCCTTTCTCTACCATTTAACTACTCAGGGATATAAATATATAGGAAAAGCAAGGGCTGGGGAGATAGCTCAGTGGCATAAATGCCTGCCTGTTGAACACAAGATCCTGAGTTCAATCCCTGGTACCACCAAAAAAAAAAAAAAAAAAAAATGGAACTGTCTTATTGCTATTTCTTTCTCATTAAAATTAATAAAAAATAAAATGGAAAAATAAAAAAGGAAAAGGAGGATAAAGGACTGATTCTGTACATTTAATGGTTTATCAATAGGCACCAATATTATTTTCATATAGAATGAATTGAGTCCTTTTAATCTAAAGATAACCAATTATTTTTTAAAAAAATATTATGAACATAAGGGTGTAAATTCATCTAGCATGTTTAAATAGTTGCAGTTATGATTATTGAAACTCATCTTTAGCCAGCTTCTTCAACTTCTGAGTTCTTTGGACATGTCCCTTAATGCAGCAGTATAAAAGATGCTCCAATATTATTTGAAACATTTCTTGCCCGAACAAAAACACACTTACTAGGTATGATCAAAATATACAGTGAGGCTGGGGAGATAGCTCAGCAGTCTAAGTGCCTGCCTGGCAAGCACAAGGACCCAAATTCAGTCCCTGGTACTGCATGCTGTGTGGACCCTGGAACCCTGGGCTTGCCATGCTGGCCCTGAAACCAGGTGTGGTAGTGCACACCCTGTAACCCTAGTGCTAGGAAGGCTGAGACAGGAGAACCACCAGAAGTCTGAACTGCGTAGTGAGACCAGTATCCAATAATAATAATAAAAAAAAAAAAATAAAGTGAATGTTTAAATCTAAAAAAAAAAAAAAAAATTACAGTGAAAGACACATTGCCATTAAACCCTCTTAAGGTATTCTCCCTTGCTTTAAACACACTTACTCCACTGTTCCGCCACTTTCTAAAGCAGTCCTGGAAGTCTTCCTTATGTCATTTATGATGAAAAGTACGGTGAATGCTGCTATTTTATGCCATCCAACAGAAAAACATGTCAAAACATTATAGCACTGTGAAACCACCTCATTTACTAGATTTGGCACTATAGAACTCCCAAAAGTCATAAAATGTAAACATCTGGAATTGATTCTGAACATTGAGGCAGCCATTACAGAAATTTAAGACACTCATAAAAGATTTCCAAAACTGCTTCAGAAAATGGCAAGAAAAAGAGAATAAAAAATGAGGGTGATTAATGGTAATGTGTCTTTCACTGTAATAAAAAAAAGTTAAATATTCACTTTACTTTATGATCACATCTTGTATATTTGGGAATTTTGTGTGGACAACCTGCAATTAGTGTTAGTGAAAGCTGCTCTTGGGTTTTTGAAGTTGCTCGCTAGTTTCTCTGTGTGTTCCTAATATGCTTCAAATAAAGATAGAGGACCACAAAGTCAAGTTAACCCTGCTAGTTTTACAGTCAGTATGTTAGATATAAAGGTTTAGATTTAGACCCTTGAAATGCTTTAGGAACCAGAGTGACACATTCTATATTAATAAATTCAACATAGCCAGTGTTCCTCCAGCAATGGAATAAATTACTATTAATCTTGAGCATGCACTGAGGGGGATACGACATGAAAAAATTCAGTCAGTGTAAAAAGACAGACACACAGAAACATACCCAGGAACTGAAAGTGAAACCATGACTTTTCTTGTTGTTTTGGTGGTACTGGTGGCGGGAACTGAACACAGGCCCTTGTGTGTGCTATGCAAGGCCCATGCAAGTGTTATAAACTATACTGGGCTGTATTATAAGGCCACCTCACACACTTCTAAAATTATTCTTCTGGCTGGGCATGTAGCTCAAGCCTATAATCAGCACTATGGGAGGCTGAGGTAAAAATGATTCCAACTTCAAGTTTAGCTAAAGCAACTTAGTGAGACTATGTTCCAAAATGAAAAAAATAAGTGCTGGAGGAGTAGCTCAGTATGAATGTGAAGATGCTGGATTCAATCCCTCAGAACTATAATTAATTTTTTTCCTTATTCTCCTTTATTTCATGTTGAGTACAAATATTTCAATCTATACAATCTGAAAGGAGAAGGCTATAACTTTCCTGCATAAACTGATAAAGCCTATGTTAGGCTGAATGGGCTGAGCTTCAAATTCAAGCTCCTCTTCCTAGTTCTGTGCCCATGCTGGTTACTATACTGGTCCTTTGCTTTGGTTCCCTTATTTGCAAAAAGTAGTAAGTAATGATATAGGGCCGGTGAGATAGCAGAATAAACACCTGCTTAGGCAAGTGCAGGTGGGTTCGATCCCCGGCACCACATGCCAGCGCTAGCCCTGTTCCCAGATGCACTGAGCCGGCCACTGAGACCAGGTGTGGTGGTGCACACCTGTAAACCCAGCACTGGGGAGAGAGGCTGGAAACAGGAGGATCATGAGGCTGAGCTGTGTAGTGAGACCTTGTCTCAAATACATATATATATATATATATATATATATATATAAATAATCTGGAGTATTACATACTTGAAATAGCTATTTGTATTGAAGCTTATATGAGCAGTGTATCAAGGGACATGTAGGCATGATGAATTACAGACATATGTAGAACATTTAGTATAAATTCGGCATTTAGCTGCTGACAGCTAGTGCTAACTGAAATGAGACCATGGGCTATAGTGGTACATTATGATGTCTTATGACAGACTATCAATATCCCTGCAAACTGATTGTGACATAAACCAGACATGGTGGCATAGGTCTATAATCCCAGCACTTGGGAGGCTGAAGCATGAGTTCAAGGCCAGCCTGAACTACACATTGAAGACTGCCTTAAAACCAAAACCAAACCAAACCAAACATCCCATAAAGCTGGGGAGCTGAGACAACTGCTAGGTGAGAACAGTAAAGGTGTATTGCTGGACTTGCCATATGAAAATTTCCAGTGGTCCTTATTGACAAACAGATATAAAAACGCATTTTCCAGATGAGTAGATGCACACCAGATGCCAAGATTAATTAAGTTGCTCAAGCAACAAGCAACAAAACCACATTTGGTACAACAGCTAGTTAAACCTGGAAGTGTCTCCAAGATCCCTTTGTTTTCTAAACAGGAAAAAACAAACAAGCAAACAAAAAAAGCTGAATAGGATGTCATGGAAATTACCATTCCTGCATCCTTCAAGTTTTTCATGGTTGCACTCATCTCTACAAGCGCTCTAGGAATGTGGTAGTACTTTTGGTTTACTGTTTTCATAGGTAGCAACTATGCTGATAGCTTTCACTTGGCCTTTTCTCTTCATAATGGTTCTTGCTCCACACACTGGGAATAAAATTTGTTTTTTGTTTTTTTGGGGGAATAAAATTTGGGTATTCTGTCAGTTGTTTAGTATATTTACTATTTACACCCCAGAACTGTAAAATTGCCACAGCATGGGTAAGATGAACCAGACATAAAACTCATTGTTCACATGACCTCCATACTTTGACTAGTGAACCACAGTAAGATTTTCAATTTCCTGGGATTAGTGTTGGTTCAGGGTCAATGTCCAGTAGTCCCTGAAAGATTTTATTTTCCTCTTCCCAGTGCACATTTCCTCTGTTAAAATGCCACTGTTTCTCTTGGAAAAGCTAAGAAAAAGGTTAATATACATATTTGGGCAGTGTACAAGGGTCTTTCTTTAAGGAGACCAACTGCCTCTTCGTTCAAGTTTTAGGTTTGTAAATGAGTTCAACTCTGGGAATTGATGAGGAGCCATAAAATCTCTTGCTTTTATGATTCAAGTCTGACATTTGTTCTCTTGAGCTAGAAGTTTTCTCTTGTACAGATCAAGAAAGAATTCAGTAGATTTCCTGCTATGTTACTTGTACAAACACTAACCAATGCTGTAAGTCTAAATGAGTCAAATTATTATGATTGCTTCTCTGACTCTGCTATCCAGTAACTGTACCCACACTGTCTTTGGCAGTTGAGCACCACCATCTGCTTCCTACTATGCTGGCAACCAATTATTCCCATGACATATAGGTTTCCCAATTAATGACCAAAATTCCCACTGTATGATGCCACAGTAGAGAAGAGTGACCACAAGGCTCTTCATTGATATTAGGGCTCCCTTCAAACTTTATTTCTCATAGTCTTAGTGAAAGGTATGTTTTTAGGACACATAAATTAATCATAGCACATTTAAATAAACTCTCCTTTAATTTAACTGATGAGTAGAAATAACATCACAAAATTACAAGCTTTTAATTTGTTGCAGATGGAGGAAATAATCTAATACATTTCATAGCATTCCTTTAACTTGGAAAATAGTTCACTAGATACCAGCTTACAGAATAACATGTCAGACCTGTAGTACATGTCAAGGGCTGTTACCCTCTACTATTTTCACAAAGACTGTCTTACAATCACTTAGTTTGATGTAATGTTGTTTCTGTTTGTCCCTATCCTCACAAAATTATGACTTTAAAAGTTAATATATGAAGTTTGCATGAAAATGTTTCTTTTCAACCTCAGCTTTTAAGGTAGTATCACTCTCCATTAAAAGCTTTAAAAAAGAAAAATATATTAGATTTAATAGTTGTGTATTTATATTTATTTTAACATAAGTTTAATATGCATGTATGCTTTGTAAGGTAAATTCGTTTCTTTTCTCTAATTTTAATCTTTCCCTATCCATAACTTTTTCTTCTCCTAATTATAATAATGTCAATTTTTGAAAAATTATTTTATAACTTCAGTGAATAGAAGCTTACTATAAACCTTTAATTTTACAGATACTTGAGTGAAATATTTTAAATGTTTTTAAAAGGGCATTTAAAAATGCCTTTATTTTACTTTGCCAGTGAGCCAATGTTTTCTAATCATTGTTCAGGCTGTTCTGAATACCTGGAACATAATCCTTCTTCCTGTTATCAAGTTCATATCCCTTTTATTCCTGAAAGTTCTATTTAAGACATATATCTCAAATGTCATTGATAGCACTTCCCACTATTCTCTTTTTTTGAGATCTACAATGCTTTTATTTTTGTTCTGTATCTTTTCCTTTTAACATTTATTTTTATTAGTACATGTTTATAGTCCATAATGATTGCATGCATTGTGACTACATGCACTTGATACATGTACATAACACATCTTAATTCTTATGTCCCTAGTCTCTCTTTAGAATACTGCCATTTCAGGTTAAAACTTCCTTGAAATTTTCTCCTCTTTTACTTCCATAATACTATTTTGTTCTTATCCTTTTCCTGCATATATGAATTTTCTTTCTTTTGCCAACTTTTTTTTTCTAAATATGGCCATTTTCCAAGGTTTGGTGTCTCAATTTCCCTCTCTGTAAACTTCCCCTTGTGTAGTCTCTCAGAATCAGACTTCAACTCTGTGCTAATATCCATCAAACATCTTTCATGAATTCTGTTCTCTCACAATGGTATATAACTTCAGTATTTACTGAATATTTCTTAATGCTAGTTGCTATAACCTCAAACTTAATTATAAAACACTCATCAGAAGCTGGGAATGTAGCCCATTGGAAGAATGCCTGTCTAGCATATGCAAGGCCCTGAGTTTGATCCCCAGCACTAACAACAATAACAACAAAAACTTATCACTGGGGCTGGTGAGATGGCTCAATGGTCTAAAGCACCTACTTAGAACAAGCTTAGCAAAGCACAGGGACCGCGGTTCAATCTCCCAGCACCACATGCCAGCCAGCCCCGCCCCCTGGTGGGCTGAGCTGGACACACACACACACACACACACACACACAAAATTAAAAAAAAAAAACCTTATCACTAAAATGAGGTTTTTAATTAAAAACTATCATCAAAATTTAAAAAAAAGAATACATCTTTTCAAATGGGCTCGTCTTTCAAACATCTGTTCCACTCAGTGACATGAATAGGTATAATCTCCTCAGCTAAAATGAACCCCTGTAGCTCATCTCTTGTGTCAGGACAGATTAGTAGGATGCAGTGTGGCTCTGGATCAGATGGACGGAAATGTGGTGAGAGGACTTCCCTTACTTACTTAATTAATCCTTGATTAATTATTGTCTGAGCCTTGACCTGCATCTGAAAATAAGCTTATTATTTACTTCACAGGACTTTGAGGACCACAGGGTCAAAAGGCTGCATAAACAGAACGTGCTGGACAAGCAACAGCCCCTCTTACACCCAGCCAGTTACCGAAGTTCACCCAGGTATCCTTTCAAAGTCTCTCATGTGTATCCCAACTCCTCAGTCTAACTCTCAGACATTTCTAGATTACTTTATTTTTTTTTTAATTTGTTTTTTAAATTGTGTGTGTGTGTGTGTGTGTGTGTGTGTGTGTGTGGCCAGCTCAGCCCACCAGGGGGTGGCGCTGGCTAGCATGTGGTGCTGGGGGATTGAACCGCGGTCCCTGTGCTTTTAGTTTGTTCTAAGGAGGTGTTTTAGACCACTGAGCCATCTCACCAGCCCCCTAGATTACTTTAAAGACTTCTCTGCAGGCCACCTTAAACCTACCCTCTTCAATCCATTTTTTATTCTGTTGGCAAAAGAATCTTCTTTGGTTTTTTGTCTTTTTGAGTCAGGGTTTCACTATGCAGTTCAGGCTGGCTTTAAACTTAGAACAAAGCTCCAACCTTAGCCTCCAGAGTGCTAGAGTTACAGGTGTGCACCACCACCAGCAAGAATCTTCTTAAAATGTGTATTTTATCAAATTATAATCATACTAATAAAACTTTATTAGCTCTCTATGCCCTATCAGTCAAGGTTTAATCTATTTTCAAAGATACTTAGCCAGGTATGGTGGTATATGCCTAAAACCCCAGCATTTGCAAGGCTGAGTCTGGAAGACTGCCATGAGTTTGAGCCCAGCCTGGGCTACACAGTGAATTTGAGGCCAGCTTGAACTATCTAAGGACCCCCTGTCTCAAAAAAAATAAAAAACAGTTGTTCAAAGTCCACCCATTCAAATCTATGTCAGCTATTACAGGATATCCCATTGCAAATTGCTATCAGTAAACTGGTCTCTTAAATGTGCTACCCATACTCCAAGATGCTTCCTACCACCATGCTACTGTTAACGCTGTTCCTGCCCTCTCCTATAGGTGACGATCTCCTTTCATGAATGCTGGCTGTATTTAAACTCTGTACCAAGTACAACTTATATAACATACTGGCTTTTATTTCCTTCCAGTGTTTAATTTATATGCATCCTCTTCCCCTGTTTTGAGCTTATTTGTAACACCTCTGTCTACTATGGAATACTGCTATACAACCAAGCAGACAAAAATTTTGAGATGGATTAAATGAAGGGAGAAAATGCAAGAATTGCCACTGGATTTTTTTTTT
>NW_004524698.1:814020-841523 GCF_000260255.1 Octodon degus
ATATGGTTTGTCCTACTAGTGAAAAAATCTAAGTATGTCATACCACTGAGATACATCTCCAACCCTTTTCATATTATATTTTGAGACACAGTCTTGCAAAGTTACCCAAGTGAAACTTAAAATTACAAATCTACAGCCTTGACCTCACAAGTGCTGGAATTACAGATGCACATTACTGTGCCTGGCTCACACTTGCCTGTTTAAAGGTTTAAGGTCGTATACTATTCGTCAATGTTTATATACTGTATACATTTTATTAGCTCACTTTCAGTGGACATTTCCTCAAAATAAAGACAAATAATTGCCCTTTTTGCACTCCCATACAAATTTAATATATCATTGGCTACTTAGTTTAATTGATAAACTTTCTGGTTGTACTATATAAATGATAGTTCTTTCATAGTGAAAAGAACTTTACTACATCACATACTCCTTCTTAGGATGAGGCATCTCTCCTTTCTGGTCTCTCTTCCAGTTAAGAACTTTGCTATACTATGTCACTATGATTGATAAACCTATGTCAACATGTTCAATAAATATAAAACCAAATGTTTTGAACAATGGGGCAGCCAGGCTTGATGGTACATGTCTGTGATCCCAGAACTCAAGAAGGACTACCATGAGTTCAAGGCCAGCCCAGGCTGCATAGTAAGACCTTGACTCAAAAACCAAAAAAACAAACAAACAAAAAAACCCCAAAAGAATGGGGCAATGTGGTTCCAATATAGATTGAGATAAAATAATTTTCATTATCTTTATGCACAAAAATATTCAAATATGCCTACCATAATCTGCTGGTGTATAATTCAGAAGTTCAAATTTCCAGTGCTTATAGCATGAATAATTCTGATACATGTCAAATATTTCTCGGGTAAACTGTTGGCAGATATCGCCTAAAAGACACATAAAGCATTCAGTTAGCACAAATATCTAAGGCAGCCATCTATGAGCACAAGTCTCTTAGGCAAGGATCATTTCCCAAGACACTTTTAAAGACAAACATACTTTTAAAGTTACAGACTGTAACCCTGTGCCACCATTTGAGAACTCAGGCAGACTCTGGGTGGCCCATGGGATTTTGGTGAGCTGCAACCTAGGAGTCCCCAGCACATAGGCACAGGGGTAGTGCTGGCCTCAAATCCAACCATCTGAGAACTTAGGAGGACTCCAGGAAGCTGCAGGATACTGGTAAATCTAGCCTGTGCCCACTACCTGCATAGAAGCTCTGTTAAGCTGCCAACCAGTCGTTCACACCAGTAGTAAGAGCCTTGATGAGTTCTACCCAATCCCTGCCCCACGGTAGCAGGAACCTTTCTGATCCATGCTGCACTGCTCTCCCACCACTGCTCAGCCAGGTGATCATTGGGAGCTTCAAAAATTCCAAAACCAGGCTGGGGAGATGGCGCAGTAGAAATAAGCGCTTCCCTGGCAAGTGCAAGGGCCTGAGTTCAATCCCTGGTTCTGAAAAAAAAAAAAAAAAAAAAAAAAAAAATCCAAAACCCAGGAGGAAAAGGTGAAAATCTCAATCCTCCAGCCCACCCAGAACAAGTCTAATAGACAAAGACATAGAAGAGATATCAAAGAGATAAATCAACTAGGCAAAAAGTCAGCAAAGATATCAAACAAACCAAACTTGTGAAGAAATGGACTTAATAGACCTTTGCGTAGTGTTTCATCCAGCAATGACAGAATATACATTCTATTCAGCTGCATACGGGATATTCTCCAAAATAGACCATATACTAGCACACAGAGCACTCTTAAGTAAATACAAAGGAATGGAAATTATCCCATGCACACTATCTAACCACAGTGCACAGAACCTGGTAATTATTGATAAAAGAAACCACAGAAACACCATAAACACATGGAAATTAAATAACAACCTCCTAAATAACCAGTTTAGGTCACAGATAAAATTAAAGAAATTGAAAAATATTTACATTCAAACCAAAATGTAGATACAATTTACCGAAACCTATGGGATACAATGAAATCTGTTTTAAGGTGAAAATTTATAGCATTAAATTCACACCTTAGGAAAACAAAACAAACCCAAAATAAACGTTCTTATCTTGTACCTCAAGCTCACAGAAAATGAAGAACAAAGTCCAAAGCCCAAAGAAGGCAGGAAATTAATGCAACAGAATCGAAGAAAGCAATACAAAGAATAAATGAACCAAAGAGTTCGTTCTTTGAAAGAATAAATACAATTGATAATCCCTTAGCCAACCCAATCAAAAAAAGGAAAGAAAAAACCCAAATTCATGCAATAAGAAATGAAAAGGGCAAAATCACTACAGACCCTATAGAAATTCAGAAGATCATCAATACCTACTTTCAAAATCTTTACTTTCACAGGATGGAAAGCATAGGAAAATGGACAGTTTCCTAGATACACATGAAATGCCAAAGCTGAGTCAAGAAGATATACAAACTCTGAATAACCCAATAACGGGAAATGAAATTGAAAATGTAACTTAAAACCTACCAACAAAGAAAAGCCAAGGTCCTGAGAAGTCACAGCTGAATTCTACAAGAAATATAGAGAAGATTTAATGCTAACTATTCTCAAACTCTTCAGTGAAATTGAAAGAGGAACAATTCTTCCAAATTCATTCCTGGTGCCAAGCATTATTTTGATACCAAAACCAGAGAAAGATCCAACTAAAAAAGAGAACTAAAATGAGAGAAAGAGAGAGAGATAGAGGGAAAGAAAGAGAGGCAGAAGGAGAGAGAGGGAGGGAGAGGGAGGGAGGGAGAGGGAGATGGAGGAAGGGAGGAGAGAGGTAGAGGGAAAGAGAGAGAGAGAGAGAGAGAGAGAGAGAGAGAGAGAGAGAGAGAGAGAGACCGAGACCGACAGACACAGCGACAGCACACTGCAAGCCAATCTCCCGAATGAACACAGATGCATAAATCCTCAATAAAATACTAGCAACAGGATTCATCCCAGGAATGCAGAGATGGTTCAATATATGCAGATGGATAAATTGAGCCAAAGACAAAAACCACATGATCATCAGAAAAAACTTTGACAAAGTCTTACACTGATTCATGATAAAAATCCTACAGAATATCAGAACAGATGGTCTATATCTTAGCTTGATAAAAGCCATCTATGAGAAACCAACAGCCAATATAATACTAAATGGGAAAAAACCTGAAAGTTCACTTGAAAATGAGAACAAGACAAGGATGTCTACTGTATCCACTCCTATGCAATATACTTCTAGAAATATTTGTCACAGCAATTAGGCAAGAGAGAGAAATAAAAGGAATAAGGATTGAGAAAGTAGTACAATTATCACTATTTGCAGATGACATGATTCTCTACATAAAAGACCCTAAAAACTTCACCACGAGACTTGTAGATTTAATCAGCAAATTCAGTAACATATCAGGATACTAAAAAATCATTAGAATTTTTGTACACAACAGTGAATACCCTGAAGAGAAATTAGGGAAACCATGCCTTTCACAACATCCAAAATATGATAATACTTAGGAATCTATCTCACGAAGAAACAAAAAAGATTCATACAGTGAAAATTACAGTACTCTGAGAAATAGACTGAAGAGGATTTCAGAAAATGGAAAGATAGTTCTTGCTCCTGGATAGGAAGAACCAATATTGTGAAAATGCCATACCCTCAAAATTGTTATACAGATTCAACACAATGCCATTTAATTTCAATACCATTAGTATACCTTGCAGAGCTAGAGTAAACATTCCTAAAATTCATCTGGAACCAGAAGAGACCCAGAATATTAAAAAAACATCCTGGGCAACAAAGGAAAGGTAAGAGGCATCAAAATCCCTGACCCAAAATTATGCTATAAAGCTATTGTGATAAAATCAACACGGTACTAGTATAAAGACAGACCCAAGGATCAATGGAACAAATTAGAAGATGCAGACACAGCTATAAACATGGAGCTACCTTATCTTTGACAAGGGAATCAAACATGTTCACTGCCTCTTTAATAAATGGTGCTGGAAAAAATGGCTTTCCACATGCTTAAGGCTAAACTTTGACCCATGTCTATCACCATGCACCAAACTACAGTCAAAATGGATCAAAGATTTAAACATTAAAACAGAAACATAAATCTTCTGGGGATGCAAGTAGGTAGAATTCTTAAAGACACAGGGGTAGGTAGAGACATCATGAACAAAAACTAAATTCCATGGGAAATAGTTCAAAGAATCAACAATTGGGTTCTCATCTTTCTGAAAAGTTTCTGCACTTCAAAAGAAATTACCAATAAAGTAAAAAGAAAACCAACAAACTGGGCAAAAATTATAGCCAACCACCCTTCTGACAAAGGCCTTCTATCTAGCCATATAACGAATTTAAAGAAAATCAGGCTCTCAAAATTCAAAGACCCAATCCAAAAATGGACATTACAAATGGCAATATATGAAAAAATGGTCAACATCATTGGTCATTAGAGAACTGCAAAGTAAAACAACATTGAGGTTCCATCTCACCCCAGAAAGAATGGCTATCATCAAGAAGTCAACAAATGCTGGAGGGGCTGTGGGGAAAAAGGAACACTTCTCCACTGCTGGTGGGAGTTCAGACTGGTACAACCAATATGGAAATCAGTGTGGAGATTCCTCACAAAGCTAGGATTGAAGGTCCCATTTAACCTAGCTATTCCCTTAGTGGATATTTTTCCAGAAATTATTCACCTAGTGGATATTTTTTCTATTTTATAGCTGAATAATACTTAATTGTATAAAAACACCACATCTTCTTTATACATTCCTCAGCTGATGGGCATTTGGGATGTTTTTAAAATTTAGTTATCATAAATTGTGCTGTTATGAATATGTCATTAGCTATGACAACTGTACTGTGGATTTCTGTGGGTCTATGGAAAGGAATCTTTAATCCTTAATTTGTTGTCTTCTTTTTTCAATTCTTTTTACTTTTTCTCCTCTTACTTTCTTTTATTCTTTTCTTTCTTCTTCCAATTTGTATGCATATATCTGATAATATGAAAAACTAATTTGAAGACAACAGTACACAATACAACAATACTGTGAAATGCATATTATTTTGTTTAGTGAAACTGTCTATCATTTGTAACTTTTGTTTTAATACTACTTTGTACTGTCTTTAAAAAACATAAATAAATAAGTGAATAAATAAAGTTACAGTAGCTGGGTGTGGATTACATGCTTGTAATCCCTCCACTCAAAGAGGCTGAGGCAGGAGGATTGCCATGAGTTTGAGGTCAGCCTGAATTACACAGCAAGACCCTATCTTAAAAAAAAAAATAGTTACAGTATACCAAATTAAGTAAAATGTGAGTAAATTTTAAATGTGACAATAAAACTACTTGACCCACCTCCAGTAGTTCTTCCGGATGTCACCTCTAAAATAACATCATTTTTGTCATATTTTTCCTTTGGCAACAAACTCTCATAAAGCTAGAAAAGAGGAGAAGAAAACAGCTTTGGTGCATAGATTTTCCTTGGTAAACCATCATTACTTTAACTTAATTAAAAGTTCTGAATGATTTATAGATTTTCTTTGGTATGTTATTGTTAATGAAACTTAGAAAAGCCCTGAAAGTATTTTTTAAAAATCAGTAATAAACAAAATCACATAGTGAAGTTACTCCTAAATCTACAATAAGAAGTAAAAACCAATAAGATTAAAATAGCTTATCAGTTTCTGAAGTTATTTATCTATCTTCTACAATGCTTAAAGTTATTTTAATTTCCTAAAATGCAATTTAGATCAAAATTCAGTGTCCTATTCAATTTTCTTCATATTTTGCTACTTACAGTTTTTTCATCTAATGAGTGAAGCAAAGCTTTCAAATTTTCATTTTAAAGAAATGAACACCTTTAACATATAATGGTGTATTTTTCTCTGCAACAATTCATGGGAGGTGACATGCTATGCTTTGCCTTTTTAGTGGGGTTACTCTATTTAAAGATTATGTTGGGGGCTGGTGAGATGGCTCAGTGGTCTAAAGCACCTACTTAAAACAAGCTAAGCAAAGCACAGGGACCGCGGTTCAATCCCCAGCACCACATGCTAGCCAGCCCTACCCCTTGGTGGGCTGAGCTGGCCACACACACACACACACACACACACACATAAATATTAAAAATAAATAAAGAAAAATAATTAAAAAAAATAAAAATAAAGATTATGTTGAAGACTCCTAAGCAAAGGCTCAAATAGTTTCTCAGGCAAAAGGGATTCCTTATAAAGAATGGAATTAAAATTCCCCTTAAAAAAGGAAGCAATTCCTTTATTATTAAAAGGTCTTTCAGGGATGGGGAGATAGCTCAGTAGAATAAGCTCTTTCTTGGGCCTGAGTTCAATCCCCGGTTCCGCCAAAATAAATAAATAGTCTTTCAAACAAACTTTTCAAAGAAGGTTTCAAAAAACTTTTTGTTTTTCAAATAAAAAGTACTTATGTGTCATTACTCTCCCTACTGCCAGATTCTGAAATACTCTATCTCTATTAAAAATAATACAGTCTGTGGAACAGAATATTAGATTAAGAGTCAGACATCTTTTATCTCTGATTAACCTTTGATACTGATAACCTATACTTAACCCCTCCTGACCTCAAAAAGCTCCCTTCCTGGATTCCAATGGTAAGGAAGCTGAAGGTAAGATGATGGCAAATACACCAAAAGGAAACATGGAACACAGTACCATGTTCCTCACTGCCTTTGTAGCCAAACTATCCAATAAACTAGAAGGAAGAGATCACTATTGAAGGAAAAAGTCTGCTTGTGTGGGAAATAACAGTTGGTACTAACAGAGTATCATGGACCTTGAGAAACCCCAGAACACCAAAGGCTTGCTAGACCTAATTAAGGACTTGAATTAACTGTCTCTACATCCCTCGGTTCATTCCATTCTATCCATAGTGCACATTTTCAATCCTTAGTTAACAATCACCATGAACCTATCCTGTACCCTTATACCACTGAAAAACTTCCAACTCTTCCCTGTGGCAACTACAGTTTTTCCCCAACATGTGTCTTCTTGCCTGGAAAGGGAAAAGATTCAGCTTAGAAATTTTATTTCCCTTTTTTTTTCTTTTTGCTCTTGGAGTCTCTGCACCATCATGGTCATAATCATCACCATCATCATCATTATTGTGGTACCACAGATGGAACTAAGGAGTTGCACTTGCCAGCAAGTGCTTACACTGCTGAGCTATCTCCCCATTGAGTCTTTGCTTTATTTATCCACTGCAAGATTTTCAACATCACTCTGCAGCAAATTACTACACAAAGCCCAACTAATTACTTATTATGTTATTTCCCAAACACTTCACAAACCAGTGTTTGGGAAATAACTTGAGCAGCAAAGTATAGTCTAGCAGGAAAAGTATTCCTTCATATTAGCAGTACTGAGATTAGTCTACTTCCTAGAACATACCTCCCCATAGAGTGTGTTGATTTTTTGATCAATGGTGTCCCTTTCTTCTAATGCAAGCTCCTGTAACTGCTTTTCCTCTTGTTCATTTAGACCTAAAAACCAGCAACAGGAATAATGGCAGTTTTTAATTATTTATATAGAGAGAAAGTCTTAAAATAGCTACCTCATCTTTACCCAGTAAGTTTTATTTTAGTTTGGAAACCAAGGGATAATATAAAAGAACAATTATAATACTTGGAGACTGTCACTTCACAAGCCCTCCCAAAAGACTTACTTGAATGTCTGTAAGTAATTCTAGAAAGTGATTGATCATATAAGTTTTTTAAAAAGAACTGGCTATAAACCCAAATAACCTAAGTTTTAAAGCAAGTTGGGATGATCACTTCCTGTCTGAAGAGATTCACAATTCAGTACTCTATCATGTGGATCCAATATCATTAGAACCTCTATTTGCTCAAAAATATTCACTCTTGGAATCTTTTTTTTTTTTTTTTTTTTTTTAATGTATTTGATACAGGGTCTGCAGGGTCTCACTATGTAGAATGGACTCATAGTGATCCTTCTGTTTACAGCCTCAAAAGTGCTGGGATTACAGGTGTATGCCACCACATCTAGTCTTTTTTTTTTTTTCTTTTTCTTTATTACTATGCTGAATACAGTCTGTAGCATGCAGTACCTATTCAAATAAAGTTTGTTTAATTGGTTGGCTTTAGGCTTGATTATTTAGCTGAGCTCTTTGCAGTCTAAGACTAATTTGGAATGCTTTCAGGCTTATACTTGCCAATACAATTTCCTTGCCTCATCTGAATCTCCTTAAAAGATGATTAATTGATAAAAATCAACACGTTAGTTAACAAGAAATTGATAGCAGAATTAGTAACAGTCCCATAGACCACAGCTTTTCCTCCCGTGGTTTCTACTCAGCTTCTCCCAAGATCTACACTGGGTATAAATGGCTCTGTGGGCTGCATACATCAGGGTGACTGGTGCTTATGGCCTTCCCCTGCCTGCAGCCTGACTAGGCACAAATGCTGAGTCCTTATGAGGGCAGGAATTGGATAGAGCAAATAGTGAGGCAGAAATTGCAGTATACATTTACATTCTTACAAAACATTAAAAAGCTTTAAAGTGCAGTAGAAAATTGCACCACTGAAACATGAGGAACATTGAGAACTGTGCCCCTGCTGCGTTCAGTCTCCCATATATCACTGCTGCTTCTCTCAGGCCCCTCCAGCTCCCCGTCGCCCCAACACGCCCGTGCCTTTGTGATTCCTGTGAAAATGCTAAAGCAGTAAGGGATGGTGAGGCAGTTCAGTTCCACAAAGCTTGGCCTCTGTGCTCGTAGCCTGTGTGCATTTCCTCTCACTTCATTATTCAGATTAAAGAAATATTTCACAATTTTTTTTCAGGCAAATCACATGCAACTCCCACATAGACCCATCATTATAATCCTATGACTTTGTTCAAAGAAAGACTTTCCAAACTGTGCCTATTATCACTCCTCTGAGGGCTGCTCTCAGGAGCTCTCCTGACAACTTTCTCCCTCCTTCGCCTCATCTTGAAGTGATTGTAGGGCATCTGTGTTGGGAGCATTCTCAACCACACCACACCTAGTCTTAATCACAGTCTCAGTGCACCCTGGGGGTGGGGCTGGCAATGCATACCAGCAGAAGCTTTAGTCCACTGAGCTATCTGGCCAGCCCAGAATCTCTTGATATATTCATATCTAGCACAGTTTTAAAAACACTGGATCAAATAAATTACACTTTTGTAACCTGTACTTCATGGAAACAATGTTCTTTTTTTCTTTTTTCTTTCTTTTCTTTTTAGATAGGGTCTTGCTGTGTAGTTATGGCCAACCTTAAGCATGCGTCTGAGGCTGGCCTCAAACTTGCAGTGATCCTCCTGTCTCATCCTCCTAAGTGCTGGTACTGTAGGTGTCTGCTATCATGCCTGGCTCATATCTTTTCAAAAACAAAATTAAATCATGGAACTCTAGCAAAATAAGATAATGAGGGGGCCGGGGATATGGCTCAGTAGAATAAGTGCTTGCCTGGTAAGCACAGGGCCTGAGTTCAATCCCCAGTTCCACCAAAAAAAAAAAAAAAAAAAAAATGATACAGTGGCCAAGTATGGTGATCACTGACTCTACTGCACTAAACAACTATCACATGTCAGTGATAACTACTGAAAATTGAAACAGAATTTTTTTATTCTTAGTAATTATAAGGAAGAGAACAGAAATGAAGAATAAAACAGTTACAAAGGAAAGAAGGTGCTTTATAAACTTTCTGTACTCAGAGAAGTCATCAGTCTGGTAGGGTTTTGTGCCTTACTCATGCTTTTAATATAGCATTTAATACTTGCTCTGTGCTAGACACTCTCCTAGTTGCCAAGGACACAATGACTAATGGAATGTGGTTCCAAGCCTCATGTGGCTCAGTCGAGGAAAGATGGGCACATACACATAATTACAATATATGATAAGGGAAGCACCAGTATGTCAGGGGGCACCAATGTGGGGGCCTAACCCAGAGTTTAGAACTTTAGGTCTGGCTCCTGGCTAAGGTACTGCAAGAGATACAAAACTGAGTAAGACTCAGGTATTTGAGGAACAGACAGTGAAGTTAGAGGCAAAGGCTACCACAATTACTGAAAGAATTACAACACAAAACACAGAAAAGTAACTATACTTGTTTTAAGAAAGAGATTGAAGGGCCAGGCAAATAGCTCAGCAGATTAAAGTACCTACAAGCAGGTGCTGGGACTGGGGTTTGATCCTGGGGGCCCCGCCCCTGGGGCACAGCTGAGACAGCAATTAAGACTGGGCGTGGTGGCATGTGCCTGTAATCCCAGCTCTTGGGAGGCTATAAACAGGCGGATCACAATGAATCCAATCTAGTAGTGAGACCCTGAACACCCTGTAGACCCTTCCCTAAAAATACAAAAAAAAGAGAAAGATCTAAGTCAAAGTATGATTTATAAGCTAAATTTTGTAAGAGTACTGATTTTTTTTTTTTTTTTTTGTGGAACCGGGGATTGAACTCAGGCCCCTGTGTTTGCCAGGGAAGCGCTTATTCCACTGAGCCATCTCCCCAGCCCCAAGAGTACTGATTTTTAATAAGGTGAAATGGATGAACAAAGACTCAGACGGTAAAGAGTAGGTATGTTCTGGGAAGGGTAAACTATCTATTTTGACTAGAAGACAGAAGATGCAAAGAGAATATACTATACAAACAAGTTAGTCACTCACCAGAAGTTTTAAGTGACAAATACAAAAATCGCTATGAACAAAGGGAACTACCAAATTTTTTAGGTGAGTAATAAGATTAAGACTGCACCTGGGGCTGGGGAGATAGCTCAGTGACACAAGCACCTGTTAAGTGTAAGGTTCTGAGTTTGATCTCCCGTACCAAAAAGAAAGATTGTACCTGGCCTAAGCCAGTCATGGTGGTACATAGTGTGACTTTAAGGTCAGCCTGAACTGCTTATTTAGATTGTCTCAATAAAACAGAACAGAACAAAACAACTGGTGTAGAAATACTGGAGGTGAGACTAAAAGTTAGAAATTGATTTTACTCATCTAGGTTAAAATACAATGAAGATACAAATTAGTGGGGTGCCTCTCTCTCGAGGCAAATTTGAGTATTTTCAATTCTGCTTAATAAACTGTAATGCTTCTCACATGTTTTAAAAATTCACCCAATGCTGCGTTGGCCCTGCCCCTAGGGTGCACTGAGCCTGGGACGAAGTCTAGGCGTGGCACATGCCTATAATCCCAGCGCTGGGGAGACTTAAGGATCACTGAGTCTGAGGTGTGTAGTGAGACCCTGTACCAAATACAAAAAAATGAAAAAAAGAAAATTCTTTTTCTGTGTTAGAAGTCAGTGAACCTGTAACCTGCCAAAAGGTGATATAAGTCCAGGTTTCCCCTCTCCACTTTGAGGAACCCCTTCAGACTCTATATGGTGACATTCCCTTTCACTAGCTAGCTCTGGGAGGTAAAGAGGCATCAAGACTATGACAAAAAATGACATAATTTAAAATCGAGGTGCTGAGGAGATAGCTTGGGGCCTAAGCACCTGCCTGCTAAGTACAGGGCCCTGGGTTTGATCTCTGGGACCACATGCCATGTTGACCATGTGCCACACAGGCCACCAAGACCAGATGTGGTACCGCACGCCTATAGTCCCAGCTCTGGAAAGGCTGAGCCAGGTGGATCACTACGAGTCTGAGCTACGTAGCAAGATCCTATACCAAATAAATAAATAAATAAATAACAATTTTTAATTCATACTTCTAAGGCTACAACTTTAAAGCACAACACTACCCAAGGTACCCAATATCTGTACTCCATGTTCTTGTTTATTGTTCTTTTTGTCCATGCCCAACATAACTAAAAGTCCCTTTTTTATTTTTGGTACCAGGAATCAAACTCAGGACCCTGCTCTTGCCAGGCAGGTGCTTGTGCTGATGAGCTATATCCCTGGGACAACTAAAATTCCTTAAAGAACTTTTAAGTCCCAAATTAGCTGATAAGGTAAAGGGCAGAAACCTGACCTTAGAGAAACAGATTTAAAGGTTACAAAGAATGTTTTTAGGCCAACATCTGAGATCATCTATCCTAAATAAATAAAACAAACAAAAACCAGGCTGCTTTTCCCTTCTAAACTAAGATGAAATTTCCTACAAATTCACAAATTCCACAGATTTCCACACTCCCTCCTCCAAAAAAATCAAATTTCCGGCTTTGAGTGTGTGTTTTCAATTTTGCCTAATACAACTCTGTATGGCTCTCAAAAAAAAAAAAACAAAAAAAACAAAAAAAAAACACAGATAGACTAGAAGGGGACTCATACTCATGCAAGACAAACTATGGAGATAGACCTACTGCACTTGACTCATCACGCAGTGGGTAAGAGCAGAGACTTTGGATTCTCATTGCCTGGCTTCAAATCCTTGCTCCTCCTAGATAGATGGCTCAGCAACCTTTGATAATTTAATCTCTTAGTTTCATCTATAAAATGAGGATAAAGGTAACAATTCCTACTTCAGAGATTATTATGAACATTCAAAAGATAATATTTGTAAAGTATTTAGCTTAAAGTCTGGCATGTAGTAAAACTTAATAAATATAGCTATTACCATAATTAGAAAAACAGAATTGTGAAGCTAATGAAACCTTTTGAAATGACCTAATCCAACCTATTAATATTACGTATGGTACAACCATGCCTGAAAGAGATCATGTCATCTTAATTAGAAATCACTTATTATCCTCCTACATATGTGCAACTTTCTCAAAACTAAAATTTTAAGTGGCATTATGCAATAGTAAAAAATATTTTCAATAAGCCAACAGGAGAAATTTGTACCACTGAAAAAGAACAGGAACAAGTAAGGTTTTGGACATCTAAGATTTTACAGGTATACTAGTGAGCCAGCCTTGACATCACTCATACTTCTAAGGTTTAATGAAACAGGGTGGAACATAAAGTATAGAAGCTAAAAGTCAACAGCAAAATCTGTGTCAGTGTTCAATCCTACCTTAGTCTATAATATTTCTCTTAATTTCTGTATATTTTGAAGATCTTTTCAAGAGAAAAAATGTTGAAGCAATACTAAATTAAGAAACAACTAAAATTAAAAATTACAATAAAACTAGCTAAACGGATGCACCTTGAGACCATAAAGTGAAATAAATCACATATATGTGTAAATGCATTTGTTCCTGTGATGTGAGAAACCCAAAGGGTCAATAAGGGCCAAAATGTATAACAGATATTGTGAAATAGGAAGAAAATGTTCAAATGGGGAGGGGAATTAGTGGGGAAGAGTGGGGAAGGAAGGAAAGGAAAGGAAAAAAAAAATAAGAAGGAAAAAGTAGAAACAAAAGTTTTGTAAATAAGGAGGGAAAGGGGTTGAAAGGAGGATAAGAGAATAGGAAAAAAATAGTTATATCATGAACAGGCACAAACTCCCTATAATGAATTCACATTCAAGTATACCTAAAATGTACCAATAAACTTAATTAAAAATTACAATAAAGTTACCTCATAAAAATGAATACATTGCATACAAAGTCTTCAATGTGAAGACTAAGAATACAAAACACTTGTAAGAAAAGTAAGTGTAAACCTTTGTTGACTTTGTATGGCAGTATTTTCTTTCATATGACCCACCAAAGCTCAGAAATCTGTGGATCTCAGACATCCTTAGCAGGGCACTGAAGAACTATCACAATATATTAGATTGTGTGACACTCTATGCTATAAACTAAATGCTGAAAATGTAGCTGAGCTCACACTCTTCCCTCTATCTGGGATGCCCTTTCTTGTTTTACTAATACAAAAAATTATTCTTCAAAGTCTATTCCAACCATCTCTGACTCCCTTCATGGAGCCACTTTGAGTGCTTGGTTTATGTTGTATATCCAGTACCTGTTACACTGCCTTTCACTTCCATGTGGTATGTATCCCAAATTAGATGGTAAGCTCAAGGCTTACTCATTTCTTTTCACGTTGTTTTCTGTACAACATCTGTATATAGTAAATCCTCTGTGAATGTTGGATGAATAAATAACTAAATTAATGACTGAACTAATTATACCACATCTTTAGAGTAAGTCACTTCAATTAAGACATCTGATATGTAAAAACTATTTTAGACACTTCCATTTTGAAATCCTAGGCTGGTCATATATATACATATAAATATCAATAGAGATATTTTGGTTTTGGCATGATACTAAGGATTGTGCCCAGGGGCACTCTACTACTTAGCCATATCCTAGCCCTTTTCATTTTTCACTTTGAAAGAGGGTCTTGCTAAGTTGCTTCGGCAAGATTCAAACTTGTGATTCTCCTGTCTTAGCATTCCTTAGGGCTGGGGTTCTAGGTGCCTACCATTTGCATGTCTCCTTTTTTTTTGTACTGGGAATTGAACTCAGGACCTTGTACTTGCCAGGCAGGTACTATGCAGTTGAGATATATCTCCACAGATGTCTACCACTGACTATCTGACCAGATATTCATATTTTGGGAGATTATAGATCTGAAAATTATTGAATACCTCTTTGGTACTATGTAAACGTCTAAAGAATGGGACCCTTGTTTGAGTAAAGATTCTTTGTTCAAAGTAACAGTACAGACACTTAGGCTTTCATCATAGTAACTAAAATAATTCAACAGGTTCTAAGAAATCTGTCAGCTGTTCTAGAAAATTCTTCAAGCCACTAAACGTACAAATTTTAAGGGCTAGGCATTTATCTCAGGGGTAGAATACATGGCATGTAAAAGGCCCTCAATTCAATCTCCAGTATTGAAAATAAAAAAAGTTTACAAGAATATAAATTCCAAATAATATAAAACTACAATTAAAATAAGTTATTAAAGAGTAACTTTTAAGGGGTTGGGGAGATAGCTCAGTAGACTAAGCGCTTGTTTGGCAAGCGCAAGAGCCTGAGTTCAATCCCCAGTTCTTCAAAAAAAAAAAGAATAAGATCTTTAAGATCTAGCACCTAAACTTCTACCACATGGCGCTATCTGCTATGAAGCTGTCACCACAGCCAAAACTGTGAGATACATAAACCTCTTTTCTTAACAAAAGGTGATATAAATATGAAGCTATATAAATCTTTATTTGTGCTTCCTCTAATGTGCAATTTCACCTAGGAGGCTTCCACTTGCTCCCTTAAAATTCTGTGCCTTCCTATCATATTGCATGCAAGCATGTCAAGTAATACTTAAATATACTCTTTGCTATAAGCTTTTTGATAGGATAGGAACTGTATTTCCATATTCCTGGTATGCAGCACAGTGCTTAGTATAGATCTGCTCAATAAATTAAAACTTCTGATAAGATCAACATCAAATCCTCTAAAGTCATGAACATTTTTGCAAGTGCCATGAGGAGCCTAGTTTTGCATTGATCTTTATTAGTTGAAATATGCTAAACACCCTAAGTATAATAGCCCAGTTCTTGTTAAGTATTGAGGTTATTACTTATAAGGTTTTTAAAAGACAAGATTCAATAAAGTTTTAACTTAGAAAGTCACAATCTTTTACCTACTTTTGCACATTGATTCTAATTCTTCAACTGCTTGTTCAGCTTTCTGAATTTCTTGATAAATGGCTGCAAGTGGCGCCAACTCAGCATGCCTTTGGGTCATATCCCTTCGGTCTGCTTCATCCACAGGGATCTCCTGCAGAGACTGACCAAGTGTTTGGTACTCTTTAGTTAGGTCTTCCATATATTTCTGAAATGTTTTATGCTTCCAGATCATCCTGGTATCTCGATGACAGTATTTCCTGGACCAATTACTTAAAATATAGTGGAGAATGTAATTATCATTTTGTCCAAGAACACACAGCCTTGTTTTAAGATGTAGCTGTTTAAATTGATAAGAATGGACATAGCTGTGACACCAGGGATGAACATTCAGGGATGGATGTCTAAAAAGCCAAACATATAGGTGACGATTCATCTCAACATCTGAAATAAAACAAACACAATTTGAAGAAAAAAATTGATTTTGAAGATATATATTGCATAATAAAGCTAGAAGGAGTTTCAAATAAAACTTTAGTTCACTACATTAGCTCCAAACAGTCCTAAAATTCAATAATCCACAGAATTCAAACCTCTGAATAATGTATTAAAATAGCATGTAAAGCACATAATTAAGAGCAAAAGAAAAGAGTAATTTAAAAATGTATCAATGGAATGGACTAAATCAGCTATTTTTTGGAAAGTATCCAGAATCTAGAACTAAGTGTATAAATATTTGAAAGGCATAATTAATTGTGCAGACTTTAGTTGGTTCACGGTTACAAATTTCTAAAGCTTGAAGGAATATTGGTTATCAGCTTCTTCAATTCTTTTAGTTTAGGTATCTAGCTGTTTAATGAAATCATGTAACTTAAGACTATTCATCACTGTAGAGAGGAAAAAGCTGGAATTAGAATGCAGGTTGCCTATCCTAAGATTGGTGCTTTTCATTCTCAACTGTGCAAAAAATTCTTTCAAATATTCTTCCCTTTTGTCTGAGATCCTAAAAGAAGAAAACTACTAACAGAAAGAAGTAGGTCTGGTGAAAAAAAGACAATCACAGTTGTACAGTATTAAATGTAGAAAAATACAAAATAAATTTTCAATTATTTTTCCAAAAATTGTACAACATATGGAAAGTATATACAGTATTTTTCAAAAGAACATTAAAAAATGAACATGCTGCTGAGCTGTAAAAGGCTCAAGTCAACAACTTCTGACAATTACCAGCTCTGCTGATAACCCACTACCATTATGGACTACTGGAGTATACTGGGTTATTTTGCTGAATTCAAGTACCTATTGAACTGGCATCAAGTATGAAAAGGTCTTTTAAAGACTTTCAAATACAGCTTCTCTAACAGCAATGGAACTCCCATCTCTGATAAAAAACAAAAAAGGGGGATAAAAATGAAGGACTATTTTGTAGTGAAAAAAATACATATGTATGTACAAAGTAGGATAGATATACAGCTACTTTCTCTTAGTTCAATGAGAAGAAAGGTTTGTACTAATATTGTTTGGACAAGATATGTCTGCATCTTGTACTCTAAATAACTACTATGAAGACAACATTATGCAATATATTAATTATTTTAACTGTCCAACTAACCTGTTTTGAAACTGTTTCATTGCTATTTTTTATTAAGATAAATAAAAATAAAAAACATGAACATGCCAAATATTAACGAAATGATCTCTATTTGTGGGATTATTTTGCTTGCTTTATATTTTTTCTGCTTGTCCAAGATGTTTAATCAAATAAAGCATACTACTTTCATAATTTTTTTTTATTTACACCAACGGTGAGTAGACAGCTTTCCAGTCTTGCTAACATAGTAGCATTCTCTCTTTTTTTTTTTTTAAGTTTTATTGATAAACAGATAGCAATGAGACAGTTTCAAATCCAATCATAAGTACAGTTTCAACAAATAATACACTGCATATATTCTTCTTAGTGGTTAATTGCTGTACAAGAAGTGGACTTGTGCTTTCATAATTTTTTGTAAAGTTACTTTAAAAATTACAGATTAATTGAAATTGGCTGTGTATAATAGCTATCTGTTCTCCTCCCCTCAAATAGAGATCATCAAAAGCTAAGTACGCAATGGCTTTATTGAATCAGAAAGGGAAAATTTCTAACTAGTTGGCTTCTAAAATTGTGAGATTCAAAGTTGAAATAATCAGCCGTTACTATCTCCAGCTAGGAGGTGCGTTTCATATTAGCTTTCATTTGATCTAAACCTGCTAATTTAGCAGTATTGCTTAGGAACTAAAATATATATTGGAAAGGTCTCCTAAATATTCAACGTTTGCAGGCTTGCACCGATCGATTTAACGTACTGTATCATATTTGGAAACGGACTGTAGAAGAATGCACCACGGGGCCCAGGAGACGGCTCTGCAGAATAAGCGCTTCCCTGGCAAGCGCTAGGGCTTGAGTTCAACCCCCGGTTCCGGAAAAAAAAAAGTACCAAAATCCAGCAGCTATGTTCATCTTTAATCTCAAGCACACCAAAGGTGTATCCACTTCATAGTGAACACAATAAAAGATTGTCAGATTTTTGTTACAATATTTCTAGCTAAAAATTTCCATCTTAAGAACAGCAGAATAATGCTCAAGGTCATAAGGGTTAATTTTAAGGGAAAAACCCAAGACGTTTACTTTCTAGGGTTATCTACATCTACGAAGCGCAAGACTTCTCTAGTTCTCAAGATAGCTGCGCTATCTTAAGAGCAATTCTCAGGGATTGCAAGTCAGAAGCGACAGTTAAGTCTAAGTGCAGCTCGTGCATTACATCACACTAAATCATAGACGCACACAAAGACGGTAAATGGGAAAGTAAAGCTCTTTTAAGATCTACGAAAGAACTGTGAATACCTAAGAAAAAGAAAAAGCGACGTTAGCTTTCCTTACTGAAGTCGGAACTTTCTTCTGCACGCTACATTTCAGCCCCGCCCAGCCGCGGCCACTTCCACTTCCGGGGTCACGCCCTCCAGTTCAATGCGCGTGCGCCGGCTCCGCCCCCACACCCTCCCCAGTGTTTGGTCTTGCGCATTTGCACCGTCGAGCTAGGATGAAAAGAATGAAAACGCGAGGGAGAAATGCTCTTGAAGCGAGTTTTTTTCATCAGGAGCGGGAGCCAACAACTTGTGTTTCAATGATGGGAGGAACTGAGGGACAGAATGGAAAGAAGCTCTTCTCCTAATAGCTTTCCAAGGAATTATGGGAGTTGTCGCTTATCCTACAGTGAGGTCTTCACTGCCCCCTCTACCTACAGGTACAGTACTTACGAATCCAGAAGAGATTCTCTCTTCTCATGAAGAGATCGAGATTACAGATGAAGTTACAAGAAAGTGCCATGTATTAGGATCCCCGAAGGCAGTAGTTTATGGGTTCTTTTTTGTTTTTGTTTTTTTAGTAATGAGGGCTTTAATTGCAGTATTTTTTGGGTGCTATGGCTTGAGCAAATACCCAAATGATTGGCGGAAACTATCAATTTATATTTTAAGAGTCATATCTCAAGTTAGAAAATATTAGAGTTTATGTTACACGCACATATGGAATGTGGGCTCCCAACAACCAAAGTTTATAAACCACCAGTTAAATAAAAAACAGTTCACGGAAAATAAAGCATTGCCTTACATTAAATATTCAGTGGGGTGTAGCCCACGCCTTGAGACATCCCACTATGTAAAAACTGGTAATGTGAGGCTCAAATATATTGTAGAAAAAATAAAGCACATTGTTACCCAGTAATTTAATACAATTCAAATTCTCTCTAAAGAGGAAAAGGACTGGAAAAGCACAGATTATTCTGTTATATTCTTATAAACCTTTTTTTTTCTAAAAGAAACACTATGAAGGATGAGATGACAGCATCTCATGTATGCATACTGCTTTTTTTTTTCTGTTTTATTGAGACAGGATCTCACTTTGCAGTTCAGGCTGGCCTTGAGCTCACTTCATAGCTCATGTTGGTCTCAAACTTGCTATGATCTTCCTGGCTCAGCCTCTAAGGTGCTGGGATTACAGGCATACGCCACCATGCCCAGCTCAAATATTTTTTATATTGAAAAAAAAAAAAAAAAAAAAAAAAAGCTAAGAAATACGCCACCTGGTGGCCTTATTGAAACTAGATCATGCGCAATTTTCAGGATCCAGGACAATTAGGGGAGCCTTGAAAAGTCAAACTGTCCATTCACTCTTTAAGAAACAAAAACAGGCGAAAGACCAACTGATGGGCAGGGGAGATGGCTCAGTGGAAAAAGCGCTTCCCTGGCAAACTCAACGGTCTGAGTTGAGTCCCTGGTTCTGCCAAAGGAAAAAAAAAAAGAAAGGCCAACTGATCCTGAAAGCTAACCCTTTCCCCTTAAACTAGCATAAGCCTAGCTTAAGGTCAGATTTTAACAAGATCATTTAATGTTTTTTCTCCTGTAATTTTATTTCTACCTGTCACTCAGTACCATGCCACATATTTTTCTTAGATCATTTCCTTAAGATTTGAATTGTATATGTTCAAATTTTCATTTCACTAAGTTCAAGTTTGAACCAGGGATTGAACTCAGGCCCTTGTGCTTGCCAGACAAGCACTTATTCTACTGAGACATCTCCCCAGTCCCTGAAATGTTCTTTCTAAGCACTAAAACATTTCACAATTTAAGTCCAGAGTCGTTTACATTAAAAAAAAAAAAGTGGTTTACATTGAGAAAAATGTCTTTTTTTCTTTATAATGAAAAATGTCCAACATATTAAATAGATACATGAGCCATATGCCCACGAACCAGTCTTATCAGTTGTCAACTGTTTCACCTACCTTCCTCATTTTCCTTTTCCCTATCTCAACTGATGTATTTTGAAATACAGAGCATCATAGCTTTTTATCTGTATTTTAGTATGTATCTTCAAAAGATAGAGTTTAAATATTAACACCCCCAAAGGTTGAGTTTCTTAATGTTTTCCAAGAGTCACTCAGTATTCTAACTTTTCTAATTGTGTTTTCTTGTTTTGTCATCCCCCCACCTTCCCTTCCTGTCTGTATTCCATTCCCTTCTCTTTCCTTTCTGCCCTCATTCCTTCTGTCCTAGCAGTTACATCAGATTTCAAGAAGATGCATACATCACAATTTGTTATATTTTTTGTTTCTTTTAATCTATAGGCCTTTCTACCTTGTATATGTTGAAGGAATTGGATCTTTACCCTGAGCAGTTTCACCCAGTCAAAATTTTTCTAGATTTATGATATGTTTATCATGTGTTCTTTGTTCCCAGTATTTCCTATGAACTTGTCTAGAAGCGTAATCAGATTCAGATTTAATGGGTTGTTTTGGGGTTTTTTGCAAAACAACTCCATAAGTGGATTGGATACTTTAGGTACAAAATATCTAGTTAAGTCTATTATTGACCTACTTATTTTTTAAAATGGGATCTTGCTATGTAACAGAGGCTGGACTCAAACTGACACACCTACTTTGGTCTCCTGAATGCTGGGTTTAAATGTATGTGCCATCAAGCCTGACTTCATTGTGTCTTTTGGTGATGTTTTTATCTATAAACGAAATTGTCCTCAACAAATGTTAGCCTTGGCTTTGCAATTTTCAAGAAGAAAAATAAAAACTTTGTCAAAGTAGAAATGCAATTAAATTGATATCTTGTTGTAGTGTATTTATAACTGGTGGTCAACTTATTCTACCCAGCTGAGTTAAACTAGCATGGTGCTGGATGTGGGAGGCCCACCTGAGGAGTGCTGCCAGCAGCATAAAGGCAGAACAGGAAGAGCTGCCAGGACGCTGTTAGGGATGCTATTTGGAGAAGGTGTTGGAGCAGTTGGAAGCTGCTAATTCTCTTTGAGCTGTTCTGCTGGAGGACCTTATCATGCCAGCTTTCCTGATGAATTTTGGAGGATCTTTGGTCTTCATCTTATCACTTCCTGGCTCCGGAGGAGAAGATAGTGCTCAGCCTCATGGAGAAGCTTGTCACATTGGCTTTCCTGATGGGAACACTGCTTTCCTCATCGCCGGAGGAGCTTGGGACCTCCCTGTTGCTGAGGATGGTTGTAGGGAGCTCTGGTGCTAGCCATGAGCTTTGCTTCCTGACTCCAGTTCAGATCCCTCAGCCTGCTAGCATAGATCCTTCATCCCACTGGCATAGACATTCTAGCTTCTACCACTGACCTTTGGGCCTTTCCAGCACAGATATGTGAAGTACGGTCCAGGCTGTCAGCTGGAGTCTTTAGTGTTCATGTGTGTGGAGAGATTTCCTGCACTTCTTGTATGTTTATCTTGGGTGATTCATTGTGAAATACTATTAAAAATGTGTCCTGTATTATATTGTTCCCTTTAAGAATCCCAAACCACACTTGCTCTCTAAACATCTCTAATATATTCAAATTCTCTTTTAAGCTTATCTTTTTTTTTAGCTACATAGCAGTTATCTGCAACTTCCAAAATTATACATGCTGTAAAAGAGTATTTGTAATTCAAAAAACAATGTCTCTGATTATTTAAGTTTTTTTTTTATTTAAGATTTTAACAGTAGCTTACTTAGTGGGTATATTTGACCTAAACTGAACATTTCTTAGGCAAATGTGACCAACAATGATGTGAAGCTATTTATATCCATTTATATACATGTATTGTAAATATCTACATATTTTACTGGAGAAATACTGATATTAGGTTATAGAATCCTCCTCCACACACTGTTGAGGGTTTTATGCAATGTAGCAATTCACCTCTTTAAATCCAAATGTAGCATTTACCTCTTTAAATCCAAAATATTCTGAATTTTGTGCTCTTACTATGTAGCCTAGAGTGGCATTGAATTTGCTGTTATCTTCCTACCTCTGTGTGCTGAGTGCTGGGATTATAGCCTTTTATTTTTAATATTTATGATTTGTATTTGTTTGTGTTGCAGCGCCGGTGATCAAATCCAGGACTCTGCACATCCAAAGCAAATAGTCTACTACATAAAATACAGGCAACAAGATATGGTGGTGTATCCCTGTAATCCCACTGCTCCAGAGGCTGAGACATGAGAGTTGCTGCCAGTTCTAGGCCAATTGGGGCCGTGTATTAAGGTCAAGGTCAAGCTAGACTCCTATAAGAGGCTGTCTCAAAAGCAAAACAAAACACTATGCTACATGCCTACTCTGTATTATGAATTTTGAAACACATTTATTCCCAAGTGTTTCAGATAAGATATTGTGAACTGTAAGAAAAATACAGTAGCTAACATTTGTTGAGTGTTCATTATCATGAAAGGATTTTGCTATATTATTAGGTTTGTATAAAGATCGTTTGATAAAGATCATGAATCATTCCCTCCCTCCCAACAGCCACACTACAAGGTGTGGAATCTGTGAATGTGTCACCTTATGTAGCAGAAGGGACTTTACTGCAGTGATTATTTCATGGTGAGATTACCCTGTATGATTGGTGGATCCAGTGAAGTCACCAGGATCCTTCCAAGAGACATGTAGGAGAGTTAGATTTACACTATGAGGCACAGCAAAGGAGGATCATGAGCCTTGGAATAAGGTAGCTTGGAAAAGCTATAATAGGTGAAGCAATAGATTCCCTCCTAGAGACTCCAAAAGGAATGTTGCCTGCTGACACATTTCATACTTCTGACCTCCAGAACTGCAAGCTAATACATTTGAGTTGTTTTAGTTTGTATAAGCTACTAAATTTTGGATAAAAACACAGATGCTCTTGGAAGCCCTGCAGATAATGAAGTGACAGTGGCTGTCCAAAGATCCATGGGTGGTCTGAGCAACAGCTTTGACAATAGGAATGGATCATATATCAACTATTGTTAATCATCTATCCTTGGTTTGAAAATCTGTAGCATGTGTGTTGTTGCGTGTTGCCCTGTTTCGGAATTTCATTCTTGATTTTGTTTTTACTTTTTAAAATAAAATTAAAAAAAAAAGGTTTGCAAAGCAGTAGTTTAGCATAGTGATTAAACAGATGGACTTTGGTGGAATAGCCTTTTTAGTTTTGTAACTTGGTGCAAATTTCTTTATTTTTAGCTTTGAGGATTGAATACAGATTGAGTTGCAGACAATGGAGGGAGACACTGAAAGTTTTGAGAACAAATGTTGGAAGTGATCCCGTGCTTAGTTTTGTGTGTGTGTGTTTTTTGGTGGGGGTTATGGGTGGGGGATGGGTGGGGGTGAGAATCTAAACTCAGGACTTATGCTTGCCAGGCAGGTACCATGCCCCTGAGCTAAATCCCCCCTCCAAAGTTTTAATAACCTGTTTTGAGTTTCCAATGGGAAACACTGGTTTGGAAACAATGTGTAAAATGAAAAGGAGAGCCCAGAAGCAGGAATGCTTTTGGAATACAGATGGTTCCTGACTCAATCGATCATCAGTTAATTTTTCCAATTTTATGATGGTGCAAAAACAACATGCTTTCAAGAGGAAAACCCCTTTAAATTTTGATTTTTCCTAGATAGGGATATACAGTGCAGTTTGATCCTCTTTTATGAAGCGGGGCAGCTGTCATATATGATAGGATTATTGGACCCCAACTCCACAGTATGTTGAAGATTTCGTTTGCTTGTTTGTTTAGACAGGGTCTTACTATGTAGTTCAAGCTGACCTTGAACTCACTATGTAGTTCTGGCTGGCCTGAAACTCATGGTAATCCTCCTGCCTCAGCCTCCTGAATGCTAGGATTACAGTGTTAAGGACTTTTTGGATAAAATGGAAATGGATAATAGGAAAAGATAGGAACATACCAGGTCTAGAATCTAAAGACCTTGATAACTTGAATGTGGAAATAAGAAAGTCAGTAGTGATTATAAAATTTTGAAGTCAACATACAAGAGTACACTTATTAACAAAAATAGAGAAGTCAAGACTTGGACTGGTTTGATAGGATGATAAATTTTAAGTGTTGAAGTAGGAAATACTTGTAAGCTGTCCAATTAAACATATTTAAAAAACAACTGGGAATGAAAGCAAAGTGATCAAAGACTTGAAACTGGAAACAGATTTGAAATCATCTATTTGGTGACAGTAACAGAAAACATGGGAGAATTTATCAATTTTGTAGGGGCAATAGCTCAGTAGAATAAGTGATTGCCTGGCAAGCACAGAGTCCTGAGTTCAATCCCTTGTAAAAAAAAAAAAAAAAAAAATCAATTTTGTGTGTGCTGCTCTAGCACATAGCAGGTGTTCAGTGAATGTTTCCTTGCCATTTTAAAAAATAAAGACAAATTATCTAGACAAATTAACTTACATTTAGAAGATAGAAGGAGTTAATTGAGGTTTCCAAGGATGACCAGTAAGCCAGGCAAGAGAATACTCTACAGTCTTCATGACCTAAAGAGAACTTATGAGGGAAAAAGTAGTCTACTGGAGGTGAAGGACACATACACTGAGAAAAATTTTTGGAATTGGCCAATCCTAAAATATAAGTTTACAAGGGTAATTTTTTCTGTATATTTGTTCTTTTGTTTTGGTTCTGGTCTTGGGGTTTGGACCCTTAGCCATTGTGCTGAGCTTACTTTTAAAACAGAGTCTTGCTAAATCACCAAGTGGCTCAGGCTGGACTTGATCTGCAGTCCTCCTGTGTCAGCCCCCTGAAATGCTGGGATTGTAGGTATACCACAATGCCTGGCTGAGGACAGACATGTTTTGACTCACAAAGACTGCCTATAACATTGTAGGTCCTCCACATTAATCATGAAAGAAATGAATTGGTGATGTTTTTAGGAAACATTTCAGACTATCTGAGCAAAAAGCCACATTTTATATAACATATGCCACTTTTTCAGGAGTCACTATTTTTCTTGTCTCTTTTCCCCAGGTTATGAGTGCCTTTTTAGAAAAAGAAATCCAGTCATGTCACTTTCCTGTTGAACATACCTTCATAATATGCTATGGAATTTATGATATGATATGCTATGGCTGGTGACCAAGCCCAGAGACCCAGCCCAATCCCAGGCTGGTAAGTGTGTGGGAGAGCTTCTGTGCTCCCGTGCACCCACTGGACCCCAGCTATGGCTGGTTTGAGTACTGTTTGTTTCCCCAGTGTTGGTATGCTGGAAGTTTAGGCCCCAGAATAGTAATGTTGAAATGTGGGTCCTTTAAGAGGCAGGACCCAATGGGAGGTGCCTGGGTCATGATTTAGGAATTGAAGAGTTTTTTAGAGCAAGTGAGTGAGGTGTTAGAGGAAGATTAGCCCTTTCCAGTTCTTTTGCTTCCTCTCTTAACCATGTGAACTTCTCTCATGCCAGGACTCCTGCCATATATACTGCCATGAGCCCCCGCCCACAGCTGATGCTCTTAGACGCCCAGACTCTTGACCTAAATAAGCCTTTTTCTTATAATTTGCAGATGACAAACCCTACACAAACTGACTTTTGTTTTGTTTTGTTTTTGAGACTGAGTCTCATTTTTGAGACCTAGTCCTAAACTCAGGCCCGGTGAGTGTGTGGGAGAGCTTCCCACTACCCTGCGCCAGCGGGACCTACTACTGGGCCCAGCCCAGGAGCAGCGTGGGTGAGACCCTCTTCCACCCCCTTGGGACGCCCCTCACCACTCCGCAGCACCTCCCCCAGCCCGCCCACCGAGTAGGAATTTCTGACGCCTTCCGGGAACCCCCAGACTCAGTCCTAGCCTAGGCCCAGTGAGTGTGTGGGAGAGCTTCCCGCTACCCTGCGCCAGCAGGACCTACTACTGATTCCAGCCTAGGCGCAGCATGGGTGAAACCCTCTTCCACCCCCTTGGGACGCACCCCATCAATCCATAATACCCCCACACACCCCGCACACAGGGTAGGAATTTCTGCCGCTTTCCGGGAACCCTCAGATCCAGTCCTAGCCCAGGCCCAGTGAGTGTGTGGGAGAGCTTCCTGCTACCCTGCGCCAGCAGGACCTACTACTGATTCCAGCCTAGGCGCAGCATGGGTGAAACCCTCTTCCACCCCCTTGGGACGCACCCCATCAATCCATAATACCCCCACACACCCCGCACACAGGGTAGGAATTTCTGCCGCTTTCCGGGAACCCTCAGATCCAGTCCTAGCCCAGGCCCAGTGAGTGTGTGGGAGAGCTGCCTTTACCCCTACTCCACCTTGTCCCCTCCAGGCTCAGCTCAGGCCTGGCATACAGGCCTGGGGTGAAACCCTGCAGCTGCAATCCCTGCAGAGAGTGTAAAGGATAGAACCACCCAGCTAGTTCAGAAGCAGAACATCTTGCCAGAGGGGCACAACAGGTTCACCCCCAAGGGCAGCAACAGGAAGGAGCTGAGCACAGCAGCCAGACCCAAGCCAGGAACAGCTGGATAAATCCAAACTTTGTAGATCTGCACCTGAACTTCAGTACATGCTACGGTTATAACTGCAAAGATCTACAACAAAGGTCAGAAGACAGTGCTACACAAAATGATGAGAAGGAACAAAATGCAACCTCAGAACCCAAACCCACCCATAACAAGTGCAGAGGACACTAACACAGAACAAATTGGGAATCACACAGCTGAAAGCAATGAATCAACAGATTCTGAAATAAAGAAACAGCTGCAGAAAGGTATAGAGGAACTCAGATTGGAAATAAAAAAAGAAATCCCTGAATTAATAACATCTGCAGTAAAGAATCAAATGCAGAAACATACAGAGGAAACCCAATGACCACTCAGAACAAGTGCAGAGGACACTAGCTCGGCTCAAATGCATGAATTAATAGTGTCAATAGTAAATAAGCAACAGCAGAAAGTTATAGAGGAGCTCAGAGCACAATTCTTTTTTGAAATAAAAAAATAATTCTCAGAACTCATAGCATCTGAAGTAAAGAAGCAAATACAGAAACATAGGGAGGAAACCCAATCTGAAAAAAGAAACACTGCAGTAAAAGAATTTATAACTGCTTCTAAAGAAGATATTGATAAAAAAAAAAAAATAGAAGAGATTAGAAAAATGATGGATTCCTTGAATGAGCCATACAGGAAAAAAATAAATCGCATGAAGCAGAGTTAAAGAGATATAGAGGAAATTAAAGTCTCAATCACAAGCTTGCAA
>NW_004524698.1:841811-843352 GCF_000260255.1 Octodon degus
GGCCTCCCCAGGGCTGGGACTACAGGCACATGCCCTGTTTTGGTGGCTGGGACAGCATGCCTTGGGTTCTGGACCCCAGCATGGCATTCAGTACCAGGGATCAAACTTGGGACCTTGAGCATGCCAGCCAGGCACTTATGTAGCCAGGCTATCTCCCCAGTCCATTACCTACTTTTTTGACCAAATTGTATGCCACTTTTCCTCTCATGCAGAACACTCCAGCAGCTAGTATAGCCACTTCCTTTAACTCAGGAATAAAAACAAATTCTCACTGTCTCTTTTTTTCTTCAACCAGCCAATCTTGTTCTTCTATCAGGACATTGGCAGGTGGCTCACTTGGTCTAAAATATGCTGTCCCAGCTTCTCACCCTCTTAGCTCCATTTATATCCTCAGAGTTCCACCACTTCCCCAGTAGGTACTGATCCCTGAGTAGTTCTTTCCTAATTCCTCATTGCCTTCATGTGAGCCTATTTTATTTCCCACACAGGACTTCCCACCATCCTGAATTATCTTGTTTACTGTTTGTCTCCTCCCACTGGAATATAAGCAATGAAAGGAGAGATAAAATGCAAAATTAGAAAAGGGATTAACTGATGAATGAAAGTTTAGGAAAAACAAGACAAGAATAGGGTGGCAAGCCGAAGGGAGGAATGGTAGTGCTATTTCTTCCTCAAAAACAAGAGCATGGGCGGGGGGGACAACCCACTTGGGCCCCCCTCCTGTCCCTCTCTTGGACAGGAGCTTTCTTTCTCTCAATAAATATATTCTGCTCATAACCTAAAAAAACCAACCAAACAAACAAAAAAACAAAAAACCAAGAGCATGGAAGGCAGAAGAGGATGGAAACATCAGTTGGAATGCAACATACAATCCAATAAGGCATGACATGAGTAAGTTGGTTTGGGGAATACTGGGAAAGCCCTTGATTTTTCCCTGCCAGATCATTCTGAATACATATGTTTTATACATAAGACTTAAAAATTATTATTTTCCCCCAATTTTTTTCTCCTTGGTTCTCATAGGCTTAGCAAAGTGAACAAGTGGCCCACATTATATATGAAAAAAGTGTTTTTGAAATTTAAGAACTTTACAGATACTACCGTTACTATTTTACTTAGTTCAAGATTCTAAAAAAGGTACACTTTGTGTGAAGCAGCAGGAAGAAACATCTGGTGGAAATCTGTAATGCTTCCAGCAGGCTTTGACTTTCTTTTTGTGAAATGGTAAATTCAGATTTATACAGTACTTTTTTTTTCACCATGGACTTTAAAATGACTAAGCATTAAATTCACAGAATTCTTCTGTGAAGCAGATTACAATAATCTTATAAGTACATCTTCTTTTGTGAGATAGAAATAAAATTTGCTCCAGACTAAACAGGAAGTCAGTAATACAATTACAGCTACTGATTAATCCAAGTTTTCTATCTCTGTACACATTATATCTTTTACTCTAAGGTTTGGGCTTGTCTTAGTTACTCTTCTCTCGTTGCTGGGACAAATACCCGACACTCAAAATGAAGGAAGGAAAGGTTTATTTA
>NW_004524698.1:845697-862381 GCF_000260255.1 Octodon degus
GACAACTAGACACAAACCATAACACTATTATTTATTGTATTTATTGTAGAAAATGCCCTTGAGTTGGGTTTGAACCCTGTCTTTCTATTAGATGGCTTGGATGAAGAAAGGAAGGTTTATTTTTTGAGCCAGAGTTTCACTATGTTGCCCAGACTGGCCTTGAACTTGTGGGTGATCCTTCTGTCTCAGGACGCGGGTGCTGGAATTATAGAGGTGTGTCACTATTCCGGGCCAGAAGGAAAACATTTGAAGATAAAGGAGCCAGACCTGGAGGATCAGTGGCTCCAAAAACCACCCTAGTCCCCACTGAAAATATTAGGTGCTGTATAGGGCTGGGAATGTTTCTTCTACCTTTCAGACGTGCTTTCACGTTAGGTAGCAAAATTAAAGGCCTTGTCTGTGTCTTCACATGGGTTGTGAAGATGTCTTTGACCTAAACTGAAAAGATAGGCTTCTCTTACAAGAGTTTAAACAGGGCAGGAAAGGGAAGGAAAACAAATTTGTGCTACATCCAGAATCTACTTTGTGTCTAGCACGATTTAAATTGCTGAGGGAAGATAAATGCAAAAAAGAAAAGGAAAAGGACAAGGAAAACCAATTTTCCTTCTCGATTTGGAAGTAAGTCACAGTACCTTGGGCTAGACATCCAACGGGCCTGAACCAGAGCCACAGCAAGAGCCCCCTCCCAGCCCGACGCTTCCCGCGGGCGTTCTGCGCACGCGTCCCTCGAGTTTGGGGTGGCGGGCAGGCTATCGCAGCAGCCTCCGCAGCCGCTGCTCACTTAGGAAGGGTGAGCCGGATCCTGAAGTAACCCGCTCCTCCCGCTTGCCTTTCACACCGCCAGTCCTACCAAAGAGCGAGCACCGCGCAGGCCTCTCGGCTCGGGTAGTCCTGTGAGGTGACCGGTGCCCGCAGCCCGACTCCCCGCAGCAGCTCGCGCTGGTGTCCCCCGGTCCTGCCACCGCCGCGGTGCCCCGCTCCCGCCCCAGGAGAGCACCCTCTTTAAACGAGTCCCCTTGAGCGGGTGGGTAGCCGCGCCCGCGGGACCCTCCCCAGGGTGAGTCTCCGCGGACCCCAGGCGGCGCTCGCCGCTGCTCTGCGCCGAAACCCACTGAAGAGCGAGTTTCTGAGTGGGTGTGGCACCGGATTTATCCTCCAGTGTTGCAGAGCACCTTGGCTTTTCTCTGTGACTGGAGATTGCTGGCGTTGCGCGGGAGGAGCGCGCTCCTTTGTGTCCGAATGGAAACCTGAGACGCTGCCGGGCGTTCCGCACCGCTGCCAATGAGCCTGGAGGCGGAGGCCTTGGCGCCCTCAGTTTTGCAGGTTCCATTCTTTCGAGGAGGAGGGGCGACAAATGTTGCTATTTACAGTATGGAATGGGGACCAACGGTTATAATTAATGTAGTTAGCAGATAGCTATCCTTTCGAGGCTGTTGGGACATAGAGCTTACCATGCAGTTAGGATTGGTGTTTCAGCTAACTGTATCACCCAGGTTGGCCTCGAACTCACAGTGACTGCTGCCTCCGCTTCCCAAGTGCTGAGATTAGAGGCATACGCCACCCATGCCGGCTGCAGTACTTTTTAAAAATTATTATTATATCTGAAACAAGCGGGTGCTGTTTTTGCTGAACAAGTGTTTAAATTTTAAGGGTCAATTTGTGCTGAGCTTGTGTTGCTATGTAGTTATTACTAGTTGCTTGACTTTACAAGTAAAATAACTAATTATAAAATGTTCTAAGTATTGTCACAGACTAAAAACAATTCAAAGAAGTTCTACTGTTTCAAGCCAGTAGAAACTTTAGAATGATACATAGTACATGGAACGCAAACTTTAAATTTTATTAATATTGAGTAATGACGGACCAGTGTCAAAACAAAAACAAACAAACAAACAAAAAAAAGGAATGGGAACCCTGTGGCAGATTGCCTCACTGGCTTTGGATGCATGTATTTATTATTTTACCTTTGTTTTCCTCCTGTTCTCTATTTGACAAAGTCAGAATTTGGAGAAGCGAATTTCTTTCTCGTTTTTTGCCTCCTTTAGTTTTTTTTTCTTTGTCCAAAAACATTCAAACATTAATGAGAAACCATCTATTAATTGAATTTCAGAACAGTTTCCATATTTAAAAGATTACACTTCTTTTATAAATTAAAACTACTTGATTTAATATGTTCAGTTTACAAAAAATGAAAGCTGCTGTTCAGTTAATTTCATGCCTAAATTGGGAAACGCTAAACATTTTCTTATCTAGGTATTTAATGTTTATTATAATTTGGCATGAATTGAGGATGCTGCAAAAGTAAATTGTTTTTATCATCCTACAAGTACAGAAAGTGTGGTTTAAATATTGCTACATTGAATTCCAATACGTTCACATATCTGGGAGTGGTGGCACGTGCCTATAATCGAAGCACTCGGAAGGCTGAGGCAGGAAGATGACCGCCAGTTAAAAACCTCCAGTTCAAGGCCAGCTTGGACTATATAGCAAGACCCTGTCTTCAACCAACCAACCCACTGGCCCACCCAGCTATCCACCCACATCCGCACAAATTCACAGGCTAATTTATGTGTTCTGCATGGCTTGTATCTGCCCCATCTAAACTGCCTCTCCAGGCTCTTTGATTGTGTTATATGTCTTTGGGGGGGGGCTGGGGGGTAACCAGAAATGGAACTTTGCTTGCCAGTGAGCTATATCCCCATCCCTTTCTTAATCTGACTAATAGCAAAGCTGAAATTAGAATATCTTTCCTATACTAATTCCTTACTAAATTTAAACTCAGTAACTGTGCCTCAGACTGTCCATCTCAAGGGAGATAGCATATGTGTTATAGGTTTTCTTGGTACTTAAGGATTAAATAAGAACAAGCCCTTCAGAATAAATAGGTGTTTGCTATATGAGTACCATTATACTCTTTTTCTCATTAGTAGTCTTTTCCTCTTTGCTGATGATTTTTTCTTCTCCCCTTTCTTGTCACTTTTTTTTTTTTTCTCATCACTTTTCAAGTAAACTACTGTGGTAAAAAACTCTGTTAAAATATTTTCAGAATAATACATTCACATCAGTCAAAATTTAAATTTCTCTCCTTTGTCTTCTAGTCACCTGCTTTCCTTTCCCAGAGGCAATCAGCAGCACTTAATTTAAACATTTTTTTTTCTTTTTGTGATTCTAGGGATTGAACCTAGGGCCTTGGCACTGAACTGCATCCCTACCTCTTAAAAAAGTTTAAATTTTGACACAGAGTCTGGCCATATTAACATGTTAGACTCAAATTTAGCTGTCTTTCTGTGGTAGCTCCCAGATTACTGGGATTAAAGGTAAGCACCTCCATGCTCTGTTAACATTTTATTCTATATAGACTTGATTTTCTCCCCCATATCTATTGCCTGTTATCAGGATCGATCACATCCTTATCTATTGCTGGTGTTACTATATTTATTGAGCAGCTCCTATTTGTCGAAGTTATGGGAATGTTTATACTAGACCAGATCCCTGTTTTCTTGGAGCTTACATGGTAGTACAGAATTCAGTTTCTAAATAAGTAATCAAATAAGAATTTCAGAGAGTAAGAGCACTGTGTAGAAAATAAAAGTGGCATTATAGACAGTAAGTTGGCAAGGGTAGGAGACTGACAGGTGTCCACCAACAGATGAATAGATAAGAAAGATATGGCATTTTATATAGTGGAATACTACTCCACCATAAAGAAGGATAAACTTGAGACATTTCTAGGTAATTGGATGTACCTTGAGACCATACTTTTTTTTTTTTTTTTTTTTTTTGGTATAAGGGATCAAACTCAGGACCTTGTGCTTGCCAGGTAGGCACTTATGCTGCTGTGCTATCTCCGTGGCCTCAGACCATACTCTTAAGTGAAATAAGTTAGACATGTAAATATCACATTATTTTCTGGTATGAGAAACCAAAAGGGTGAATACAAACAAGATATATAATTGATGTTGGAAAATAGGAAGAAAATATTCAGAGGGGAAGGGGAACAGAATGGAAAAAATGGAAAGTATGGTTAAAAGGAGGGGAAGAGACTCGGGAAAAAGAAAAATCAAGATATATGCTGTACAGGTATATTTCCTCTGATGAATATGGTCATTATGTATGTCTAAAATATAACAGTAAAATTATTATTATTTTATGTATTTAGTACAGGGCCTACAGTGTCTCACTACACAGACCAGGCTTGTGGTGAGCCTCCTGTTTTTAGCCTCCCAAGCACTGGGATTACTGGCGTGTGCCACCACACCCAGTCTCAACTGCAGCCCAGTCTCAATTGCTGGGGGTGGTGGGGCCAGCATGGCACACTGGGGATCAAACCCCGGGCCCTGCATCTGCCTAAGCGGGCACTGTAATCCACTGAGCTATCTGGCCAGCCCTAAAATATAACAGTAAAATTAACTAAAACAAATACTCCATGATCTTGTTTAAATATGAGAAGGATTTTTTTTTTTCCTTTTGGCTGGCTCAGGCTGCCTGAAGGGTAGGACTGGTAAGGCATGTGGAGCTGGGGATTGAACCGCGGTCCCCTACACCTGACTGCATTTGAATGAGCAGGTACTTAAACAACTGAGCTAACTGGCAGGCCCCTTAATCTTGTTTAAATGTGAAACCTAAAAAATTATCAATTTCAGTTGGGTGTGATGATAACCACCTGAATAACACTATGGGAGCCTAAGAACAGAGGATCACAAGTTTGAATTCAATGCTGGGCAACTTAGCAACTTAGGGAGATCCTGTCTGGAAGAAAAAATTGATCTTGTAGAAGTTGAGTAGAATGGTGGTTAGTGTCCAGAGCTGGCTGGGCTCCCAACCCCCTGGGTATGTATACAGTGAAGGATAAAAGACAATGGACAATAGTAGTATGGTATTTGGGGGTCCAGAAAGATTAGAGCTCATGTGGTTAAGAGCAAGACTTCTCCAAATTGCTATATATTTTGGCACACGTGTGTGGAGGAGGTTGCAGCGCATGGAATAGCTGAGGTAAAAAGGTGTGACAGTGAGCAAGACACAGAGATATTCTAAGCAGCAAGTCTGTTTAATGAGAGAACTTTGGTTAACGAGGTTCGTAGTATTGCCCTTGGAAATTTAAGGGAGAATTGGTGCCCATAGGTGTGGTGTTATCTTACCTTCAGAGATGTCACAGGTCACTATAGGTCTCTACTATGACTGTTGGCATGGAGAATCCCCCTATTTTTGTGTGCCAGCTGCTGGATCTGTAGGCAACTCCCTAATCCTGGGACAGAAAAGTTAATGTAGAAAGAGAACTGATTAATTGTAAAGTCTGCTCAGTGCCAACTCACTGTGGTGTCCAACCGATTACTAGAGGCCTGTCACAGTTCTGTGGGTGTGCAGAGTTGAGAAAATTTGATCAGTGGCAACTTAGTTTGATAGGAATAGGAAGTTCTGGTATATTAGATGTCTATAGCATTAGATAATAGTGTATATTTTAAAAAGCTAGAAGAAAGGATTTTGAATATTTTCATCTTAAGAATTTTTTTTTAAACGTATTTAGTACAGGGTCTACAGGATCTCACTACACAGATCAAATTGTAGTGATTCTTCCTGTTTTCCAGCCTCTCAAGTGCTGGGATTACAGGTGGGCACCACCACGCCCAGTATCAATCACTGGCTCAGCACATCCCAGGTGTGAGGCCAGCACAGCAGGTCCGGGATCGAACCCCTGGCCCCTGCATCTACCTAAGAAGGTGCTTTAATCTGCTGAGCTATCTGGCTGCCCCTCAATGTTTGAAGGTGGCCTTTATTTCTATTTATTTCTATTTTAAATTTTTTATTAAATGTTTTATTTTTTAATGCTACCAGGGATAAAACACAGGACCTTACACATGCCAGGCAGGCATAGGTTCTGAGTTTAATTTCCAGTACCCCCAAAAAAGTTTTAAAAAATTGAGGTCAGTAAGTTTTGTACAGACACATAGTGTCCTTCAGTAAATGGTAGTATATATGTGTGTGTGTGTGTGTGTGTGTGTGTGTGTGTGTGTGTAGTATTGGCTTCATTCTTTTAGTGGCAAAGACATGGAATTCCTAATATTTTATTGTTTATGTTTTTCCTTTTAAATTTTTAATTCTGTGGTGATTGAGATTGACAGTTAAATTCTCTTATTTCCTCTTAAAGTGAAAATACTAAGATTCTAAAACAGTTTTGTAAGGAATAGATAACAAAAAGGAACACCTGTTCATAGTGCTGTCAATTGATAAAAGCTTTTGTGCATTTATTTTATAAAATAACTTGTTGGCTTATCTTTGCAGAAGTGTTATGGACAGAAGCAATATAAAAATGGCCTCAAGTTTTTTTGCAAGATGATTCTTTCAAACCCTAAATTTGCTAAACATGGAGGTAATGTCTTATTTTTTGAGAGACTGCTTTGGGGAAATTAAACAGCCAGTTTTTTATTTATTTTATTTTATTTTATTTTTATTGATAAACAGATAGCAATGAGACAGTTTCAAATCAAATCGAAAGTACAGTTTCAACAAATAATACACTGCAAATATTCTTCTTAGTGGTTAATTGCTGTACAAGATGCAGACTTGAGATCCTATTTACAAACACCATTAGAACAAATCATTCTATTCATTAAGAGAATGCAACTATATATCTATCCTAACCACTTTGAATACACAGATACAAAATGGACATTCATCGGTATACCCCATTTTTTTCTAAGTTCCGTTATTGAATATTATAGGTGTGTAAACTCAGCAAAATATTCTAAAAGAGTCCAGTAGCCCATAATAGCATTGGGTCTTCTGTTTAACTGGCAATGTCAGAAATTATTGAACTGAGTCCCCCACAGTTCAACATAACAACATGGCTTTACTTCCTATATTTCGTCTTCATACTTTTCTGCTGGATGGTTAAGATCAAGGTAGAGCAGGACCTATGCAACAAGAGTTGTAGCTTTTTGGTCTGAGAAGGTCAGTGAAATCCCCTCAGGATTTATCCTGAGATCCTGTACCTCAGATTGTAGAACCTTTGTCAGTGCTGCCATGTGGATGAGTCATGGCCATTGCTTGGCCAATGTGCTCTCTGTGAAAGCCTGAGAGAATGTTTTCTCCCCATGTGACTCTCCTTAGGCACACTCTATGTCATCGATCACTTTCCTCTTTGGCCCCATAATCTTCTTGATCAGAAAATTTGGGACACTACCGAGGTACATGACGTTACAGTACATGTTCTCATATGTCCTGAGTCTTAATTGACCTTAGAAGGGTAGGGCCAAAATGTTGGCTTTCCTTGTAGCCCTCCTTTTTCTCTAATTTTGGTCTGCAAACTTAGGTTGTTAACCATCCAGAAGAAAAGCTTATTGTTATTATCAAACTATTTAGGCCATGAAGCTTAACCTCACTATCTCACTGCATTTCAAACATCTTAGGCATAATAAGGAACAGGTATTTTTCATCAAGTATTGATATGTTGAACTTTAAGTCCCTACATAATATGATAAAAAACATTTAAAAATTAGATTATATTTTAAAAATAGGATAAAGAATTCTATACTTCTCATGTTTGCACTTAAGTCCAAAAGTCTCACCATATACAACCTTGAAGCAGGTCAGTCCCACAATATTCCTTTTCCTGTCTCTTGCTTTCATTCACAAACAGCTAGGTTCTTAACCATGAAAGAATACTGTACTTTCCCAGATTACAAGGGTTTGCAACTTGCTGTTGAGTCCATGAAAATTCAGCATTTTTCACATGAGTTTTATTCTAGACTACTATTATTATCTGGTATATATAGTGTGTCTTTACTTTAGATGAGTAATAGTTGATCTACTGGGGGAAAAATAGGGTGGGGTAATACACAGGTTGAATATCTCTTATCCAAAATGTTTGTGATCAGAATGTTACAGAGTTTATAGGTTTCTTGATTTGGTATTGTTTGTATAGACTACCAATTGAGCACCTCCAGTCCAAATTGTTCACCACATATTTTGAGTATCTATTGAGCCCATTGGATTTCAGAACATTTTAAATTTCTACTGTTTGTGGTGGGGTGCTCATCCTGTACCGTACCGTATATTTGTAGACCCAATTTCCTTTATTCTTTTGTTTCGTCCTTTTGAGACAGAGATTCACTACGCAGTTCAGGCTGGCCTTGAACTCACAGTGATCCTCCTCTCCTGCTTTAGCCTCCTAAGTGCTGGGATTGCAGGCATGTGCCATCACATCTAACCTTCTTTTATTACTTTGAGTAGAGTTTAAATTTGTACAGTACCTTGGTTTTGTATGTATAAAGTTAGGGCAGTATTTTTACTGCAAAAGTAGTATAAAGATAAAATCATATACATTTTATTCTTTGGTAGATAAGTCTATCTGTCTTTCTTTTTTTTTTTTTTTTTTTTTTTTGTGATACTGGGGATAAAACTTGGGACCTTACCCTTTTATACTTGCCAGGCAGGCACTTATGCCACTGAGCTTTCTCTCTGGCCTACTTTTTATATTTCTTCTGACATTTATATATGTATATGATATTGCTAATCTACCACTAGATTTTGTTTTGAATTATTTTTCTAGTGTGAGTATTAATGTAGTCTGTATCATCTTATGGTAGCCAGTGTTTGTTAAAAGGATTAGATTAAAAAATTTTAAAACTAAAAATTATGGTCCAAAAGCATTATAAAACTAGTTGAAGTCTGAATATCAGAAATGGGTAACTTTTGATTCTGTTTTGTTGGGAAAAATAAGCTGACCATGCCCACCTTTTTAATAAAGTTTAAAAGATTTGTTGGAGGAAATTAAAATAACTTTTCAAGGAGCTTTAACAATGGAAAGCTTGTTTTCAGTCTTTTTAGCTAAGGTTGTAGAGAAATTCAGTATGTAACAGAGATGAAAGATCTTCTGGGCTGGGGAAATAGCTCACTAGAATAAGCACTTGCCTGACAAGCGCAGGTTCCTGAGTTCAATACCCAGTACTGCAAAAAGAAAGAAAGAAAGATCTTCAGTTATGCCACTGGATCGCCGTGTTCTGGAAATGATAGAATATATGGAGGTCAGTTTGGAAACTACTGCTCTTGTCTAGCCTGTCTTGTGGACTATTCTGAGAATTGACTCTAATCATCACCATCAACTTCAACATGTTCCTGGCTCTTCCTGTAGACCATTGTTGTGCCCTTGAAGTAAAAACTCATGTTATTTATTGTTTTAACTAGCTAGTTAATCTGTTCCAATATTGAATAAGATGACTCTTTCAATTATATGTATCTCTTTCTGTATTGTTTTCACAAGGGATAATTAAATGACAATTGATTAGAATTGTCCTCAGAGGAAAACTGTGAAACTGCTGCAGTAGATTTAATTCAGGATTCAAGTACCTGCTTTGTTAGTTTTCTTCAGCAGGATATCTCTTTCATATAGTCCTCTAAAGCATTTTAGTAACTCCATTCTAGCATTTTAGTAACTCCATTCTAGCATTTTAATAACTCCATTCTAGCCAAAGGAGGATTGATTGATTGATTGATTGATTGATTGATTGTCTTTTGGAGACAGGCTGTCCCTATGCAGTTCAGGCTGGCTTTGAGCTCACATTGTAGCCTAGGCTGGTCTCAAACTCACAGTAATCCTGTCTCAGCCTCATGCTGGGGTTATAGGTGTGTGCCACCACACCCGGGTAAACTAAAGAATTTTAGAAAAAGACTTGGGTTAAACTCTAAGCAAAATCTTGACTGTAGCTTTACTTTTCTACTTGGAGATAAGTTCTGAGAGTAAAAAGATGAATAGCATAAGCACTGGAACAGTAATAATCCTTTTCAAATAAAACTGCTAAGAGAATAAGTTGAATTTTTCATGTGTAAATAGGGGTTAAATTATTTTTTAGAGATTTTGGCTATGAAAGGTTGAACTGGTTAAGAAAAAAAAGCAGCATGTGAATTTGTATGTAAAGGCCTTTGTAATGATGTCAAGAGTCATGTCTGTATCCTTTTGCAATATCTACACAGTTTAACTTTACTAGGTCTTTTTTGTGGTTCAACTTTAAAAACTCTGCTATGAAAATTTTCAAATGAACATAGAACAGAATTGAGTGGAGTCTGTATACCTGTTACTCAGCCACAGTAATTATCAACATTTCATAATACTAGATTCATTTTTGCCTTCCCCTTGTTCATTAGAATATTTTGAAGGAAATTTGTATGTATATATATTATATATGTATAATATATATATGTGCGTGTGTGTGTGTGTGTGTGTGTGTGTGTGTGTACTTCCTAGAAGTGAGCTCAGTGCTAGAGGATACTGTAATGGGTTAACTGAATTTTGTGCTTTCACTGTGGGAAATTACTAGGAAAAACCTTGTGCTTCCCATTATCTACTCTAAGGAATGTGTTCTTACTCTCTGCTCAAGGCTATTTAGTAGTGAATAACTGTTTCTTGTCAAGGCAGTGAGCTGAAACAAACCCCCTCCCTAACCATATCCTGTAAGCATAGTCAGCTTAAGATATATCTTATAAAAATATGCACTTATCGCTAATATGTAAAAGACCCCTTAGTAACAAACAGTTTGCAGCTGTGTCAAATGACTATAGTTTTTTGTTGTTGTGTGCTAGATAACAAATTCACTTACCAAACAGGATGTGATTTTTGTTATAAATACCCCCTGCTATCTGGGTTTGAGGTTGCTCAGTCTCTGTGTGAGAACTGGCTGATGTGAAAACTGGCTGACGTGAAAATTGGCTGATGACCCTGAGCTCAGTAAATAAAAGGCTCTATATTCAAATTCCAATTTGGCTGATCTGGTTCATCTGAGCTGACCCATAACAAATACTTTGATAATTATGTGTGACTTGAACATGATTTTTTTTCTTAAACATGTGTGAATTGACATACCTCCCTATTGTCCCAAATAAATATAGAAAATTTTGTCCTGAACTTCTTTTAGGAATTTTAGAAGAAAAATTTACTATTTTAAAATAAGTTAGGCTAGATATGTTATTTAAAATATTTTATTTTATTTTTTTACTTTTTTGGCAGACCTGGGGATTGAACTCAGGCCCTTGCACTTGCTGGGAAAAAGATTTTAAAGAGAGTATTAGAGGTGTAATTTAATGATAGAGTGCTTAGTCCCAGCATTACAAACACCAAGTTTTATTTAGGATTAAAGATATTATATTGGTTCTTTTTTTTTTTTTTCTTCAGAACCAGGGATTGAACTTAGGCCCTTGCACTTGCCAGGCAAGCGCTTATTCTACTGAGCTATCTCCCCAGCCCCTTATTGGTTCTTATCTTAGTTTCTGTTAACAAAGAAAAAAAGCTGTTACTTTACTGAATCTTTGTATATGTTTTCAATATGCAAAAATATATGCTTTTTAAGGATGGATCTTTGCATGAAATGGGTTTTCCTTTTGCCTATCTATATCTATATCTATGTGTATATTATATATATTTTTTTTTCATTTAGTACCCTTGTATGTTAATTCCTTTTGCATATAATTCCCAAAAGTGTTTTATACTTAAAATATTAAGTATCTGTTTTCTGTCCCATTGCTTACCCCAGAATGAAGAGAGACGCCATATAAGCACAGTAGTTGTGCTTTTTGTGTCTTTGTTTTTGGCTTTAAGATATGCTAAGATGTTAATTTCTGGTGAATAAAACTTAATTTTGTCATCTTCATATCACTAGGGAATTAAATGATATATTATTTTAAAATTGATCAATTGTAAACTTGTTTTAAAAGCTAATTCCATTTTTAAAAATAAGTAAATGTTGGAAGTTTCTGGAAGAAAAAAGTGAGAGGATGGAGGGCAGAAAAAATGTGAAGAAATTTTGCTACAAATTTTAAAAAGTTACATAAACTAATACAGGAAATTTCAAACATGCACAGAAGTGGAAATAATTGAATGCTAAACCTCTGTGAGCCCAGCACCCTCTGCAATAATTTAACATTTGTCCAATGAAAGCTGATTTGGTTCCTTTTTACCTGTTTCTCACTGTCCCTTTTCTTCTGACCCTAGAATATTCTGAAATAAAACACCATTTTCTTAAGTCTTTGTAGGAGAGATACAGCATAGTATATTCTAGTGTCTGTGAGTGTCTCCATTTCCTAAATGGGTTGGCATGTGTATGGGGTCCTGCAGCGTTCTGATAAGAAATATGATGAAGCTATTAAGTGCTACAGAAATGCTCTCAAATTAGATAATCTGCAAATCTTGAGGGATCTCTCTCTGTTGCAGATCCAAATGAGAGACCTTGAAGCTTACCATCTAAGTACTTTATTCTTTCTTTCTTTCTTTTTTTTTTTTTTTTTTGTGGCCAGCTCAGCTTGCCCTGGGGTCAGTGCTGGTGCAGCATGTGGTACTGGGGATCAAACCAAGGTCGCTGCAATTGCCTAAGCTTGCCTAAGCAGGCACTTTAGTCTGCTGAGCTATCTGGCCAGCCCTAACTATTTTATTCTTAAATGAATTTTGTTTCTTGTTTTTTTTTAATTTTTTAAAAAATTTATTTTTTTTTAAAGTTGTTTGAGACAGGGTCTCTACCTTATAGTCCATGCTGGTCTTGAACTCACTATGTAGTCTAGGTGGGCCTCACACTTAGAGCAATCATTTTGCCTCAGCCTCCAGAGTAATAAAGTTATAGACACAAGCAATCAACTAGGAACAATTTTGATTTTTAAGAGTAGCTTAAGTTTAAAGCCATGTAAATTTAAAATAAGGTGAACAGCAGCCAAGATCATATAGATTTGATTCAGAAGAATCTGTGGTGGAAGGAGAAAGTAACTTAGCACTTTCCAACGACATTAACTCTTGGAACTTCTTTTTTTGAGTATTATCTAGGGATACACTACATTCTCATGTAATTTTAAAAAACCTGCTAGAATATCTTCATGTCCTAAGTTCAAATGCTGTACTAGAGTCCTTCTGGATTTGACATTTAGTATTTTTGGTGTTTTTTGGGCTGTGGGGGGTAGGATCTCTATGTAGTTCAGGCTAGCTAGCCTGAAACTCCTGCACAGCTTCCCAAGTGCTGTTATAAGTATGTGCTTGGCTTTGACATTCAGTTTTTATAGTTGAAATATAGATATAAAGCTCAGTTAATATTACCTTTCCTACATATTGGTGATTAAACACAGAACTTATATATGGTAGGTAAGCACTCTACCACTGAGTTATTATTATCTGTATGCATAGTTAAGCTGTCTTTGTGATAAGTTAGTAAATCTAAAATAATGTGAAATGGGTTGCCTAGTCAGTCTTTCTTGCCATTTAGATCTCTTTTTTCATTTTTTCCTTTTTTGGCGGTACCAGAGATTGAACTCAGACCCTTGAGGTTGGCAGGGAAGCACTTATTCTACTGAGCCATCTCCGTGGCCCCTTTCAATTTAGACCTCTTCAAAGTTGTCTTCAAATGTTGTGGGACTGTCCTCTTCAAGGTTGTATATGGTTAGATTTCTGGACTTATATGTAAACATAAGAATTATATAATTCTTTGTGCCTAATTTTTAAAATATATTTCAATTTTTAAATGTTTTTTCATCATATTCTGTAGGGACTTAAAGTTCAACATATCAATACTTGATGAAAAATACCTGTCCCATGTTATGCCTAAGATCTTTGATATGCAGACAGATAATGAGCTTAAGCTTAGCAGCCTAGGTTGTATGGTAATAAAAAAAGCTTCTTTTCTGGAGGGTTAATAACCTAAGTTTGCAGACCAAAATTAGAGAAAAAGGAGGGCCTCAAGGAAAGCCAAAATTTTGGCCCTAGCCTTCCAAGGTCAATTAAGACTCAGGACATATGAGAACTTGTACTGTAATGTCTTGTAACTCAGTAGTATCCCAAATTTCCTGATCAAGGAGATTATGGGGCCAAAGAGGAAAGTGATCAATGATGTAGAGTGTGTCTAAGGAGAGTCATATGGAGAGCAAACATTCTCTCAGGCTTTCACAGAGAGCACATTGGCCAAGCAATGGCCATGACTCATCCACATGGCTGACACTCATAAATGATCTACAATCTGAGGTACAGGATCTCTGGAAAAATCCTGAGGGGATTTGACTGACCTTATCAGACCCAAAAGCTACAACTCTTGTTGCATAGGTCTTGCTTTATCATGGTCTTAACCATCCAGCAGAAAAGTATAAAAGTGAAGTATAAGAAGTAAAGCCATGCTGTTATGTTGAGCTGTAGGGGACTCAGGTGAACAATTTCTGACATTGCCAGTGAAGTGAAAGACCCAATACTATTATGGACTACTGGACTCTTTTAGAATATTTTGCTGAGTTAACACACCTATAATATTCAAATAATGGAACTAAACGAAAAGGGGGATACAGATGAATGTCCCTTTTGTATCTGTGTATTCAGGATGGTTAGGATAGATATATAGTTACATTCTCTTAATGAATAGAGGGATTTGTTCTAATAGTTTTTGTAAATAGGATATTATGTCTGCATCTTGTAGAGCAAATAACCACTAGGAAGAATTTATGCAATGTGCTAATTATTGAAACTGTCCTACCTATTTGGTTTGAAACTGTCTCACTGCAATTTGTTCCTCAATAAAATTATGGGAAAAAAAGTTGTCTTCAATTGTCTGTTGGGCATCTCCATATGCTTATCTGCTATACTTTATGTCCTAGAATCAGTATGTCCAGAATTGAATTTTCTTTTTTGTATGAAGGAACTACCAACACTTAATAGATCTTATCAAATAAATTCTTCATTTCTACTTTTGCCAGCCACCTGCCATATAAGTGCTTAAACCCTCTGCCAAAATTTTTCAGAAGTTTCAAGAGCTCTAGTGAACTTTATAATGGCCCTGATTCTTAAAGAATATATGTGTATTACTTCAGTTGTGCATAACATGGGTGTGGGAGGAGTCAAAAGTCAATTACTACCTTTATGAATGAATCACAGAAATTACAGATTTTTTGGCATTCCAATAGTGATTAAACTTGACTGTAAAATAAGTTAAAAGGAACTGGTGGTGAAAGCAAAGGACCTATGCAAATAGAGGTACTGGTGAGGTCAAGTAAAAGTATGAGTAAAGGAAAATAATACAAGTAGGAATATCACCAAGTCAGAGCTATGGTTAATGCGGTTAGTGTTGCATTTCTCAGAGTAAGGATAGGGCTGTGCAAAGAGGAGAAAATTAATCTACATTTTAGTGACAGAATGGAAGACAGAGAAACAACTGTCAAAGAGAGCGATACAGTTTAGTGTCATATATTAAAAAGAGCCAGACACACATAAGGGTGCAGCCTGAGTCATTTTATTAAAATTTTCTTTTTAAAAAGGAATGGAAAATTTTCCTTGTGGCATATGGTATTTCTGGACTCACTTGATACCCATTCTAACCATGTAACAACAGAATTATGGAAACCACACCCTATTCTTCAGTTAATATTGTTCATGAGACCCTATTCCTTCAAGCAGTATCACTAGCTTAAAACTTGAAAAAGAAATGAGCTCTGAAACATGGGGTCTCTTTAGGAAGGTTGGTTTTGCTGCTGGAGAAGATACCTTGAATTTTTTAGCTCATGATTAAATTTATGGCGATTTGACCCTATTATTAAAGAAGTAGTGGTGTCATAATGACAGTGGAGGTGTTTCTTTTTTTTTCTTTTTTTATTAATTTGATTAAGAAATAAATAGCAATGAGACAGTTTAAACTGATTAGTAGGACAGTTTCAATAATTAATACATTGCATATTGTCTTTGTAGTGGTTTTCATAGTACGGGATGCATACATGATATCCTGTGCAAATGCTATTAGTATAAATCTTTCTTCTCATTAAATTAAGAGAAAGTAGCTGTATTTTGATCCTAACTATATTGTATATACAGATACAAAATGACCCTTCATTTGTATCCTCCCCCCACTTTTTTAGTTTTTTTCAGAGATGGTTATTCCATTGCCATGTAAATATTGTAGGTCGTGAATTCAGCAAAATAATCCAATATAGTCCAGTAGTCTATAATAGCAGTGGGTTATCTGTAGGACTGGCAATATCAGTTGTTGACTTGAGCCTTTTACAGCTCAGCATATTACTATGGCTTTACTTTTTATACTTCATTTTTATACTTTTCTGCTGGATGGTTAAGACCAACATAAAGCAAGACCTATATATCAAGAAATGTAACTTTTGTATCTTCCAAGGTCAGTCAAATATCCTCAGGATTTACCCTGAAACCCTATATTGCAGTTTTTAGATCCTTTGTCAGTGTCAGCCATGCGGATAGGTCATGGCCATGGTTTGACCAATTTGTTTTCTGTGAAAGCCTGAGAGAATATTTTATCTCTATGTGACTCTCCTTAGGTGCATTGTACATCACTGATCACTTTCCTCTGTGGCATCATAATCTCCTTGGTCAAAAAATTTTGGGCACATCTAAGTTACAGGTTGTTACAGTACAGATTCTCTTATGTCCTGAGTCCTCACTGACCTAAAGGCTAGGGCCAAAATGTTGGCTGTCCTTGCAGCCCTTCTTTTTCTCTAATTTTTGGCCTTCAAACTTAAGTTGTTAACCCTAGTGGAGGTGTTTCTGTTAGAGGAGTCAAGTCAGTGTTTGACTGTTTTCTTTGGCTGTGTTCATCCTGAGGTCAATTATAGCCATGTGAATAGATTACACAGTAGTCCTTCACTATTTCGCAGTTTGATGTGTGTGATCTCACTGTTTCATGGGTTTTCAGAAAATATCAATCTAAATTATTATTTT
>NW_004524698.1:863611-880940 GCF_000260255.1 Octodon degus
TAAGACCAAGATAAAGCAAGACCTATATAACTAAAAATGTAACTTTTGTGTCTGACAAGGTCAGTCAGATCTCCTCAGGATTTACCCTGAAACCATGTACAACAGTTTGTAGATCTTTTGTCAGTGTCAGCCATCTGGATGAGTCATGGCCATTGCTTGACCAATTTGCTCTCTGTGAAAGCCTGAGAGAATGTTTTCTCTCTAGGTAGGTGACTCTCCTTAGGCACACTCGACATCATCTATCACTTTCCTCTGTGGCCCCATAATCTCCTTGAACAGAAAATTTGGGACAACACTGAGTTACAGGATGTCACAGTACAGGTTCTCTTATGTCCTGAGTCCTCATTGACCTTGAAGGGCTAGGGCCAAAATATTGGCTATCCTTGTAGCCCTTCTTTTTCTCTAATTTTTGGTCTGCCAACTTAAGTTGTTAAGCATTCAGAAGAGAAGCTTAATGACATTATTACCCTATAACAGAGGCAGTTGAGCTTAACATCACTATCTGTCTGAATATCAGACACCTTAGACATAATATGGCACAGGTATTTTCCGTCACTTGTTGATATTCTGAACTTTAAATGCCTATAGAATGTGGAAAAAAAAACCAATTATACATTTTTACACAGAAAATTAGCAGTCTAACCATATTCAACATTGTAGCAGGACAATCCTATGACTTTTTTTTCTTTCTTGTTATCTATTACCTTTTTTTAAAACAAACATTTACTTGAGAGAGAGAATAGAAATAATTGATATGACATTAGAAGCAGTAGACATTTGGAAGACCAGAGTGACAGGTATTCCAAGCATGGTTTTAGTATTACACATTGCTATCCTTAGTGTAGTTGGCTTAGTTTACAGATATCAGCATATATAATTAGTCAGGAGGAGACTCTTACCAATTAACTGCTAGTTTCAAAAGCCTGATGGAGATTCTTAGGGCCATTGCCTTAACCATCTTGTGTATATAAATGTATGGTTTTGCCCCTGCCATGTTTCCTGACTTTTTTTCTTGCTCTTTCTTCACTGTTTAATCCTTAAATTCTTGCTTTCCATTTAATTATGTTATACTTTTCTTTTCTTTTCTTTGTTATGTATCTTCAATTTTTATTTCTTCTTTTGAGTTCTTACTCTAGGGAGACTATACAATATTTACATATGTGGGTCTGGTTTATTGCACTTAGAGTATATCTTCAAGTGGCATCCACTTAAATATAAAGGCTTTGAGTTTATCATTCTTTATAACTTAGTAATATTCCATTATATAAAAACACCATATCTTTTTGATCCATTAAAATAATTTTTTTTTAAAGGAGACAAGATATCAGCTTCTGCAGTTGCATCCAACACAGTGTGCTTCCTGGATTGCATATCATTTGCTGAAAGATCATGATATGGCACTAAAACTTTTGGAAGAACTTAGACAAATTCAGCAAGTATGAACTTCATTTCAACATTTTCTACCTTTACAGATTAAAATAGTTGATATCTAAATTCCTTCACCCCCAAATTTGAATTAATGTTTGAAGCCTATGGAAAAACTTGAAACTTTATGAAATAATGGAAAAAGTTAAATGTAGAATTTTAATATTAAATGAATAATATAAAAATTTGTATACTAAGCTGGGCATGGTGGCACATGACTATAATCCCAGAATGTAGGAGGCTAAGGCAGGAGTATCGTTGCCAGTTCGAGACCAGTCTGGGCTACAAAATTACAAAGTGAGCTCAAGGACAGCCTGAACTGCATAGTGAGACCCTGTCTCAAAAAAAATTATATTTTAATTTCCACAATATTCAAATAGGTAAAGAAAATATGTCAAAATAAAAATAGTTTTGGAGTTGTAGACTTGTTTGTCTGATGTATGTGTATGATTTTATGTAGCTAAAGATGTACCCCGTTGCTGGAGTGCCGCTTAGCATGAATACTAGGTTTGATCCCTAGCACTACTAAAACAAAATAGTATGTGTATATATAACTTCATTTTTTATATAAATACATTTTAATATATTTATATGCAAAATAGAAAAATGTGAGCACATACTGGTATATCATCAGTGAAATTAAATGTTAACATTTTACATAATTGATCCAGATTTTATTAAAAACAATAGGTGGCTGAAGTCCTCCTATGTGTCTCTCCAAAGGTAACCACTATTTTGAAATTGGTGTAAAGTGGTGATGAACCTGTGGCATGTGTGTTGCAGCTAGCTGTTTTATTATCATTAGAATCTTTAAAATTTCACTGTCATTGTGATAGATCATCCCTTGTCATATTTACATTATGCATAAATTTATTAAAACATCGATTTTAAGTGTATTGTATTTACAATTTTAGATAAATAAGCTTGGCATGGTGGCACAACTAGCAATCCCAGTACTGCCATGTGTGAGGGGCCAGCCTCAGCTACACAGTGAGTTCAAGGCCAAGCCTAAACTATATAGCAAGATCATGTCTCAATAAAATCAAACCAACCAACCAAACAAACCCAAAAACATGAGTAGTAGTTTTTTTCATTTAATATATTTTTTAAAATGTCCATGTTAATACATGGTATGCTAGTTTATCCATTGTAAACTACTGTTTTTTAAAATTATTTTTAGTTCTTTTTATTTATTTATTTGTGTGTGTGTGTGTGTGTGTGTGTGTGTGTGTGGCCAGCTCAGCCCACCAGGGGGCGGGGCTGGCTGGCATGTGGTGCTGGGGGATTGAACCACAGTCCCTATGCTTTGCTAAGCTTGTTCTAAGTAGGTGCTTTGGACCATCTCACCAGCCCCGTAAACTACTGTTTAGTGTCGTTATATAAATAAACAGTTCATTCTACTTTGTCTCTGTTAAAAATAGTACTATGGTAAATAAATATTTTCTGCAATTTCTTTGGCCACATTTATGAGTTCATTTTCAATGTAAATTTAACACTGGAATTGGACAGCCCTGCTTATTTTCAGCTTTGCTATGTATATCTTGCATCATCACTCTGGGAAACAACAGCTTGACTAATTTAACGCTCACTTAGCAGTGTCTTATAGTTTTTCTTTGTATCTTTGCTGACATGGCATTGGCTCTATTCATTTTTACCCATCTTGTAGGAATGAAGTTATTTATGTCTTTTTCTTTTAGTTGGGGTTTGTTTGGTTATTAACTAGATTAAATTAATTATATTAATTGGTCTGTAGTTTTCTTTTGATGTGTTAGTCTGGTTTTGATATTAGGGTAGTACTGGCATTACTGGGTAAGTTGTGAAGTGAAACTTCCTATTCTGAGAGTTTGTGAAGGATTTGTAAATATTTTATAGAATTCACCTGCATTACCATCCAGTTCTGGCCATTTGTGAAAGTTTATCAATTTAATTGATTCTCTATTTGCAATAGGTCTCTTCAGACTTTTTATTTCTGCTTGAACCAGTTTTGGTAGTTTGTGTTTTTCTAGTTATCGTAGTTATCTAATTTGTTATCAAATAGCTTGCTTGCTAGCTTTTTTTTTTCCAATCTTGAGACAAGGTTTTACTATGTGGTTCAGGCTAACCTTTTTTTTCCCCATAATTTTATTGAGAAACAAATAGCAATGAGACAGTTTCAAATCAAAGTGGCAGGACAGTTTCAATAATTAACACATTGCAGTGGTGTTATTTGCTGTACAAGATGCAGACATGACACCCTATTTACAAACACTATTAGAACAAATCCCTCTATTCATTAAGAGAATGTAACTATATATCTATCCTAACCATCTTGAATACACAGATACAAAATGGACATTTGTCTGTATCCCCTTTTTTTCTTTAGTTCTGTTATTTGAATATTATAGGTGTGTTAACTTAGCAAAATATTCTAAAAGAGTCCAGTAGTCCATAATAGTATTGGGTCTTCCGCTTCACTGGTAATGTCAGAAATTGTTGACCTGAGTCCCCTACACCTCAACATAACAGCATGGCTTTACTTCTTATACTTCATTTTTATACTTTTCTGCTGGATGGTTAAGACCAAGATAAAGCAAGTCCTATGCAACAAGAGTTGTAGCTTTTAGATCTGATAAGGTCAGTCAAATCCCATCAGGATTTATTCTGAGATCCTGTACCTCAGATTGTAGATTGTTTGTGAGTGTCAGCCATGGGGATGAGTCATGGCCATTGCTTGGCCAATTTGCTCTTTGTGAAAGCCTGAGAGAATGTTCTCTCCATGTGACTTTCTTTAGGCACACTTTACATCATCGATCACTTTCCTCTTTGGCCCCATAATCTCCTTGATCAGAAAATTTGGGACACTACTGAGTTATATGACATTACAGTACAAATGCTCATATGTCCTGAGTCTTAATTGACTTTGGAAGGCTAGGGACAAAATGTTGGCTTTCCTTGAGGCCCTCCTTTTTCTCTAATTTTGGTCTTTCACCCTAGGTTGTTAACCCTTTAGAAGAGAAGCTTATTGTTATTACCATACAACCAAGGCTGTCAAGCTTAACCTCACTATCTGTGGGTTCAGGCTAACCTTGAACTCACTTTGTAGCTCAGGTTGGCCTCAAACTTTTAGGAACCCTTCTGCCTCAGCCTCCCAAGTGTTTGGATTACAGTCATGTGCCTCCATGCCTGGCAAATAGTTTTCATAATATTCTTTTTTAATCCTTCTTTTGGAGAGAAAGTTTTGCTATGTAGTTCAGGCTGTCCTTAAACTTACTGTGTAGCCCAGAATGGTCTTGAATTAGCTGAGACTACAGGTGTGTTCTACCACACCTGGCAACTTTTAGATTTTCTTGGAATTTTACATTTTCTTTCTTTCGTTTTTCTTTTTCTTTTTCTTTTTTTTTTTTTTGCTTTATAGTTTATGCCTCTTTCAGGGCTTCATGACTTTCTTAATCTCTAGTTATGTTTTATTAAATATTTTCTCCTATCTAACTGTCCCCATCTATAGAGAGCCCTTCTTGGTCCTTGTCTTAGATAAATTTATATTTTTAATCCCTTGGATAAATTACTGCAATCCCATCAAGTTAATTGCAGTCTCCCACACCCAGTTCAACCTATGGTGAGAATAAAGACACTAAGGTATATTTGTACTTCTGGGGAGCCAGAGGGTCCTAAATTCAGCCATGGTGATGGTTATCCAGAACAAAGGTCTCGACCCAGGGCCAAACCCGGGTTTTATTCATTCATGAGGAAAGGAATGGCTTGAGGATGAGTAACTGTGAGAATGGCAGGAAGTAGGTGAGTGCCATGAGCTGGACTAGGTAGAAGGCCTGCATTTATCTCTGCAATACACAGAGAAGGACATGCAGAAAGAGTAATCTGTATTACATAATTGGGATAGTATCTCACATTTGGGGCTGGGGAGATGGCTTAGTGGAATAAGCGCTTCCCTAGTATCTCATGTTTTGGGGTCTTCGGCTCTGATATATAGTCTTTCAAGCCCCAGGAAGTCATACCCTTTATCTTGAGGCTTGATCCCTGCTCAATCCCAGTGGACAATTGGAGCATTAGCTCTTCATACTGTCTCAACCCAGCTCACACTCGGAAGCTACAGATGGGGATTCCAGGAAACACCTCAGCCATCTTCAGAGACTACCAACAACACCTCAGTTAGAACAGTATGCATTGCTTAAAGTCAACCAAAGGGATAAGAAAAAGTCCTAGCCAGCTCTGTACATATCAGTAGATAGAAATAGGGTCAGGCTCAGCCAAAATGGAGATAATTGCTCCTCTTTCAGGAGCGTCATTCAGGTGGTCCTCCACCCTGTCTGAGCCCAGATTGGTTTTATTTTTTTCCCGATAATGTGTATTTTTTATTTACTTTGTTTTATTAAACTACTTTCTTTAGAAAATGTCTAAGAAAGGCTATAGGACAGTAAATTTTCAACTCCTTATATATCTTGAAACTGTCTTTTTTTTTTTTTTTTTTTTTTTTTTTTTTTTTTTTTTTTTTTCAGAACTGGGGATTGAACTCGGGCCCTTGCACTTGCCAGGGAAGTGCTTATTCCACTGAGTCATCTCCCCAGCCTTGTTGAAACTGTCTTTTTCCTTGTCCTTTTTTTCTTTTTTTGTACTAGGAATTGAATTTAGGATGTTGCACTTGCCAGGCAGGTGCTTGTGCTGCTGAGCAATATCTCTGACACTTGTATTTGTTTTTATAGAATTCTAAGTAGACAAATAATTTTGACATAGAATTTGTGTGTGTGTGTGTGTGTGTGTGTGTGTGTGTGTGTGTGTGTGTATTTAGTACAGAGCTTACAGGATCTCACTACACAGATCGGACCTGTAGTGATTCTCCTGCTTTCAGTCTCCCAGGTGCTGAGATTACAAGTGCACCACCATGCACAGTCTCAATCACTGTCTCAGCATGCCCCAGGGGCAGGACCAGCAGGGCAGGCTAGGTATTGAACCCCAGCTGCTGTGCTCTACCTAAACAGGCACTTTAATCCACTGAGCTATCTGGCCAGCCCTTCCCATAGAATTTTGAAGGTGTCTATTGTTGCCAATATGGAGCCTGATGCCTGGTTGTTATTCTTTTTAAGCGATCTCTCTCTCTCTCTCTCTCTCTCTCTCTCTCTCTCTCTCTCTCTCTCTCTCTGTGTGTGTGTTCCAAAAGAATCTTTAACTTTTATGTTCTGAAATTTTTTAGGATGTGTTGATCTTAAGGATATCATTCATTGCTCTAGTGGACCTTGTAAACCCAAATATATTTTTTGAGTTCTCGCATGATATGCTGGTATGTTTTTGTTAAAAAATCATTTCTTTTGTACTATATTTCTCTGTTTGGAACACTTACTAGTTTGATAGAACCATCCTAGATTGTCTTTTCCCTTCCTTTAACTTTTGCTAGTCTTGTCTTTTAATTCTACTTTGAGTACATGTGTTAGTTTTCCTTCTTGTTTTTAAGATTTAAGCAGAGTGCTGGGATTACAAGCATGTACTACCATGCCCAGCTGAAAGTTATTTTTTGCATGTTACTATTTTGTTGTCCCAGCATCATTTCTGGACACCTTAATTGAAAATCAGTTGGCTAGAATAAGAATTTATTGTTCTATTGATCTCTGTTTTTTTTTTTAAATGCCAGTGCTACAATACCTAGATTACTGTAGCTTTATAATGAGTTTGAAATTTGAAATGTATATCCTCTTAAATTTTCTTTTCTGAGATTGTTTTGGCATTTGTAAGTCTTTTGTGTTTCCATATGAATTTTAGGATCAGCTTGGCAATTTCTATGAAATGTTTGCTGAGATTGTGGTAGAAATTGCATTTGAGGAGAATTTATGTGTGAAGTGTGGTGAGACTGGCATTTTACCAATGTGAAATGGAATCCCTCTATTTAGGACTTTATCTTTTATTTTACTTTTTAATTATCTTTTTTTTATTTTTAAAGAATACAAAATAGAGATATAAAGAAAAAAGTGTTAGAAACGATACAAGATATCACTAAACAAAGGAATTTATCAGTGGTTGCTGTTTACATGATGTTATCTTCAAATTAGTTGTTCCCAGCACCAGATATAAATGTATAAGATTCATTTAAAATAAAAATAACAGTTATAAGAAATTCAAAAGAGGAAAAAAATCAGAGTAAAAAAATTTAAGCACTAACTGATTCTTTCAAAAGATCAGCAGAAATCAACAATAGAATTATCCAAACTATTCTGCATATATACCCAAATGCATCTTTTCCCCTTCTTACATTTGTCCTTTGTCTTATACCAGTTTTTCTTTCCCATTGAACAGTTTCTTTCTTTTTCACTGTTGCTTCATCCATTTTGTAGTTTACAGTATACAGGTTTTATTACTTATCTTTATTCCTAAATATTTTGTTATTGTTGATGCAATTATGAGTGATATGTTATAATCTTGTTTGGGGTTGTTCATTGCTAGTGTATAGAAACACAATTGATTTTCTTTGTTGATCTTTTGTTCTGTGACCCTTATGAAGTCCTTTATTGGTCCTCAGATGTTGTTGGTTTTGTTTTGTCCTGTTCTTTGTAATGAGATTCAAACCGATAGCTTTGGCCCTTTATTTATTTATTTATTTATTTATATTTTGAGACAGTGTGACTAAATTGCCCACACTGGACTAAAAAACTTGAGGTCTTCCTGCCTCTGCCTCATAGAGTGCTGTGATTACAGGCATACTCCATCATGTCTGGCAGGTTCCTTAGAATTTTAACCACTTTATATTTGACTATAAGATTTATTGATTGCTGTACTTGACCAGTCCTTTATCTTTATTTGTTAAAGATTGCAGTCCTCAATACTGTTAATTGAACGGATGAAAAAGATGTAGTATTTTCATACAATGGAGTATTACTCAGCTATAAAGAATGATAAACTTGAAGCCTTTATATTGAAGTGGATGCCACTTGAAGATATACTCATAAGTGAAATAAACCAGACCCACATGTGTAAATATCATATAGTCTCTCTATTATAAGAACTCAAAAGAAGAAATAAAAATAGGAAGGTATAATACAATTAAAAGGAAAGCAAGAACTTGGGGACTAGACAATGAAGAGAGAGCAGAGAAAAGCTAGGAAACATGACAGTGGCAAAGCCATACATTTATATACACAAGATGGGTAAGGCAATGATCCTGAGAATCTTCAGCAGGTTTTTCAAACTAGCAGTTAATTGGTAGGATTCTCACCCTGACTAACTATATATGCTGATACCTGTGAACTAAACAACTGCACTGAAGATAGCAATGTGTAATACTAGGGTCATGTTTGGAATGCCTGTCATTCTGGTCTTGTAAATATGTACTGCTTGTCATGCCATACCAATTACTGTCATGTTGTCTCTCAAGTAAATTTAAAAAAAAAAGGGTAATAAATGAAACTAAGTGACAAGAAAAAAGAATGTCATGGGACTGTGCTGCTACAATGCTCTATATGGTTAGATTTCTAAATTTATGTGTAAAAATATATCATTGTTTATTCCTATTTTTAATTTTTAAATTTTTTCCTTCATATTCTATAGGGACTTAAAGTTTAACATATCAATACTTGATGGAAAATACCTGTTCCATGTTATGTCTAAGATGTTTGATATTCAGACAGTGAGATTAAGCTCAATGCCTAGGTTGTAGGGTAATAATAATAAGCTTCTCTTCTGGAGGGTTAACAACTTACATTTGCAGACCAAAAATTAGAGAAAAAGAAGGGATGCAAAGGCAGCCAACATTTTGGCCCTAGCCTTTCGAGGTCAGTGAGGACTCAGGACATGGGAGAACCTGAACTATAACATCCTGTAACTCAGTTGAGTCCCAAATTTTCTGATCAAGGAGATTATGGGGCCACAGAGGAAAGTGATAGATGATGTAGAGTGTGCTTAAGGAGAGTCACATGGAGAGAAAACATTTTATCAGGCTTTCACAGAGAGCAAATTGGTCAAGCAATGGCCATGAATCATCCATATGGCTGACACTGGCAAAGGATCTACAAACTGCAGTACAGGGTTTCAGGATAAATCCTGAGGGGATTTGACTGACCTTGTCAGATACAAAAGTTACATTTCTTGTTATGTAGGTCTTGCTTTATCCTGGTCTTAAGCATCCAACAGAAAAGTATAAAAATGAAGTATAAAAAGTAAAGCCATAGTAATAGGCTGAGCTGTAAAAGGCTCAAGTCAACAACTTCTGACACTTCCAGTCCTATGGAAAACCCATTACTATTATGGACTACTGGACTATATTGGAATATTTTGCTGAATTAACACACCTACAATATTTAAATGACAATGGAATACCCTTCTCTGACAAAACTAAATGAAAAAAGGGGATATAAAAGGACCATTTTGTACCTGTATATACAAAATAGGATAGATATACAGCTACTTTCTCTTAATACAATGAATAGAAAGATTTGTACAAATAGTGTTTGTGGACAAGATATCATGCCTGCATCTTGTACTATGAATAACCACTAAGAAGAGAACAATGTGCAATGTATTAATTATGGAAACTATCCTACCAATCAGTTTTGAAACTGTCTCATTGCAATTTCTTTGTCAATAAAATTATTTTAAAAAATACTGTTAATTGTTCTTTGACTTATAATTGCTTGTGGGTTTCTTTTTTAAGTCTTTGTAAGTGGCTTTCCTGAGAAGACAGTTTAATTAAGGATCTGTAACTACTTTATGTAATTACAGAGGTGATAAAATTTAATTGTTTTCTTCCAGGTTCCTCTCAACAAAGTAGCCTGAATATAGCGATAATGCATGAGAATCAAGTGATGAAAGAGGCAGATCTATTTCAAGAATGTTTGGAACATATAGAAACATGTATGAAACAAATATGTGATAAACTTTCTGTGGAAGAAATTAAGGATAAGTTAACATGCTTTCTCTCTCTTTCTTTCTTTCTTTCTTTCTTTCTTTCTTTCTTTCTTTCTTTCTTTCAGTACTGGGGATTGAAATAGGGACTTGCACTTGCTAGGCAGGCACTTATGTCCTTGAACTATATGCCCAGCCCAGCTTGTTCTTTTTTTACTAAAAAGAACAAAAACTACACTTTTATTCAGTCTTAACACTTGCCATGTATCAAGTTGTAGTCTGAGCACATTATTATTGAGTGGTTATTAATTTCATCTTTGTAACAACTGTATAATGTAGTTGTATAAATTTCAAAAATAAAGGAGACTGAGAACATGACCCCTTTTGTTTTGAGAGAGTATTGAATTTTGTTTTATATTATGGCCATTGCTTAAAATGCCTTATTTAATTTAATTTTTTAGCACTCTTAGGATGAGTACTACTTATTTTCCTCATTTTATAGCTGAGGAAACAGATGTCTTGGTTACTTATTACTCCTTTCTGGGACAAATACCCAACACTCAAAAATGAGGGAAGGAAAGGCTTATTTACCTCACAGCATGTGGAGGTTTCAGCCTATACACGGCTGGCTCCCAGGAAGTGTGCGCATGGCAGAGAGTAGCAGTTCATGTGGCTGAAACTGCTGAGAGCAAAGGGAAGGGCAGCAGATGCTGCTTCTAGCCAGCCTTTCTCTCCTGCTTATATTGTAAACAAACTACCCTGGGGCTGAGGATATAGAACTCACACAGAGTCCATGCCCTCATCTAGCTTAGAATAAGAATAGATATGTACAAACTTAAGAATCCTGGCTCTCTGCTGAGTCATTTAATTAAACTTTTAAACTTCTCAAGTTGACAGAATGTATCAACCACCCCAACAGACAGAGAAATTAATGATTTTCTCAAAGTCACCCAGTCTTTTAGATGGTACAATTAATTTCTAAACACATCTTCACATCTTTCTGACCTCAGAGTATTTACTTTTTGTTTTTAATAAACTTTATGGGACTGGGAGTGTTGCTCAGCAGTAGGTTGGTTATCTCGCACAAGGATGTTGGGTGGAAGCCTAGTACTGTGTACTGTGAAGTACTAGTACCATGAAGTACTAGATACAACTTCTGCCATGCATTCGGGACCCCCAGATCCAGCCCAAGCCCATGCCTGGTGAGTGTGTGGGAGAGCTTCTGGCTCCTATATGCACACCTGCTGGAACTCTCTGGACCAAAACACAGGTACTCCACATGAGTGAGACCCTCTGCTGCACAATTGGGGCCACTCCACACCTCCAGAGCCCATTGACCAAGCTCAGCAAGTGAGTGAGAACTTCTGCTGTGCTCTTGGAACCCCCCCCCCCACAGGCACAGCCCAAGACCAGGCCAGCTAGTGTGTGGGAGAGTTTCTGTGCTCCCCTGCGCTGCCCTGCACCCTCTGGGCCAGGGGTACAACAGAGGGACACAACAGGTTCACTGTTGTGCCAGAGGGGCACAACAGGTTAACTTCCAAATGCAACAGGAAGAAGCTGAACACAACAGCTAGACCCAAGTCAAACACAACAGGAAAAACTCAAACTTAATAGACCTGTACTCAAATTTCAGTAAGTGCTAAGATTATAACTGAACCAAAGCTCTACAACAAAGGTCAGAGGTCAGTGCTATATGAAATGACAAAGAGAAGAAGTAAAATGCAATCTCAGGCCTCAGGCCCACCCAGCACAAGTGCAAAGGACACTAGCTCAGCTGAAATGCATGAATCAATAGCGTCTGAAGTAAAAAAAAAACAGCAAAAAGGTATAGAGGAACTCAGGTCACAATTAATCTCTGAAACAAAAAAAGAAATCTATGAATTGATAACATCAGAGGTAAAGAAATGAGCAGAAAGGTATAGAACTCAGATGAGAATTAATCTCTGAAATAAAAAAAGAAATCTCTGAAGTAATGGCATCTGAAGTAAAGAAACATATGGAGGAAACCCAATCTGAAAAAATCTCTTATAAAAGAATTAATAACTGCTTCTAAAGAAGACATTGATAAAAAATAGAGGTGATTAGAAAAATGACGTATTCCTTGAATGAGCAATACAGGAAAGAAATAGACCACATGAAGCAGAGCCAGAGAGATATAGAGGAATTTAAAATCTCAATCACAAGCTTGCAAAACTGTTTGAGTGAAAGGGAAGACAGAGTTTCAGATCTTGTCACAACTAGCAAAAAGGTAAGAAAGGTTCTCTTAAAAACAACTAGGATGCAGGAAAATAATAATCATCATCTGCAAGACAATGGAAAGATGAACAATGTGAGATTAATAGGCATCAATGAGAAAGAAGGAGACAAAACAAATGATATAAAAAATATGGACAGAAGTAATAGCAGAAAACTTCCCAAATATGAGGAAAAATTCTGACATTTAGGTAACTGAAGCATACAGAACTCCAAATAACTTCAACCCAAATAAAAACACACTGAGACATATAATAGTCAAGATCCCAAAAATTCAGCTCAAGAATAATATACTGAAAGCCACTAGAGAAAAGAATTTCATCACATTCAAAGGAAACCCATCAGAATTATGGCCAACTTCTCTTCACAAACCATGAAAGCAAGAAGAGCATGGGGCAGAGTATTTCAAGTCCTCTATGAAAACAAATTCCAGCCCAGACTACTATACCCTAAAAAACTCTTTCAAGTTTGATGGAGAAGTGAAATACTTCCATGACAACAACTAAAGAATTTCATGAGCCCAGGCACAGCGTGGGTGAGACCCTCTTCCACCCCTTGGGGTCCCCCCAACTCTCCACAACAACCCACATGCCACCCGCCACGTGAGAATTTCTGAAGCTTTCTAGGGACCCCCAGATCCAGTCCTAGCCTAGGCCCAGTGAGTGTGTGGGATAGCCTCCTGCTAACCTGCACATGTGGGACCAGCTGGTCCCAGGCCAGGCACAGCGTGCATGAGACACTCTTCCACTCCCTTGGGACAACCCCCACCACTCCACAGCATCCCCACCCCACCTGCCGCATGAGAGTTTCTGCCATGTTCTAGGAATACCAGATCTAGTCTTAGCCCTGGCTCGGTGAGTGTGTGGGAGAGCCTCCAGCTACCCTGCACCTACGGGACGTGCCAGTCCCAGCCCAGGCGCAGCATGGGTGAAACCCTCTTCCACCACTTTGGGAATCTCCCCACTCTGCAGCACCCCCCGCCCGGTGAGAATTTCTGCCGCATTCTGGGGACCCCCACATGCAGTCCCAGCCCAGGTCCGGTGAGTGTGTGGGAGAGTTGCCTGTCGCCCCTACTCCACCTTGTCCCCTCCAGACTCAGCTCAGGCCTGGCATACAGGCCTGAGGTGAAACCCTGCAGCTGCAATCCCTGCAGAGAGTGTAGGGGACAGAAGCACCCAGCTAGTCCAGGAGCAGAACATCTTCCCAGAGGGGCACAACAGGTTCACTCCCAAGGGTGGCAGCAGGAAGGAGCAGAGCACAGCAGTCAGATGCAACCTAGGCACAGCTGGATGTCCCGAAACAGCGGGTCAGTCAATGAAGGTCACCTGGGAGAGGAGCGGGGAATTAAGTAGGGGAGAAAGGACAGGAGACATGAGAAATGGAGACAAGACAGGATTCTGATCAAGTCTCGTTTATTCAAAGGAAACTCTGAGTATATATAGTGGAGGCATAGGGAAATGACATCGGCAGGTAAAAAGCGAGAGTAACTAGGCAACTGGGCTATGACAGGAAGTCCCACCTCCAGGGCATAGCAGGAGGCTTATGGGAAATAGGCAGGGTAAGAAGAATTAAGAGCTTAGCTCAGCAGAGGTAGGGGAAGAGGAAGTCAGCGTCACTAATGATGCTGATGCACCAAGATAATTTTATAGATAAGTGGCACTCAGATGACCATTAAGGGATACGTGGTGCAGAGTCATGATGTTGCAGTTTCACAGGAACCAGGAAACCCACTTGCAATAGGATTGGAGGCCTGGAGTTAATGTGCCTCCCACAGCTGGATAAATCCAAACTTTGTAGATCTACACCTGAACTTCAGTAGGTCCTAAGGTTATAACTGCACCAAAGCAGTACAACAAGGGTCAGAAGAGAGTGCTACACAAAATGCCAATGAGAAGGAACAAAATGCAAACTCAGAACACAAGCCTACCCAAAACAAGTACAGAGGATACTAACACAGAAAAAAAAATGGGAATCACACAGCTGAAATCAATGAAATAACGGCTTCTGAAATAAAAAAAAAAAACAGCTGCAGAAAGGTATAGAGGAACTCAGAGTGCAAATGAAAAAAGAAATCCCTGAATTAATAGCATCTGCAGGAAACAATCAAATGCAGAAACATATGGAGGAAACCCAATGCCCACCCAGAACAAGTGCAGAGGACACTAGCTCTGCTCAAATGTATGAATTAATAGTGTCAACAGTAAATAAGCAACAGCAGAAAGTTATAGAGGAACTCAGAGCGCAATTTTTTTCTAAAATAAAAAAAGAATTCTCTGAACTCATAGCATCTGAAGTAAAGAATGAACTACAGAAACAGAGGGAGGAAACCCAATCTGAAAAAAACCACTGCAGTAAAAGAATTTATAACTGCTTCTAAAGAAGACATTGATTAAAAAAAATAGAGGATATTAGAAAAAGGATGGATTCCTTAAATGAGCAATAAAGGAAAGAAATAGATCTCATGAAGCAGAGTCAAAGAGATATAGAGGAATTTAAAATCTCAACCACAAGCTTGCAAAACTGCTTAAGTGAAAGTGAAGACAGAGTTTCAGATCTTGAAGATGCTGATGCAGTCAGTGAAAAAGTAAGAAAGGATCTCTTAAAATCAACTAGGATGCAAGAAAAAGTAATCCATCACCTGCAAGATGATGCAAAGATAAACAATGTGAGACTAATAGGCATCAATGAGAAAGAAAGAGTCAATACAAATGACATTAAAAAAATATGGGCAGAAGTAATAACAGAAAACTTCCCAAATATGAGGAAACAATCTGACATTCAGGTAACCAAAGCATACAGAATGCCAAGTAACCTCAACTCAATTAAAAACACACTGAGACATATAATAGTCAAGATCCCAGAAATTCAACTCAAGAATAATATACTGAAAGCCACAAGAGAAAAGAAGCAGATCACATTCAAAGGAAAACTCATGAGAATTATGCCCAACTTCTCTTCACAAACCATGAAGGCAAGAAGAGCATGGAGCAGAGTACTTCAAGTCCTATATGAAAACAAATTCCAGCCCAGACTACTATACTCTGTAAAACTCTCAAGTTTCATGGTGAAGTGAAATACTTTCATGACAAAGAACAACTAAAGAATTTCATGATGACAAAGCCAACCGTACAAAGCTCCTGAAAGATGTTCTAGAGAGGGACCAAAATGATCAAAACTCCACAAATGAGAACAGAAGCAACCAACTAAATAGGGCAAACAATTAAACACAGGAGAAAAAGGAGTAAACAACAACAGGTAAATAACATGCCAATCGTAAGTCAATATATCTCAATTGTAACCATCAATATAAATGGAATCAGTTCACCAATTAAAGGGAAATACACTGGCACAGTAGATTAGGAAACAAAATCCAACAATATGCTGTGTACAAGAACCACATATAACTCATAAAGACATTCATAGGCTGACAGTAAAAATGGAACACAATATTACATGCCCCAGCACCTCAGAAAAAAGCAGGGGTAGCAATCCTATTCTCAGACATTCTCAACTTCAAACCAAGAATGATCCAGCAAAATAAAGAAGGCTACTATATACTGGTTAGGGGAAAAATTCAAGAGGAAGAGGTAACACTCATAAATATGTATGTACCAAACACAACACTCAACTATCTAAAGCAAATCTTAATAGACACGAAAAATCTAATATCCAATACCACAATCTTAACAAGAGACCTTGGAACCCCCTTATCCCAAAAACATAGGTCAACAAGACAAAAAATTAGCAAAGATCTAACAGATCTGAACCAGCACATGAAACAAATAGACTTGGTACACATATACAGAGTGTTCCACCCAAACACAGCTGAATACACATTTTTCTCAGCTGCACATTGGTCATTTTCTAATACCAAATACATACTGGTCCATAGGTCATGCTTAAGTAAATGCAAAACTAGAGAAATTATCCCATGCATATTATCTGACCACAGTACAATGAAATTCGAAGTAAATAACAAAAGAAACCAGAAAAAAAACCGCTAAATACACGGAAATTAAAAGACACCCTACTCAGCAATCAATGGGTCACAGATGAAACTAAACAAGAATTTCAAAAATATCTAAAATTCAATGAAAATTCAAACACAAGTTATCGAATTTTATGGGATATGATGAAAGCCGTTTTCAGAGGGAAGTTAATAGCTGTGAACTCACACATTACAAAACCAAAACAGGAACAAATAACTACCCTAATGCTGCACCTTCAACAACTAGAATAGGAAGAGCAAACCAAACTGAGAGCCCAAAAATGGGAAGAAATCATAAAGATTAGAGCAGAAATTAATTCGTTGAGACGAAGAAAACAATTCAAAGAATTAAAAAAACAAAAAGTTGGTTCTTTGAAAGATTAAATAAAATCGATAAACCCCTCGCTAACCTCATAAAAAAGAGGAAAGAAAAAAATTCAAATACAAGCAATAAGGAATGAAAAAGGTGTAATTACCACAGACTCAGTGGAAATTCAGAAGATTATCAACAGCTACTTTGAGAATCTTTACTCTCACAGAATAAAAGACAGACAAAATGGACAGATTCCTAGAAAGGTACAATTTCCACAAATGAATCGACAAGATATAATCATGCTCAATAGCTCAATAATAGCCAATGAAATATGAGATGTAATAAGCAACCTACCGACAAAGAAAAATCCAGGTCCAGATGGATTCACAGCTGAATTCTACAAGAAATTTACAGAAGATGAAGTCCCTATAGTACTCAAGCTCTTTCATAAAATTGAAACGGAAGCAATCCTCCCAAAATCATTCCTGCAGGCAAGTATTATACTGATACCAAAACCAGGGAAAGACTCA
>NW_004524698.1:881725-888400 GCF_000260255.1 Octodon degus
AAAGATATTCCATGTTCCTGGATAGGAAGAACCAACATTGTGAAGATGGCCATACTCCCAAAATTGCTGTACAGATTTAATGCAATCCCTATGAGACTACCACCAAGATACTCACAGAGCTATAGAAATCATTCCTAGTATTTATTTGGAACCAGAAAAGACCTAGAATAATAAAGGCAATCCTGGGAAACAAAGACAAGGCAGGAGGCATTGCAATTCCTGACTTGAAATTATATTACAAACCTACTGTGATAAAATCAGCATGGTGCTAGCAACAAAATAGACCTGAGGATCAATTGAATAGATTAGAAGACGCTGAAGCCCTTACGAACACACTCAGCCACATTATCTCTGACAAAGGGGTGAAACATATTCACTGGAAGAAAGATAGCCTCTTTAACAAATTGTGCTGGAAAAACTGGCTCTCTACATGCTGAAAAGTAAAACTTGACCCAGGTCTATCACCATCCACTAAGCTGAATTCAAAATGGATTAAAGATCTAAACATTAAAACAGAGGCACTAAATCTCCTGCAAGAGAAAGTAGGAGGAACTCTTGAAGACATTGGGGTAGGCAAAGAGTTCATGAAGAAAATCAAATCACACAGGAAACAGTTGAAAGAATTAATAACTGTGACCTCTTACTGACAAGTTTTTGACGTCAATAAAATTACCAACAGAATGAAAAGAAAACTCACAAATTTGGAAAAAATCATGGCACATAAATACTCAGAGAAAGGTCTGTTCTCTCGAATTTATAAAGAACTAAAAAAACTAGGCCCCCAAATATAAAGACCCTGTCCAGAAATGGGCATCTGACATGAACATACACTTCTCAGAGGACGAAATTAAAGAAGCAAATAAATATATGAAAAAATGCTCCACATCATTAGCAATCCATGAAATGCAAATGAAAACAACATTGAGATATCATCTTACCCCAGAAAGAATGGCTATCATAAAGAAATGAACCAGCAACAAATGTTGGAGAGGCTTCAGGGAAAAAGGAACCTTTCTCCACTGCTGGTGGGAATGTAGACTGATGCAACCATTATGAAAATCAGTGTGGAGACTCCTTAGAAAAGTTGGACTGGAAATCCCATTTAAACCAGCTTTTCCTCTACTGAGAATTTTCCCAGAGGATCTGAAAACATCATATCATAGTGATATATGTCTGCCTATGTTTATAGCAGCACAATTTGTGATAGCCAAATCTTAGAAACAACCAAGATGTCCATCACCTGAGGAATGGATGAAAAAAATGTGGTAATTTTATAGAATGGAGTATTACTCAGCTATATAGCATGATAAACTCAAATCCTTTACATTGAAGTGGATGCCACTTGAAGATATACTCATAAGTGAAATAAACCAGACACACATTTGTAAATTTCGTATGGTTTCCCTAGTATAAGAACTCAAAAGAAGAAATACAAATAGAAAGGTATAATACAAGTAAAAGGAAAGCAAGAACTCGAGGACTAACTAAGATAGAGAAAGGAGAAGAGCTAGGAAATATGACAGTCACAAGCCATACAATTATATGTACAAGATGGGCAAGGCAATAATCCTGAGAATCTCCAGAAGATTTTTGCAGTTAATTGGAAAGATTCTCACCCTAACTAACTATATATACTGACAGCTGTGAACTAAGCAACTGCACTAAAGATGGCAATTTGGAATAGTAGGTTCATGCTTGGAGTGCCTGTCATTCTGGTCTTGTGAATATGGGCTGCTTGTCATGACATGCCAGTTGCTGCTGTACTGTCTATAGTATAGATTATTGTTCAAAAAGTAGGGTGTCATGAATGAAGTCATGAGACAGGAAAAGGGATATTGTGGGACTGTCCTGCTTCAAGATTGTATATGGTTAGATTTTTAGACTTATGTGTAAACATGAGAATTATATAACTCTTTATGCCTATTTTTAAAACATATCCTAATTTCTAAATGCTTTTTCATCATACTCTGTAGGGACTTAAAGTTCAACATATCAATAGTTGATGAAAAATACCTGTTGCATGTTATGCCTAAAATGTTTGATATTCAGACAGATAGTGAGGTTAAGCTTAACAGCCTAGGTTGTATGGTTACAACAATAAACTTCTCTTCTTGAGGGTCAGCAACCTAAGTTTGCAGACCAAAACTAGAAAAAAAGGAGGGCTGTGAGGAAAGCCAGCCTTCCAACGTCAATTAAGACTCAGGACATGTGAGAACTTGTAGTGTAACGTCACGTAACTCAGTAGTGTCCCAAATTTTCTGATCAAGGAGATTATGAGGCCAAAGAGGAAAGTGATCAATTTTGTAGAGTGTGCCTAATAGAGTTACATGGAGAGAAAACAGTTTCTCAGACTTTCACAGAGAGCACATTGGCCAAGCAACGGCCGTGACTCATCCACATGGCTGACACTGACAAAGGTTCTACAATCTGAGGTACAGGATCTCAGGATAAATCCTGAGGGGACCTGACTGACTTTATCAGATCCAAAATCTACAATTCTTGCTGCATAGGTCCTGCTTTATTTTAGTCTTAGCCATCCAGCAGAAAAGTATAAAAATGAAATATAAGAAGTAAAGCCATGCTGTTATGTTGAGCTGTAAGGGACTCAGGTCAACAATTTCAGACATTGCCCATGAAGCCGAAGACCCAATACTATTATGGACACTGGAGTCTTTTAGAATATTTTGTTGAGTAACACACCTATAATATTCAAATAACAGAATTAAAGTAAAAAGGGAATAGATATGAATGTCCATTTCATATCTGTTATTCAAAATGGTAAGGATAGATTTTTAGCTACATTGTCTTAATGAATAGAGGAATTTGTTCTAATAGTGTTTGCAAATAGGATTTTATGTCCCCACCTTGTAGAGCAATTACCCACTAGGAAGAATGTATGCAATGTGTTAATTATTGAAACTGTCCTACCAATTTGGTTTGAAGCTGTCTCATTGCTTTTTGTTTCTCAATAAAATTATGGGGTAAAGAAAACAATTTCCTGATGACAAAGCCAACCCTACATGGACTACTAAAAGATGTTCTAGACAGGGCTCAAAATGATCAGAACTCCATGAACAAGAACAGAAGGAACCCACTAAAAAGGGAAAACAATTAAACACAGGAGAAAAAGGAGTAAATAACAGCAGGTAAATAACATGTCATTCATAAATCAATACATCACAATTATAACCATCAGTGTAGACTCTATTGACCAATTAAGAGAAATTGACTGGCACAATGTATTAGGAAACAAAATCCAACAATATGCTGTATACAAGAAACACACATAACTCGTAAAAAAACTCTTAGGCTGAAAGTCAAAGGATGGAAAACAATGCTACATGACCCAGCACCTGAGAAAAAAGCAGGGTTAGCAATCCTCTTCTCAGACAGTCTCAACTTCAAACCAAGAATGATCAAGTGAAATAAAGAAGCCCTACATACTGGTTAGGGGAAAATTCAAGAGGAAGACTAACACTCATAAATGTATATGCATCAAACACAGGAGCACCCAGCTATACAAGACAAATCTTCATGGATATGAAAAGATGAATATCCAATACCCAATCTTATCAAGAGACCTTAACACCCCCTCTTCCCAAAAAGATATGTCAACCAGACAAAAAAATTAGCAAAGAAGTTCTATAACTGAACCAGACCTTGGAACAAATGGACTTAGTGGACATATACAGCGTGTTCCACACAGCAACAGCTGAATATACATTTTTTCCAGCTGAACATATGTTATTTTCTTTTTTTTCATATATTTTCTAAAATAGATCACATATTGGTCCATAGGTCATGCTTAAGTATATGCAAGAAAACAGAAATTATCCCATGCATATTATCTGACCACAGGGCAATGAAACTGGAAATAAACAAGAGAAGAAAACAGAAAACCCATAAATACATGAAAATTTATGTACAACACCCTACTCAGCAACAAGTGCGTCACGGATGAAATTAAACAAGAAATTCAATTTCTGCAATTTAATGAAAATTCTAGCACGACTTATCAGAATTTATGGGATACAATGAAAACAGTTTTCAGAGGGGAATTCATAGCTGTGAACTCACACATTATGAAAACGGAACGGGAAAAAAATAAACACCCTAATGCTGCACCTCCAACATCTAGAAAAGGAAGAGCAAACCAAAGTGAGAACCCCAAAATGGGAAGAAATCATAAAGATTAGAACAGAAATTAATTCATTGAGATAAACAAAACAGTTCAAAGAATTAATGAACCAAAAAGCTGGTTCTTTGAAAGATTAAATAAAATTGATAAGCCCCTAGCTAACCTAATCAAAAAGAGGAAAGAAAAAATTAAAATACAAGCAATAAGGAATGTACAGGGTGTAACTACCACAGATCCAGTGGAAATTCAGAAGATTTTCAATAGCTACTTTGAGAATCTTTACCCTCACACAATAGAAGACCCAGAAGAAGTGGAAAGATTCCTAGAAAGGTACAAATTATCAAAACTGAATCAAGAAGATATAACATCTCTCAATAACCCAATAACAGACAAAGAAAAGTTCAGGCCCTGATGGACTCACAGTGGAATTCTACAAGAAAGTTATGGAAGATGTAATCCCAATACTCCTCAAACCCTTCAAAGAAACTGAAAAGGAAACAGTCCCCCCAGAATCATTCTTGGAGGCAAGTATTATACTGATAATAAAACCAGGGAAAGACTCAACTAAGAAAGAGAACTACAGGCCAATGTCCCTCATGAACATACATGCAAAAATTCTCCTTAAAATCCTAGCAAACAGAATACAGCAAATCATCAAGAAGATTATGTAAGAAGACAGGTGGGATTCATCCCAGGGATGCAAGGATGCTTCAATACAGACAAATCTATAAATGTAATACACTATCTCAATAGAGCAAAATCTAAAAAACAAATGATCATCTCAATTGATGCAGAAAAGGCCTTTCATAAAGTCCAACACTCATTCATGTTCAAGTCCTACAGAACATTGGAGTAGAAGGCCTGTAGTTCATTCTGATAAAAGCTATGTATGACGACCCAACAGTGGACATAATTCTAAATGGGGAAAAACTGAAATCTTTTACTTTCAGATCTGGTACAAGACAAGGATGTCTTCTATCACCACTCCTACTAAATATAGTTCTGGAATCATTAGCTAGAGGCATTAGACAAGAGAGAGAAATAAAAGGAATAAAATAGGTAAAGAAGTTAAATTATCATTATTTGCAGATGACATGATACTTTACTTGGAAGACCCAAAAAACTCCACCAAGAAGGTACTAGAATTGATACACAAATTCAGTAGCATAGCAGGATACAAAGTCAATACTCAAAAGTCAATAGCATTCCTCTACACAGAAAACAAACCCACTGGGAGGGAAATTAGAGAGACAATACCTTTTACAGTAGTACCACAGAAAATGAAATACCTATGAATTCATCTAACTAGATAGGTTAAAGATCTTTTCAAGGAAAATTACAGTAGTGTGAAAAAAGAGATCATGGAGGATTTCAGAAAATGGGAAGATATTCCCTGCTCCTGGATAGGAACAACCAACATTGTGAAGCTGGCCATACTCCCAAAATTGTTGTACCGATTTAATTTAATCCCTATCAACTTACCAACAACATACCTCATAGACCTAGAGAAATTGTTCCTAAACATATATCTGGAAACAGAAAACAGAGAATAACAAAGGCAATCCTGGGAAACAAAGACAAGGCAGAAGACATTACAATTCCTGACTTGAAATTATTTTACAAAGCTACTGTGATAAAATCAGCATGGTACTGGCAACAAAATAGACCTGAGGATCAATGGAATAGATTAGAAAATGCAGAGGCCTCTACGAACACACGTGATCTTCAACAAAGGGATGAAGCATGATTACTAGAAGAAAGATAGCCTCTTTAACAAATGGTTCTGGAAAAACTGGTTCTCTACACACTGAAAAGTAAAACTTGACCCAGGTCTACCACCATGCACTAAGCTAAAGTCAAAGTGGATTAAAGATCTAAACATTGAAACAGAAACACTGAGTGTCCTGGAAGAGACAGTAGGAGGAAATCTTGAAGACATAGGGGTAGGCAAAGAGTTTTGGAACAAAAATCAATTTGCGCGGGTAGCACTTGAATGAATTAACAACTGGGACCTGCTCTTACTTAGAAGTTTTTGCATGACAAAAGAAATTACCAACAAAGTGAAAAGACAACCCACATGTTTTGAAAAATTCTTGACTATTAAGCACTAAGACAAAGGCCTGCTCTCTAGAATTTATAAACAATGAAAAAACACTAGGGCCCCAAAATTTAAAGACCCAATCCAGAAATGGGTATCCAAGTTGAATACACACTTCTCAGAGGATGAAATTAAAGAAGCAAATAAATATATGAAAAAATGGCCCAGAGCGCAGGCCCAGGGAGGGAGTGAGACGATCCGGGGCTGGAGGGATCCTGACTAGAGCCAGAGCTCAGGCCTGGTGAGTGAGTGAGACGACCTGGGCCACGGGATCCTGATTAGACCCAAGCGCAGGCCTGGCGAATGAGTGAGATGACCCGGGGCCCATGGATCCTCATTCCATCCAGGCTGCAGGCCCAGCAGGGAACCCTTCAGCAGAACTCCCTGCAAAGAGGCTAGAGGCAAGACCCACCCAGCTGATTCAGGAGCAGAACATCTT
>NW_004524698.1:890555-897018 GCF_000260255.1 Octodon degus
TGTGAGGTTCGAACTCCAGCCACCTGAGGCTGACAGCTTTGTGGAAGCAGCCACTTAAAGGACTGAGCTAGGCCCAGGCCCCCGGGAATTTTCTTAGAGGAATTGAAAAAGTCATATCGTAGTGATATATGTGTACCTATGTTTATAGCAGCACAGTTGATAATAGCCAGATCTTGGAAACAACCAAGATTCCCGTCACATGAGGAATGGTTGAAAAAGATGTTGTAATTATATACAGTGGAGTATGACTCAGCTATAAACAATGATAAATTGAAGCATTTATATTTAAGTGGATACCACTTAAAATGTGTTGGATAGTACTTTTTATTTTTTGTTTTATTCATTAATTTTTTTAGGAAAAAGATGGATTTATTGAAACTTGTTCTGACAGAGTAAAATCCATTACACTAGGCTTTACATATCTATAGATTTTTGTCCAATTGTCAAAGGCATTGTGCCTGTTTCTAGAACTATTCAGCTTATTTTAGGATACCACAGTACTTGCTTCATATTCTTAGCTGACATTTTAAGTATTTTAGCTATGTTAGCCTTTGTTTTATATATCAACTTTTGTTCTATGTGCTTGCCTTGCTTTAGAAAGGAAAAATGTTTTTCCACCTGATCACTACGTGAAGCATAGAATTTGTGTCCTCTGACACAAATTAAACCAGAATTCTGAATTATTCATACCTGGAGGCTCAGTAGTAAAGGAATATTTAGTCTCAGACTCTGAAAATTTTATGCAAACTGCAATATTTTAAACTAAATTATAAAAAATTGAATTATATTTTTTAATAATTTTTTAGAAACAAATAGCAATGAGACAGTTTCACAACCAATTAGTAGGACAGTTTGAATAATTAATACATTGCATAATATTGTCTTCTTAGTGGTTATTCATAGTACAAGATGCAGACATGATATCCTGTCCACAAACACTATTAGTACAAATCTTTCTATTCATTGAATTAAGAGAAAGTAGCTATATATCTTATTTTGTATATACAGATACAAAATGGTCCTTCATTTGTATCCACATTTTTTGTTTAGCTTTGTCAGAGAAGGGTATACCATTGTTATTTAAATATTGTAGGTGCAATAATTCAGCAAAGTATTCCAATATAGTTCAGTAGTCCGTAATAGTAGTGGATTATCTGTAGGACTGGCAATGTCAGAAGTTGTTGACTTGGGCCTTTTATAGCTCAGCCTATTACTACGGCTTTTTTATACTTTGTTTTTATACTTTTCTGCTGCATGATTAAGACCAAGATAAAGCAGGTCCTATATATATCAAGAAATTTAACTTTTGTATCTGACAAGGTCAGTCAAATCCCCTCAGGATTTATCTTAAAACCCTGTACTGCAGTTTTTGGTAGATCCTTTGTCAGTGCCAGCAATGTGGATGAGTTATGGCCAGTGTTTGTTCAATGTGCTCTCTGTGAAAGCCTGAGAGAATGTTTTCTCTCCATGTGACTCTCCTTAAGCACATTCTACATCATTGATCACTTTCTCTGTGGCTCCACAATCTCCTTGATCAGAAAATTTGGGACACAACTGAGTTACAGGATGTTACAGTACAGGTTTTCTTATGTCCTGAGTCCTCACTGACCTCGCAGGTGTGAGCCACCACTCCCAGTCTCAGCTGCCATCTCATCATGTCATGGGGGCAGGGCTGGCATGGCAGGCCCAGAAATCGAACCCCAGGCCCCTGCACCTGCTTACAGGCACTTTAATCTGCTGAGCTATTTGGCTGGCCCCTGGATAGGAATTATTTTTAAGAATTCATTTTCTGCTAATGCATTTTAGCTTTGTAGATGATGAATAGTATTTTTCTAATAAACCCCCTTTTTATTTTGTGAAATACTGAAAAAAGATTTTCTTAGTTTTTCTTAAGGATCACTGTACATGCATGTGGCATGGCATGTGTGCTAATGGGGACTGAGCCACAGGGCCTTTGTGCTGACAGTCCCAGCCTTTGCTTTTATTTTTTAAATTTTGAGACAGGATTTCAAAAAAAAAAAAAAAAGAAAAGAAAAAAAATCACAAATTGATAAATAGTAGGTAATTTTGAGATAGTGTATGTGATTGAGGGGTTAGTTAACCCTGTGTAGGCCTTGAGTATAACTAATACTATCAAATAGTTATAAATTATAGAAAAGGTTTATAAGGGAGTTTGGTTTATTTTCCTGGCTCTGTTCCTAATTACCAACTTCATATCCCTTATGACAATCTTTTTTACCAATTGATGTGTTTTCTTCCAGAAAGAAACTGTGCATAGGTAGCAAAAATGGGAGGAGTGTTTAGCTTTCTTCTGTTGTGTGTTATACTAGGGATTAAACCAGGGTCTTTGCACTATATTCTCTGCCCTTTATAATTTTTATTTTGAGACAGTGTCCTTCTGAGTCATTGAGTGACTCGCTTGCTCTGGATCCAAATTTAGGAACTCTTGCCTCATCCTCCCTCAGTGCTGGGCTTACCTCCTTTTGAAAATTTTTTTTGTTTTTTAAGGTGGTGGTATAGATTATTCTCAGCTTGGGTTTTCTTTTTACTTAACTCTGCTTTGGGGTGTCAGTCCTTTATCAGCGCATAGTTTATTCAGTGTTTTTCATATCTCAACAGTCTCATTAATAGGTTGGCAGAGAAAAAATGCTTTCAATATTAGGGATAAATAAGAATTGAGTATCTTTCTTGTTTTTCAAATCCAGCTTGCCAGTGTATGTGAATAGATCAGTGAAGTTGAGAAGAAGAACTCAAAGTAGCTTCTGAAATGGAAATAAAATATTTATCTTGTCAGTGAGTGATAGCATGTAAGAAAGGCCTAATATTAAGTTTTTAAAATTTATGTTGTTGTTTTTGAAAAGGATCATTGTTTTTGTTGTCATTTTAGGGAACTGAACTCAAGGCCTTGCACTTGCCATGTATTTGCTGAGCCACCAAGCTACAGCCTAGGACCTAATTATCCTCATTTTAAAATGGAGAGGGCTGGGGAGATGCCTCAGTGGAATAAGCACTTCCTTGGCAAACGCAAGGACCTGAGTTCAATCGCTGGTTCCAAAAAAATATATTTAAAAAATAAAATAAAATAAAATGGAGAACAGGTTTTAGTGGACAAGTACATGTCATACACAAAATAAATAGAGAATTGTACATTTTCTACACTTTTATTGTTTATCACAGTTTTGTTAAGTTTTGGTTATGCTAGGGGGAATAGTGATTTTTTTCTTTTTTTCCTGAGACAGGTCTTATATGGAGTTCAGGCTGGCTTTGAACTTACCCAGTAGCCCAAGTTGGCCTTGATTCTCAGACATCCTCCTGACTCAGCCCCCCTGAGTACTGAGATTACAGGTGTGCAGCACCACACCTGGCTTACCAGGGGAAATATTGGAGAGAATTGATCTCTGAAAATACTGTTTTGGTTTCTTTGGCAGTACTGGGGATGAAATCTAGAGCCTTGTTCATAGTAGGCAAGTGCTATACCACTGAGCTCATCCTACAGCCTTGCTTTTTTTCCCCATTTATTTATTTATTTTTCCATAATTTTATTGAGAAACAAATAGCAATGAGACAGTTTCAAACCAAATTGGTAGGACAGATTCAATAATTAACACATTGCATACATTCTTCCTATTGGTTAATTGCTGTACAAGATGCGGACATGATATCCTATTTACAAACACTATTAGAACAAATCTCTCTATTCCTTAAGAGAATATAACTATATATCTATCCTAACCATAGTGAATACACAGATACAAAATGGACATTCATCCGTATCCCCTTTTTTTGTTAAGTTCTGTTATTTGAATATTATAGGTGTGTTAACTCAACAAAATATTCTAAGAGTCCAGTAGTCCATAATAGTATTGGGTCTTCCGCTTGACTGGCAATGTCAGAAATTGTTGACCTGAGTCCCCTACAGCTCAACATAACACCATGGCTTTACTTCTTATATTTCATTTTTATACTTTTCTGCTGGATGGTTAAGACCAAGGTAAAGCAGGACCTATGCAACAAGAGTTGTAGCTTTTTGGTCTGAGAAGGTCAGTGAAATCCCCTCAGGATTTATCCTGAGATCCTGTGCCTCAGATTGTAGAACCTTTGTCAGTGTCAGCCATGTGGATGAGTCACAGCCATTGCTTGGCCAATGTGCTCTCTGTGAAAGCCTGAGAGAATGTTTTCTCTCCATATGATTCTCCTTAGGTACACTCTACATCAACGATCACTTTCCTCTTTGGCCCCATAATCTCCTTGATCAGAAAATTTGGGACACTACCAAGTTACATGATGTTACAGTCCAAGTTTTCATATGTCCTGAATCTTAATTGACCTTGGAAAACCAGAACCAAAATGTTGCCTTTTTTGCAGCTCTTCTTTTTCTCTAATTTTGGTGTGAAAACTTAGGTTGTGGACTCTCAAGAAGAGTTTATTGTTATTACCATACAACCTAGGCTATTAAGCTTAACCTCACTATCTGTCTGAATATCAAACATCTTAGGCATAACATGGAACAGGTGATTTTCATCAAGTATTGATATGTTGAACTTTAAGTCCCTACAGAATATGATGAAAAAACATTTAAAAATTAGAATATATTTTTAAAAATAGGCATAAAGAATTATATAATTCTTATGTTTACACATAAGTCCAAAATTCTAACCATATACAACCTTGAAGCAGGACAGTCCCACAACATCCCTTTTCCTGTCTCTTGCCTTCATTCACTACCCCCTTCCTTTTGAACAATCATCTACCTAAGAGACAGCACAGGAGCAACTGGCATGTCATGACAAGCAGCCTGTATTCAGAAGACCAGAATGACTGGCACTCCAAGCATGAAACTACTATTACAGATTACCATCTTCAGTGCAGTTGCTTAGTTCACAGGTATCAGTATATGTAGTTAGTTAGGGTGAGAATTTTTCCAATTAACTGCTAGATGCAAAAATCTTCTGGAGATTCTCAGGATCATTGCCTTGCCCATCTTGTACATATAACACTATGGCTTGTCACTGTCATGTTTCCAGCTCTTCTCCTTTCTCTCTCTTAATTAGTTAATCCTCCAGTTCTTGCTTTCCTTTTACTTTTATTATACCTTTCTATTTGTATTTCTTCTTTTGAGTTTTTATATTAGGGAAAGTATATGATATTTACCCATGTGTATCTGGTTTATTTCACTTATGAGTATGTGTTCAAGTGGCATCCACTTCAATATAAAGGATTCAAGTTTATCATTCTGCTTTTGTTTTTTAAGGAAGTAATATAGATTTAGTCTAAGGTGAGGTTCCCATTGCTTGGTAATTTGTTATTTTCCAGTGACTAATATTTGATCTAATAAGAGATTATATGAAAACAATCTTTGTAAACTATTGAATTAAAGTTTTTCTTTCAAATATTTATCACACCTATTTATATTTTATATGCATATTTTATTCAGCATGGTTAGTTCAACAAAGTAACTGCTTTAAGTTCTTGGGTTTTTCACAGTGTGGTAATTGATAAAGAAACAGGCTGGGTGTGGTGGCACACAGATTATGACTGCTGATAGTCCTAGCACTTGGGAGGCTGAAGCAGGAGGATCATTTTGAGTTTCAGACCAGCCTGGGGTGCAAAGTAAACTCAAACCAGCCTGAGCTACATAGCTAGACCATGTCTCAAAAAGACAAAAATAAGCGGAGGAAGCAAAAGAAAAAACAAACATAGGAGGCTATTTCAGTAGTTTTACTTTGGATGTTTCATGACACATGTAGATCTCTTTAATAGATGGGTAAATGTATGTTCTTAATTTTAACCATGTTATGATGTTTATATGTCTTTGTATTTAAAACTGAATTTCTTCCAATTTTTTTTTTGCTTTCTGAAAGTAGCACCAAAATTTTTGTTATGTTTAGCAGTAATAATTCAATACCCTGTAAACAGGATATTCATTTTAATTATAATGTTAGAGACCCCAGAATTCAATCTAATGTCTAATTCATATTTATTTTATTTTGTCTTGTTTTCTAGAGTAAATTCTTTGAGGCAGAGTTATTTTGTGTGTAGATTTGATTTAATCACTACTGTACCACCAGTACCTAAAATAGTGCTTAATACGGAGTAGGTGCTTGATAAATGATTGTACAATAACTGAATTTTGAGGTAAATCACTAGATGTTTTGGAGAAACATTTGTAAATATTGCTGTAGTGTTTGAAATGATATTTTGGTTACTACTTGAATGTAGTGCTGCTATCTGCAGAGTTTCAAGCTTTAAAGGACTGGGTCTGTGTTATTCTGTGAAAGATCAGGAAAGAAAACTTGCTGTCATGGCTATATTCATGATGGTACAGAGGTTATGTTTATTGTACAACTTAAAACTGTATAATTGTTTTGTTTACCTGTGTTTGAAGCGTTTCTTGAAGATGTATTGAACTCAGATCCAGGGAAAATATAGTTGTGAACTGAAGTGTTGGGATTATTATTACTAT
>NW_004524698.1:897118-898626 GCF_000260255.1 Octodon degus
TATTATTATTGGAGATCAGATCCCTGTTGTCCATGCTGGGCTTGAACTTGGGCTCCATTGATCTCTACCACATCTCTCAAGCAGCTGGTACTACTGGGGATGGAATGGGGTCCAGCTCAAGGTTTGATCCTTTTTATATAGCAAGAGTAATGCTGAAAGAATTTTGGGATTTAAAACTTGGACTGAGGATAACTGTTTCTAAGGGACCTTTATTTTTCTATGTAAAATCATTCTAAGAATTGTTTGTATTGGGGGGCCTGCCCCTTAGCTCAGTTGTTTAAGTGCCTGCTTAAGCAAAGGCAGTCAGGATCAGGATACTGTGGTTCGATCCCCAGAACCTCATGCCTTACCAGATCTGCCCTTAAGGCATCCTGAGCCAGCCAAAAAGAAAAAAAAAAAAAAAAAAGAATTGTTTGTATTGATTGTAACAAAATACACCTTTATTTCTAGGTGAAAAATTTAGAGAACTAACAGATAAGTTCCTGAGGGCAAACTTCAGTAAAGGCTACCCACCCTTGTTTGGTACCATATGGTACCAGGAATCAATCTCAGGTCCTTGAACTTGCCAGGCAGGTGCTTAGACCACCGAGCTATCTCCCCAGCCTCCTCGTAGGGTTTTTAAATTTGATATATTATAAGAAATTTGTATTTAAATAATTCATGATTCAGTACCTATTTTTAATAGTATGATTGTGAATTTTTCTGTTTGTCAACAGAATACAAAATACTAGTTTTAACAAATAGGCTAGCTACATTTTAATAAATACATGCTTAGCTAGCTCTGAAATAGAATACTTTTTGATTTTTATAATTGAAAAATATGCATTGAAATCTTGATTTTAGACTAGAAGGATAATTAAAAGTTAGTAGCAATATTTATACTTTCATTTCCAAGCATTGCTGCTGACAGTATATTCTATAGGGAGATTTTTTGATTTTAGAGACAGGGTCTCACTATGTAGTGCAGACTGGCCTCAAACTCATAGAAATCCTTCTGTCTCAGCTTCCAGAATGCTAGAGTGACATGCATGTGCTGCCATATCCAGCTATCATCAGATTTTGAAAGTTACTATTGGATAAAGAAAAAAAAAATTAGTTAAACCTTCAGTTAAAACTTTAATTAAGAGACGAACGAGGCCATGGGATCCTGAACAGACCCAGAGCGCAGGCCCCGCGATTGAGTGAGACGACCTGGGGCCCTCCGGATCCTGAACAGACTCAGAGTGCAGGCCCTGCGAGGGAGTGAGATGACCCGGGGCCCTCCAGATCCTGAACAGACCCAGAGCGCAGGCCTGGTGAGTGAGTGAGACAATGCAGGGCCCGCGGGATCCTGAAAAGACCCAGAGCACAGGCCCGGTGAGTGAGTGAGACAACCCGGGCCCGCTAGATCCTCATTCAACCCAGGCTGCAGGCCCAGCAGGGAACCCTTCAGCAGAACTCCCTGCAAAGAGGCTAGAGGCAAGACCCACCCAGCTGATTCAGGAGCAGAACATCTTGCCAGAGAGACA
>NW_004524698.1:906174-907274 GCF_000260255.1 Octodon degus
CAAGTCCGCATCTTGTACAGCAATTAACCACTAAGAAGAATATTTGCAGTGTAATATTTGTTGAAACTGTACTTCCAATTTGATTTGAAACTGTCTCATTGCTATCTGTTTATCAATAAAACTTTGAAAAAAAAAACAAAGTGATATACAGGAAATTAAAACCTCAATCACAAGCTGGCACAACCGTTTGCATGAAAGTGAAAATAGACTTTCTGACCTGAAACACACCTTTGCAGCTAGTGAAAAAGTAAGAAAAGATCTCTTTAAAACAAGTAGAATGCAGGAAAAAATAATTCAGTACCGGCAAGACGATGCAAAGATGAATAATGCGAGACTAATAGGCATCAATGAGAAGGAAGGAGTCAATACAAATGATATAAAAAGAATATGGAAACAAGTAATAGTAGAAATCTTCCCAAATATGGGGCAACAATCTGACATTCCTATAATTGAAGGATATAGAACTCCAAATAGTATCAATCCAATGAAAACCACACCCAGACACATAATAATCAAGATTCCAGAAATTCAGCATAGGAACAGTATACTAAAAGCCGCTAAAGAAAAGAAACAAATCACATTGAAAGGAAAACCATCAGAATAATGGTTTGTGAAGAAAATGGCAGATTTTTCTTCACAAACCAACAAGTCAAGAAGAGCATGGAGCAAAGTACTCAAGTCTTGGAAGAAAACAAATTCCACCCCAGACTGATATATCCTGCAAAAGTATCTTTCAAATATAATGGAGAAGTGAAATATTTTCATGACAAACAACAACTAAAGAATTTCATGATGACAAAGCCAAGCCTACACAGAGTACTAAATGAATTTCTAGAGAGGGGGCAAATTGATCACAGCCCCATGAGTGAGAATGGAAAGAACCCGTCAAATAGGGCAAAAAATTAAACAGAGGAGAATAAGAGGTTTACAATAGTAGTCTTTTAGTTATTCCTTTGTGTCCAGCAGCAGAATATTTTCATCAGCACACCCTACAAATAGACTGCTCTTCCACCCTATGAGTCATGATTCCACCTGAGTCTACAGGGTGGATTTCAAAGAAATAGCTGTAGCTCAGTTCCACAAGTGACGCCTAGCCACCA
>NW_004524698.1:907374-916873 GCF_000260255.1 Octodon degus
ACTGTTAGAAGTGCTGGTCATTTACTTGACATTCCAGTATTTATCTTATGTTTTACTCTTAATACTTCTTTGCTATCATGAAAACTTTTTCTGAGTTCAATTGTTTTGAAACATTTAATTTTCTGAATATTGCTTAATCTTAATTTTTGTTCTAAGATTTATATTGTATCTTTGACTTACAATTTATTTAAAAGACATGGTATGATATCTTCTCCTAGTATTAGAAACTTTAAAAAGTATATTTCCATTTTCTGTTGACTTTAAAAAGAAACACAAAGGTTTGTACCTAAAAAAACAAAAACAAAAAAACCCAAAACTTTAATTAAATCACTTTCCTTAACTTTGACTCATAACTGGTAAGTTACTAGTTGTGAAAAATGTTGAGAACAAGCTCAGTTATCATTATAATGGATCCACAGGCAAATAAAACTTTAGGGGGTACATGTAAGCCATATGTGTGCCATAATAGGTGATGAGTTAACAATAATCATTTTGTGTTCCACTGTTTATACCACTCTTGGGGAAATTCTGGTGTAGTGAATGAGCAGACCCTTGGAATTGTAGTTGTGTAGTTTGGAATTCTGACTCTATCACCTACTTTCTTGAAAAATTACCAGAATCATAAAGTTGGGATAAGCATATGTAAAAAAGTGATGTGTGATTTTTATTATTAAGTTTCTAGTGTGCTTCATTCAGAAATGTTAAAGAAATAGTTGTCTTCCCTTTCTACTCAACTGCTTTGAAACTTGTCAGATTTGGTACTCAAGCATTTTGCCAAGAAAATCTTGTCCCCATACTCATCTGATGATTAATTACTTTATGACTTGCTACCCTTTTTAGCCAAAACAATTTGTTTTGTTTTTTGGTACTTGTTACATCTTCCAGCATCACCATCCTTCACCTTCATGCTTCATCTCTGCAAGTAGTTATGGTGACTTTATTGTCATTGTTGAGCTTATCTCTGTAGCTAGCCTCTTCAAAACCAAAGTTGACACTACTAATACATTTATCAGAAATTCAGCAGAGTGATTTTTGTTTCCTAATTTGGTCAAAAAAGAAAAGATAGTTTCAGTGGCCTTCTTAGTTACTTTTTCTGATTGCTGAAATAAAATACCCAAAACCCAAAGTTCAAAGGGGAGAAATTTACTTAATTCATTTTAGCGGAGTCCATAATCTACTGGCTCCAAGATCGGGTGACACATAGTGGAGGAGGGGCAGCTATCTATAGTGGCAGAAGACAGTAAAAGCAGTAAAAGGCCTTAAAGCATCTTTCTGCCCCTTTCATTTTATCCAGACTGCTGGGATTTATCCAGACTGCGGGGATCAGGGCAGTGCAAAACCCTAAAATATCAGTGGGTTGATTTAGTAATCATACACCAGTGTTCTACAGTCTAGATGAAAAAGGCTTTGAAGAAGTCCTGTGACTGCCAAGGCATTGGGGAGACATCAAGACAAAACCATAACAGTGGCTGTCATGTTGCAATAATAGTATAAACCTAAAATTTTATCTGTATCGGACATGGTATTATGGCATTATGACTTTAAAGTCAGTTTTTAGAACAATTACATAAGAAAAACTGGCCAAGAATCATACTGTTATTGGGTAATTTTTTAAAAATGGCTAGCCATTTAAACATATGCTATATCCCTTTGATCTTGAACAAAGAGTTGAATGAGACAGTTAAAAAATAGGGCCAAAAGTTCATTTTTTCCATTTTATGTATTTTGTACAGGGTCTCACTATGCAGCTTAAACTCATAGCGATCCTCCTGTTTTCAGCCTCCCCAGTGCTGAAATTACAGGAGTACAACACCATGCCTGGACTCTGTGGCCAATTCAGTGTGCCCTGGGGCAGGGCTGGTGTGGCATGTGGGACTGAGGATTGAATCCTGGTCCCTGTGCTTGCCAAAGCAGGCGCTTAGTATGCTGAGCTATCTTGTGGGTCCCAATGGTTTATTTTGAAAGTGAAAAGTGAAGGAGTATTGAAGAAACTGACTGCATATCAAACTTGGCCCAAGTGAAAGAGGAAAAGGAAAAAAGCAAAAATAAAAGTACATCCTCAGATCTACAGAGTGGCCTACTATGAAGAGTCATGATAGTGGCATCTTCTTGGTGTCTGTGCCCTTGTATGTCTTCCTCATTGCACATCCCATATCCTTGAGAAGTTCTGCATGTGGCATTCTGGGTATTATTTAGTGTTGTCCCAGGATCTTGTAATTAGTAGAACCCACTTATTTTTCCAGGTAACCTTGCCATGACCTACCTCTATCTCAGTATTTTAGGACATTATCTATCATGATCATAGTGTTTTCCCAGGTTAGAGTTCAGTAAACATAAAGCTTCTTCAATCCTAATGAAATGCTGCTATTAGAGGAAGGTATTTAAATCAGAAAAAGATGGTTAAACTTGAGAATATTTCCAGTTGTAAAAATTTGGGACATTGTGCTAGTAAGTTTTCTTTTGCTGTGACAAAATATATGCAATAACAGCTTAAAAGAAAATACTTATTTTAGTTCACAGTTTGACAGGTTTTAGTCCCTGGTTGTTTAGCCTGTGGCAAGGATAAACATCCTGGTCAGGAGAGAGTATGGTGGCTTATACCATGATGCCCAGGAGGTGAGAAGGGAGAGGAAGGGGCTGGAATCCTGTTTCCTTTAAGGACACTGTTCTCTATGACCTAAATTCCTTCCTCTAGGCTTCACCTCTGAAAGTTTCCAGCACCTCCCAATAGAATCATCAGCTAGCTCGTATGATCTTGAGGGGAACATTTAAGATCCAAATCATATAGTCATATAGGGGCTGAGGAGATGGCTCAGTGGTATAAGTGCTTCCCTGGCAAGCACAAGGGCCTGAGTTCAATCCCTGGGTTCCACAAAAATAAATAAAAATAAAAAATAATAGTCATATAATTTATGCTGTCTACTTTGAGGTTTTAAAGTTTTTCCTTTAAATCTTAGATACTTAAAACTTATGTGGATTCATTTTCTTGACGTTAATATGGCAGAAGCATAATGCTGTTTTGAAGAAGAAAAATTTCCATATGATATATTATCTGCATGAGGTATATGTGATCAGAAAACTGGAATAAAATAGTTTTTTTTAAAGTAAGTTTAAAGGTACAACTTGGATATACATAATGATCACATTCATCATAGGGAATTTGTACATGATATTTTGATTCCTCCATTTTTTTCCTAATCCCTTTTCCTCCCTTCAGCCCCTTTCCCTCACTACTTACAAAGCTTTGCTTCCACTTTATCTCTTCTTAAATCATTGTTTTCCTTTTCCCTTAAATGAGAAAAATGGATTCTTAAGTGCAAGGAAAACTCCTTATATTGTATTAACTATCAGAGAAATTTAATTGGATATTAACTGGGAAATTGCAATGTTCAATACATTACTGAATCAGAAATGACTGTAACATTTGTGCAGTGTGAGACTTGCCTAAAAAAACCAAGAAATTCACTGTTGAGGTTTTTAAGATTGCATGTGAATGTGCCACAATCTTGATTCTTTCCCTTAAGTCCTGAAACTAAGATCTGTTTTGTTCATGTTAATACAATATTTATGAAAGATTATGTATAATGAGTATGTTTGATAGTTTTTTTAAAATATTTGTTATTGTAGTTTTTATTAAAATTGTTTTTAAAAGTATGTTTGACTAGAGATGCACAAAATTTAAACCTGTTTTTTTTGTTGTTGTTGTTGTTTTGGTTTTTTTTTTTGTAGCTGCAGTTTTTACATCTGTCAGTAGATGGCATTGTAAATTCATGGAAAAATAATGGACTCCTAAATTGAGCAATTTGAGAACTAAATTTCTCAGCCCACAAAAGCTTTTTTAAATTACATGATATTTTAGTTGAAATTAATGGTGTGATTTTAGTGGGTTGAAGAGTGTTACTTTCAATTTGCAACATTTTTGTCAGTGCTTCTCCAACAAATTGTGTATCAGAATTAACTAAGAGGTTTGTTAAACACAGGTTGTATAGAATAGGATTTTCTGATTTTTGTCAGTCTAGGGTATGCTCCAAAAACTGTATTTTTAAAAATGTACTGAGTGCTGTGAAATCTTGATAGTGTTAATGGTTTACAGACTTCACTTTCACAGCCACCTCTTGAAATCCAAATAATATTTTTACTTTCAACATCAGAAGTTTATTTAATCTTCAAATTTTGATAAAAAGAAATTAAGATATAGGGGCTGGGGAGATAGCGCCACAGCTTAGTGCCTGCCTGGTAAGCATAAGGTGCTGAGTTCAGTCCCTGGTACTGAAAAAAAAATTAAAATCTGACTTTTCCTTTTATACATATAAAGCACATATCTATGTGTATAATGCAATATTCAATGCATATAAATATCATATATATATATATATATATATATATATATAATGTGTAATGATCAAATAGGTTAATTGACATTTCCTACTCCTAAAACATGTATCATTTTTTCTGTTGGGAATCCTCAGATTTCTCTGTTAGTTCTTTATAAAACAAATATTAACAAATGTAGAGACAGCCTATAGTGCTATGAAGTATTGGAACTTATTCTTTCCAGGCAGTATTTTAGTACCTGTGTTCAGTCTTCCATCTGTCTACCTTCTCCCTACCTTTCCTAATGTTAGTGACCACTTTTTTCTCTACTTCTGTGAAATCAGCTTTTATAGCTTACACATAAATGAGAAATCACTGGTTTTTGTTGTTGTTGTTGTTTTGTTTTTTATGTATTTGGTACAGGATCTCTCTGTAGAGATACAGAGAGATACACAGCTCTGACTCATAGTGATCCTCCTGTTTTCAACCTCCCTAGCACTGAGATTACAGGGGCAGGGCCAGCATGGCATGTGGTGCTGGGGATTCAACAGTTCTGGTGCTTGCCTAAGCAGGTACTTAGTCCTCTGAGCTATCTTATCAGCTCTAGAAGCCACTGTTTTAAAATTAAACAATCCTTTTGTTCATTAAAAGTTACCCTTTTCTACTACTATAATCGGTATTGTCATATTTTTGTTGTTTCATTAAATGTATTTTTTAGTGAAGTCATATGTATTTTTTTCATATTCTATTTTGTCATCTTTAATGTATAATCCCATCTTATTTCCCCATTGCCTCTCTTAATTGTAGTGAGTTGTGCCATGTAGTACAGTATCATAGTCAAAGGATATTCCATAGTTCTACAAAGTGTAGTTTTGCTTTTCTTGGAAGTGGAGTCAAGAGGATAGTCAGTTGGGTTTTGACCAACAAGATGGTCAGTGACTTAATGGAAGCTATTCTATGACTTTGTGGGGGTAGAAATTAATATTGATTCAGAATTAAGCTATTTAAATCATACCATCTTCCTATTATTAAGTGGAACACTAGCAGAAGTGTCTTTCCCAGTCTTATATGCCAAAACTTTTTAGGACTTGGTGACATTTAGTGTGCTGTTCATTGGCAGGGAAAAATAGTAGATTCTTGGTAGTGTGTAAAGAGGTCTGAGAAAGAAAAGAAATATATAAATATTGCTTTCTGAAAATAAAAATGTCTGATGTTCCTGTTTTCACAAGATAGTAAGAAGTATTTCTGACATTTTAGTAATATGTAGGTAAGTTGAGTAGGGAAATCTATAATTTCATGAAATCTATTTACTCTGCCATTTACCAATATGGTTAACAATAAGAAGCAAAACAGGCATTTTTACTTTTGTATGTACCCTTCAAACTTGGATCATTTCACTTAACTTTTGTAAGGAGTAGTATTTTTAAAAATCTGAATTTTTATATAATGGCTTATAACTTCACAAAATAAGAAGCAAAAAGTAAATTAATAAATTATACAGATATGTTTATTGGCAAAAGATTATTTGTCCTGTAAAACCTCAAACTGCTTATTGAGATGAGAAATTATTGAGGTCTATTTTATTGTTAGTAAAGGCAGTAGTGTATTTTCCCTTTTTTAAATTATTCCTTCCTTGAAATTCATATTTATATTAGTGGTCAAAGAAAAGCAATACCATAGTTTATTGAATTACAGTTTTGAAATGAGCTACATATTTTCCAAACCTAGTTTAATCTTTAAATAAAAATAACTTCAATAAAATATTTTGAAAATTTTAAAATATAATTTAACAAGTTTCTATAATCCAGGAACTTGTTACTAATTGTGAAACCTCTCTTAAAACATGTAACATTTTTAGCTCTTATGGTTAGTTTAAATTAGATTGAATTGGATTTTTTTTTTCTGTACTGGGTCTACAGGGTACAAGGTCTATAGGGTCTCACTACATAGATCAAACTTGTAGTGATTCTCTTGTTTTCAGGCTTTCAAGTGCTTGGGATTACAGGTGTGCATCACCATACCCAGTCTCAATCATTGTCACGGCTTGCCCCAGGGGCAGGGCCACCTCGGCATGCCACACCAGGGATCAAATCTGGCTGCTGCACTCTGACTAAGCAGGCGCTTTAGTCCACTGAGCTATATGGCTGGCCCTTGAATTAGAATTTGATTACTCATTTAAACCCACTTGCAATCACAGTAATACTACTTTTTATATGCTACATAATAGCTGCTTATTGAGTTATTTTTGAATTGAAATGAGAGCACTTTCAGCTTTATTTAACATAAACTTTCCATAATACTGTGCAGTGGGAATTAGCCCTATTTTAACACAAAGAAATGTTTGAAAGGTCAAGTTGCTTTCTGAGAATCTGTTTTCCTCAAGCTCTTTAATTTCTCTACTTTTCTAATATATATATATATATATATATATTCTAATATTTTAATTTCAATAACTTTTTACAGTGTTTTTAGTCTTGTGGATAGCAACTGTAGTCTGGGTTCTTCATGTGTCTTTCCATATCATTACCTTGGATATTTTTAAAGGAAATTCCAGACATACTGTTTCACCTATAAATGCATTAGTATCATTTCTTTAAAATGCACAGGGCCAGGGAGATAGCTCAGGGGCATAAGCACCTGCCTGGCAAACATAAGGTCCCAAGTTTGATTCCCTGTACCACAAAAATAAAAAAGAGAAAAAAAAATTCAATACTTTTGGGCCTGGGAGATAGCTCAGTAGAATAAGCGCAAGGTATTGAGTTCAATCCCCAGTACCACAAAATAAGTAAATAAATAAATAAAATGCACAAAATTAACTTCAGAATTTAATCTTTAATATTCAGTTCAAATTTAGGTGTCTTCCCATGGTCCAAAAAAAGTCTTTGTATAATTGCTTTACTTATATGTAAATCTATTTATGGCACATTTTTTACATTCAATTATCATGTTTTTTAAAAATATATATATAGCAGTAATTATTCTTTCACTTAAAAAATTGTCTTTTTTTCTTACAGATTTTAATGTATTTTGCTGTCATTCATGTTGCCTGTAGTGTGGATAGTTAAGATTTTCAGGCTTGACTGGATTCAGGCTCTGTTGAGTACCTCACAGGTAGTACTGTGTGTTTGATGCATCATAGCAAGAAGGCGGGGGCATTCTGGTTATCTCTCTTGTTTGATGTTAAGATTGACTAGCATTCCTGTCAGGGGGATGTGCCTAAGAAAATGTTTCTCCTGAACCTCTGATCTGAGGATTTTAGCTGCTATTGAGGATCATTGCCTAAACCTCTATTTCATTCTTCTTATTTTTCTGCATTTATTAGCTGTTTGGATGGTTTCTTTTGTTTTGTTTGGTGTTACAGAGCTGGGAATTGAATCCAGGAACTTCCTTGTGCATGACAGGTAGGTGCTATACTGTTTAGCTATACCTACAGCACTGGAACTTTTCTTTCAAAAGGAAAGTTAAAAGTTTTTAAAACTTTTCTCTCACAAATATTCGGTTCCAATGAAACACAGTTTGTGTGAGGAACAGTATAAATTGCCTTTTGCCTTTTTAAAATTTTTTTAAACTACAGAGATTTTATTGAGGGGTGGGGAGATAGCAGTGTAAGCACCTGTCTGGCAAGCTGGCAAGTGCAAGGTCATGAGTTCGATACCTGGTACCACAAAAATAAATAAATAAATAAATAAATAATTTGTTTGCAAAGACAAGTAAATTATTTAAACTTTTATATGTTTGTAGTACGTAGTGATTAGATTCTCATGTGTTGGTATATGTACATAAACATATCTTAATAATTTTATTTTTGTATTTATTTTTGTATTTTAGTACAGGGACTATAGGGTCTCACTATATAGACCTTAGATCAGATTCGTAGTGATCTGCCTGTGTTCAGCCTCTTCAGAGCTAGGATTACAGGTGTGCGCCACCACACCCAGTCTCAATTGCAGTCTCTGAATGACATGGGCCAGGAGGGCAGGCCATTGTATCTGCCTAAGCAGGGGCTTTAATCCATTGAGCTATTTGACCAGTCCTTTAATTGTCTTAACTTATAGTGTATTTGTGTTATCTTGCTTTTGGTTAGTTAGCTATGGCAGGAGATATGTCTTGATCTCATATGGGTAAATTCACTCTGTCCACCTTCATTGTACATTTATATGTGCTCCTTCTGAAACGTGTTTTCAAAACAGCTTGTTACTTCTTTAGCTGCTCTTCTATAGGTTGCTGGTTCAGGATAGGGAGCAGGTTAGGACTCAGCTAATTGTATATATGCAACTTCTTTTGTTAGAGGACTTAGTGTTTGCTCTGGTTTTTGATATTTGGTAGGGATAGTGCCATGTTGTTGGGGCTATATCCTTTTCCTTGTGAGTCATACTAAGTTTGGATTTCTCCTGTTCAGCATCAAAACCTCGCAAATGCTGTTTCCTGGCAGTTTGGTAGTCCAGTTTCTGCTGAAGTCTAAAAGAGTTCAGAAGCTGAGTTCTAAGAGGAGAAACTTCAGCTAAATGCTAGGCCTCTTTGGAAGCTGGGCCTTCCTAAGGCTGCTCCAGTCTCCAGGCAAAAATTCAATTTCTGGTCCAAATTCCTTCGGCTACCTCACCAATTCACCTTGTAATCCGCTTTTGGGTCCTGAGAAAACATTGCACCTGAAGTACCGGCCTCCCAGTCCTTTCTAGAAAAAAATGGAATAAGGATTTTTTTTTCTTTTTCGGCTCCAAATGACTTCAGGGCAGGTTTGGCTGGCTGAAGTGGTGGGGATTAAACCACTGCAAACTGAGCCTGATTGCTTTGTCGAAGCAGCCACTTAAAGAACTGAACTAGGGCCAGGCCACTGACTAAAACACATTTGATCAGTCCTTTCTTCTTCTTAAGGGCCACAATGGGACACAGTTGTGACAGGCCTGACAACCACAGGTGTATCTCATTCTCTCCACCATAGGATTTCAGTTTCCAAGAGTGAATCGTTACTGGAGAAATTCCCAAGAGGGTCTAGGCCCCTTGCGAAGAGGGGGGCCCCCTAAACCTTTTCTTCCAGACAGCCTCCAACAGGACTTCTGGTCCCCAATTCATCTGGAGAATGTATTCATGAGTACATCACCAGCAGGCCAGTCTCCTCAGAAATAGTTTAATGGAAAATTCTTCCATCGAGTTTCATTTAGAGAACAAGTTGAGATTGATTTTTTAA
>NW_004524698.1:917055-920581 GCF_000260255.1 Octodon degus
AAATTTAATTGTGGTGAGGCTCCAGGAACAGGGATTCAAAACACAGCCTCCTGAATCTCAGTGCTCTGACTCAATAGGCTCGGCAAGAACTTAGGTCATGGGCAAACCAGAATTTGAAGGGCTCTTTCTCTCCCCTTTACTGCTACGGGACCCAATTCCCCAGTCTAGTGAAGGCATTCACACTTCCATGTAGAAATGACATTTTTGACTCTATTATAGGAGAACAAGAGATCTTTCTCCTCTTAGAACTCGGCCTCCAAGTTCTAAGAGGAGAAAGTCCAGCTAAATGCTAGGCCTTTTCGGAAGCTGGGGCTTCCTAAGGATGCTCCAGTCTCCAGGCAAAAATTGAATTTCTGGTCCAAATTCCTTTGGCTACCTCATCAATTCACCATGTAATCTGCTCCCAGTCCCTAAGAAAACATTCTTCCTGAAGTTTCAGCCTCCCAGTCCTTTCTAGAAAAAAATGAAATATGGATTTTTTTTTTGCTCCAAATGCCTTCAAGGCAGGTTTGGCTGGCTGGAGTTGTAGGGATCGAACCAAAGCAACCTGAGCCTGACAGCTTTGTGGAAGCAGCTACTGAGAGAACTAAGCTAGGGCCAGGCCCCTGAGTAAAACACACTTGCTCAGCCCTTTCTTCTTAAGGGCCACAATGGGACCCAGCTGTGCCAGGCCTGACATCCTCAGGTGTATCTCATTCTCTCCACCATAGGATTTCAGTTTCCAAGGGTGAATCCTTTGTGGAGAACTTCCCAAGAGGGTCTAGGCCCTTTGCGAAGAGGGGCCATCCTAAACCTTTTCCCTTGACAGCCCCCAACAGGATTTCTGTTCCCTAATTCAACTAGAAAATGCATTCATGACTACATTAGCAGCAAGCGAGTGTCCTCGGAAATATTTTCATTGAAAATTCTTCCATCAAGTTCCATGTAGCCCTGAGTAAAACACACTTGCTCAGCCCTTTCTTGTTAAGGGCCACAATGGGACCCAGCTGTGCCAGGCCTCACATCCCCAGGTGTATCTCATTCTCTCCACCATAGGATTTCTGTTTCCAAGGGTGAATCCTTTGTGGAGAACTTCCCAAGAGGGTCTAGGCCCTTTGCGAAGAGGGGCCATCCTAAACCTTTTCCCTTGACAGCCCCCAACAGGATTTCTGTTCCCTAATTCAACTAGAAAATGCATTCATGACTACATCAGCAGCAAGCGAGTGTCCTCGGAAATAGTTTCATGGAAAATTCTTCCATCGAGTTCCATGTAGAGAACAAGTTGAGATGGATTTTTTTTTCTTAAGGGCCTGAGTTCAATTCCTGGTTCTGCCAAAAAAGAAAATATTATTTTTAATTTTATTAATTTAATTGTGCTGAGGCTGAAGGAACAGGGATTCGAAACAAAGCCTCTTCAGTCTCAGTGCTCCGACTCAATAGGCTCGGCAGGAACTCAGGTCATGGGTACAGCAGAATTCGAAAGGCTCTTTGTCTCCCCTTTACTGCTATGGGACCAATAAGCCAGCCTAGTGAAGGCATTCACACTTCCATGTAGAAATGATGGTTTTGACTCTATGATATGAGAACAAGCGTTTTTTTTCACCTCTTATAACTCACCTAAGAACTCTGAAAGAGTTCAGAGGCTGAGTTCTAAGAGGAGAAAGTCCAGCTAAATGCTAGGCCTTTTTGAAAGCTGGGCCTTCCTAACGCTGCTCCAGTCTCCAGGCAAAAATTGCATTTCTGGTCCAAAATCCTTTGGCTACCTCACCAATTCACCATGTAATCTGTGCTGGCCTGGCCCCTGAGAATACATTGTCCCTGAAGTTCCAGCCTCCCAGTCCTTTCTAGAAAAAAATGAAATAAGGATTTTTTCTTTCCTTTTCTCCGAATGCCTTCAGTGTAGGTTTGGCTGGCTGGAGTGTTGTGGGGATTGAACTACAGCAACCTGAGGCTGACAGCTTTGTGGAAGCATCCACTTAAAGGACTGAGCTAGGGCCAGGCCCCCCGACTAAAACACACTTGCTCAGTCCTTTCTTGTTAAGGGCCACAATAGGACCCAGCTGTGCCAGGCCTCACATCCATAGACTGGTGTCTCATTCTCTCCACCATAGGATTTCAGTTTCCAAGGGTGTATCTTTGGTGGAGATATTCCTGAGAGGGTCTAGGCCCTTTGCGATGAGGGGCCCACCTAAACCTTTTCCCCTAGATAGCCCCCAAGAGGAATTCTGGTCCCCATTTCAACTGGAAAATGCATTCATGAATACATCACTAGCAGACAAGTGTCCTCGGAAATAGTTTCATGGAAAATTCTTCCATTGAGTTCCATGTAGAGAACAAGTGGAGATGGGTTTTTTAAAAAATTTTTTAAAAATTTAAAGTATACAGAAGGGTGAGTGTAGGTTATATGCAAATACTATATGCCTTTTTTAAATATTAATTTTAATGGGCCCAGGAGATGGCTCAGTGTAATAAGCACTTCCACGGCAAGCACAATGGCCTGAGTTCAATTCCTGGTTCTGCCAAAAAAAAAAGAATTATTTTTAATTTTTTAAATTTAATTGTGGTGAGGCTCAAGGAACAGGGATTCAAAACACAGCCTCCTGAATCTCAGTGCTCTGACTCGATAGGCTCGGCAAGAACTCAGGTCATGGGCACACCAGAATTCGAAAGGATCTTTCTCTCCCCTTTACTGCCAAGGGACCAATTTGCCAGTCTAGAGAAGGCATTCACACTTCCATGTAGAAATGACGGTTTAAACTGTATGATAGGAGAACAAGCGTTTTTTCTCCTCTTAGAACTCACATCCAAACTGAAAGAGTTCGGAGGCTGAGTTCTAAGAGGAGAAAGTCCAGCTAAATGCTAGGCATTTTCAGAAGCTGGGCCTTCTTAAGGCTGCTCCAGTCCCCAGGCAAAAATTGAGTTTCTGGTCCAAATTCCTTTGGCTATGACACCCATTCACCATGTAATCCGTGACTGCTCAGGCCCTGAGAAAATATATTCCCTGAAGTTCCGGCCTCCCAGTCCTTACTAGAAAAAAATAGAATAAGGATTTTTTTTTTTTTTTTGCTCCGAATGCCTTAAAGGTAGGTTTGGCTGGCTGCAGTGCTGTGGCGATCAAACTACATCAACCTGAGGCTGACATATTTTTCGAAGCAGCCACTTAACGGACTGAGCTAGGGCCAGCCCTCTGATTAAAATGCACTTGCTCAGCCCTTTCTTGTTAAGGGACACAATGGGACCCAGCTGTGCCAGGCCTCATATCCACAGGTGTATCTCATTCTCTCCACCATAGGATTTCTGTTTCCAAGGGTGAATCCTTTGTGGAGAACTTCCCAAGAGGGTCTAGGCCCTTTGCGAAGAGGGGCCATCCTAAACCTTTTCCCTTGACAGCCCCCAACAGGATTTCTGTTCCCTAATTCAACTAGAAAATGCATTCATGACTACATTAGCAGCAAGCGAGTGTCCTCGGAAATATTTTCATTGAAAATTCTTCCATCAAGTTCCATGTAGAGAACAAGTGGATTGGTTTTTTTTTTTCTTAAAAATA
>NW_004524698.1:920930-922139 GCF_000260255.1 Octodon degus
GTTCCATGTAGAAATGATGGATTCGACTCTATGATATGGGGACAAGAGTTTTTTCTCCTCTTAGAACTCACCTGAGAACTCTGAAAGAGTTCAGAGGCTGAGTTCTAAGAGGAGAAAGTCCAGCTAAATGCTAGGCCTTTTCGGAAGCTGGGCCTTCATAAGGCTGTTCCAGTCTCCAGGCAAAAATTGAATTTCTGGTCCAAATTCCTTTGGCTACCTCACCCATTCACCAAGTAATCTGTGCCCTGTGCCTGAGAAAACATTCTCCTTGAAGCTTCAGCCTCCTACTCCCAGTCCTTTCTAGAAAAAAAAATGGAATAAAACTTTTTTTTTGTTTGTTTCTAATGCTTTCAGGGCAGGTTTGGCTGGCTGGATAGTTGTGGGGATCGATCTACAGCAACCTGAGGGTGGCAGCATTGTGGAAGAAGCCACTTAAAAGACTGAGGTAGGGCCAGGCCTGCGACTAAACACACTTGCTCAGCCCTTTATTGTTAAGGGTCACAATGGGACGCAGCTGTGCCAGGCTTCAAATCCCCAGGTGTATCTCATTCTCTCCACCATAAGGTTTCAGTTTCCAAGGCTGAATCCTTGGTGGAGAACTTCCGCGAGGGTCTAGGCCTTTTGCAAAGAGGGGCAGTGCTGAACCTTTGCCCCTAGACAGCACTCAACAGGATTCCTAGTCCCCAATTCAACTGGAAAACGCATTCATGAATATATCACCAGCAGGCGAGTGTCCTCAGAAATAGTTTCATGGAAAATTCTTCCATCGAGTTCCATGTAGAGAACAAGTGGAGATGGTTTTTTTTTTTAATTTTAATTTTTATTTATTTTTTAAGCTTTTATTTATTTTTTTGCCATAATTTTATTGATAAACAAATAGCAATGAGACAGATTCCTATCAAATCGTTAGGACAGTTTCAATAATTAACACACTGCATACATTCTTCTTAGTGGTTAATTGTTTTACATGCCACGGACTTCATATCCTATTTACAAACACCATTAGAACAAATCATTCTATTCATTAAGAGAATGTAACTATATTTCTATCCCAACCACTTTGAATACACAGATACAAAATGGACATTCATCTGTATATGCTTTTTTTTGTTAAGTTCTGTTATTTGAATATTATAGGTGTGTAAATTCAGCATAATATTCTAAAAGAGTCCAGTAGCCCATAATAGTATTGGGTCTTTCCCTTCACTG
>NW_004524698.1:923858-925022 GCF_000260255.1 Octodon degus
GCATGCATGTATCACTATGATATGATGTTTTCAGATCCTCTGGGAAGATTGACAGAAGAGGAATAGCTGGTTTAAAGGGGATTTCCAGTCTAACTTTTCTGAGGAGTCTCCATACTGATTTCCATAATGGTTGCACCAGTCTACATTCCCACCAGCAGCGGAGAAGGGTACCTTTTTCCCCACAGGCTCTCCAACATTTGTTGTTGTGTGATTTCTTTATGATAGCCATTCTTTCTGGGGTGAGATGATATCTCACTGTGGTCTTAATTTGCATTTCACGAATGGCTAGTGATGTGGAGCATTTTTTCATATATTCACTTCTTTAATTTATTCCTCCGAGAAGTGTGTGTTCATCTCAGAAGCCCCTTCTCGATTGGGTCTTTAAAGTTTGGGGCACTAGTGTTTTTACCTCTTTATAGATTCTAGAGAGCAGACCTTGTCTGAGTACTTATTTATCATGATTTTTTCCAAATTTTTGGGTTGCCTTTTCACTTTGTTTGTAATTTCTTTTGACGTGAAAAAACTTCTCATTAAGAGCAGGTCCCAGTTGTTAATTCTTTCAACTGTTTCCGGTGCGATTTGATTTCTGTCCATGAAATCTTTGCCTACCCCGATGTCTTCAAGAGTTCCTCCTACTTACTCTTCCAGGAGATTAGGTGTCTCTGCTTTAATGTTTAGATCTTTAATCCAATTGAACTTTAGTTTAGTGCATGGTGATAGACCTCGGTCAAGTTTGAGTTTTCGACATGTAGAGAGCCAGTTTTTCCAGCACCATTTGTTAAAGAGGCTAACTGTCAAAGATAAGGTGGCTGAGTGTGTTCATAGGGACTTCAGCATCTTCTAATCTATCCATCGATCCTCAGGTCTATTTTGATGCCAGTACCATGCTGATTTTATCACAGTAGCCTTGAAGTATAATTTCAAGTCAGGAATTGTAATGCCTCCTGTCTTATCTTTATTGCCCAGAATTGCCTTTGGTATTCTAGGTCTTTTCCAGTTCCAGATAAATTTTAGGAATGATTTCTCTATGTCTGTGAGGTATATTGGTGGCACTCTTGTGGGGATTGCATTAAATCGGTACAGCAATTTTGGGAGTATGGCCATCTTCACAATGTTGGTTCTTCCTATACAGGAGCATGGGATATCTTTCCATTTTCTGAAATC
>NW_004524698.1:926472-931419 GCF_000260255.1 Octodon degus
ATTTTCATTGAATTGTAGATATTGTTGAATTTCTTGTTTAATTTCATCTGTGACCCATTGGTTACTGAGTGGGGTGTCATTTAATTTCCACGTATTTAAAGATTTTTTCTGGTTTCTTTTGTCATTTATTCCCAGTTTCATTGCACTGTGGTCAGATAATGTGCATGGGATAATTTCTGTTTTCTTGCATATACTTAAGTATGCCCTATCGACTAGCATGTGGTCTATTTTAGAAAATGACCCATGTGCAGCTGAGAAAAATGTGTATTCAGCTGTGTTTGGGTGGAATACTCTGTGGCATTTTCTAGAAGGTTCCTTTTTTTTTCTTATACTTTTCCTATAATAAAGTGACCATTCAGGGCTTTCTTGCTTTTCCTTTGTTCCTCACATATGTCAACTCTTTAAAGTCATTATCCAATTCACATCATGTATGTCAATTCCGTATTATATATGTAGCACATCTTTTTTAAAAATCAGTTTATTTTATCTTAATTATGGTAATGATGTTTTTCTTCTTGGAAGCCTCCTTTTTTCATCTAATCCCAAATGTGTGATTTCTCCTTTATCTTTTATGGTTCTAGTGTTTTCTGTACTATGAAAGGCTTTCTACAGTTCAAAGACCTAAGTTCCAATTTAATGTCTCCTCATTTGGGGTAGTGGCATCCCTTTCTTGCACATCAAAATAATAGTACTGCTCTTTGCCACCACCATGAAAGGTTGCTTTCTGCTCTGTGCTGCTCTGCGTTGGACCCAGCTGAGTATGGACTGAAACCTCCAGTAACTAAAATCATTTCTAGAGATACACCAACCAGATTCTGCAGGATGGGAATCTTCAGAATGCTTGAGAAGTGATCTTAGACATTTAGAATCAGAACTTTCATTTCTCAGTGTGCTTACTGGCTTCACTATAACAGATTACTCTAAGACAATGGAGGATCTGACAAGCACTGAGATGGCAGAAGAAGGTATAAAGAAAGTTCTACAGAGACACAGATTATCAGGAAATTACCACATAGTTACATTTCAACTTGAATTACAGATTCTGGAAACACAGAATAAGGAGAAATTATCTTCTGTCATTACTGACCTTGCCATAATAATGGAGCCCTCAGAATACTCAGAACTAAGTGACTTTGTGTCTAGAGCAGAAGAAAGAAGAGATTTATTCATGTTTTTCCGAGGCCTGCATTTTTTTGTGAAGTGGTATGAGTATCGTAAGCGCACATTTAAACATTTCAAGGACAAGTACCCAGACATAGTACACCTCCCAGAAGGGTCCTGTTCCCACTGCTTGGGGATCTGCAGTGCTCGCCACCCAGGGTTTGAACTGGTGATTGTTTGGAGGATACAAGTAGATGAAGAAGGGAAGGTTTTACCAAAGCTGGATCTTCTCACAAAAATTCCTCAGCGAGCCTTACAGCTGGACAAGAATGGAGTCATAGAAAATGCTCCTCTGAGCTTCCAGACCCTGCTAGGAGTGCTTGGAATTGAAGCTGCTGTTGAAAGCCTGATAAGATTGCTCCATGCAAGGAATGAGTAGCTCCCAAAGGGTGGACGTGAGGATAAGAGGCGTACAAGAGCAGTCCGCCTTAATCTTTTCCATGTAGAAGCCACACTCTCAAGAAATGCCTCCTGTGTATTTCAGCATATTAGACTCGATGTGAAAAGCATAGCTATTTAATGTCCAATAAAAGTGACAGCTACAAAATGTCAAAAAAAATAATAATAGTACTAAAATGCAATTATTTACAAAATGGAAGGTAGATCCAGCCATAGCCCAGGACCAGTGAGTGTGTGGGAGAGATTCCAGCTACTCTACCTGCACGTCCTGTCCAGTCCAAACCCAAGAGCAGCATGAAACCTTCTTCCCTGCCCTTGGGACTCACCCAACACTCCATAGTACCCCCCCCATGCCTGCCAAGTGAGTGAGAACTTCTGCGGTGTTCTCGGGACCCCCAGATCCAGCCCTAGCCCAGGCCCAGTGAGTGTGTAGGAGAGTTTACCCTCTCCCTCACTTCCTCTTGTCCCCTTCAGACTCAGCTCAGGCCTGGCATACAGGCCTGGGCTGAAACTCTGCAGCTGCAGTCCCTGCAGAGACAGTAGGGGATAGAACCACCCAGCTAGTCCAGGAGCAGAACATCTTACCAGAGGGGCACAACAGATTTACTCCCAATGACGACAGCAGGAAGGAGCTGAGCACAGCAGCCAGACCCAAGCCAGGCACAACTGGATAAATTCGAACTTTGTAGATCTGCACCTGAATTTCTGTAGGTTCTAAAGTTATAACTATACCAAAGCTCTACAACAAAGGTCAAAAGACCGTGAAAAGGAGCAAAATGCAACCTTGGTCTCTATGAATTTTTTTCCATAACATAAATCTGTGAACCTGAAAAAAAGGAAAGAGTAAACATTCTGAAAAGCCAGCTGGAAAAGTGTGAAAAGAGAAATGCAGTGTAAGTGTGTATCTGACTTGATAAACCTTCCTCCTGGGACTCACTCCATAGCACCATCCTAGGCAGGGGTTGGGAAAGTGGGAACAGGACACTAGGACTTAAGGGGACAGGAAGCAAGGCAGGAAAAGAGAAGACAAAGGAATTTTGTTTTTGGGTCACTAGTTTGTTTTTCTGAATTTACCCTGTACAGTAATTTATTAACAGGATGCTTCAGGTTCAAATTTTAGCAATCTACACCAAAATATAAACACATTAGACAAGGTAACTTAAAATTTTAGATCAGTATTTTGTAAAATGGACATATGATATGTATCACTTTTAAACAAAAATATGACTATGTTATACTACAAGCTTCTTGGGAAAGAGTATTGGGAATAGAATAAAATAAAAGCAAAATCAGGGTGAAACAAAGTTATTTCAATTCTTGTAACAGAAGACTCAAAAAACTGGATAATTAAACAGGCAATTTAATTCCTAAAACAGAAGACCCAAGAAAATGAAGAAAGTATAAGCTGTCCACAATGCTTTGCACCCACAGTACAATCACTCTTCATAAAGAATAAAAATAACCATCAAGGCTAACTTTGCAAAGGCAGGAATCTAAATGAGAAAAGCTTCCATGAGCAACTAAGATGGTGGGCCTTTAGTAAACAGGAATTTGCCATGAAATCTCTGGTAGATCCATTTGAACCACTAAAATGATCTGAGGTATATTGGAAGTACTCAAAATGTTTTGATGGAAAGAAATCCCTGGCTCATGAGTAGGACAAGGCAATTTTCCTTTTAAAGGGTAGAATCCCACAAATGAGAAGATAACATGAGTGTCCACAATAAATGGTATGGACAGAACTACAGCAGAAATGATCCTTAAAGATTTTTTAATGCATAATGTGTTTCACTCAGTAATTATTTATGGGCCTTCTACCAGGATCCAGGAGTGGGTCCCTCCCTGGGCTACACAAACACAACATCCACGCAGGGAAGCACAATCCAAGGATTAATATTATGCACCCTCACAAAGAAGTACCAAAGAGAGCCAGCCAGATAGCTCAGTGGACTAAAGCACCTGTTCAGGCAGAGTACAGGGACTGAAGTTCGATCCCTGGCATGCTGTGCCAGCCCTGCCTCTGGGGTGTGCTGAGACAGCAAAGGAGACTGGGTGTGGTGGCGCATGCCTGTAATTCCAGTGCTTGAGAGACTCAAAACAGGAGGAGCACTACAAGTCCAAACTCTGCAGTGAGGACCTGTAGCCCCTGTACTAATACATTTTTAAAAAAGAAAGAAATGTCAAAGAGAAGAAGACTTTTAGAGCAACAGATCAGGTTGAACTCACAGTAGAAACTGCTACTGAAAATTTACTGCTTCAAATCCTAAGTATCACTAAAGTGGACAAATATTAGATTTGAATCCATTTCTAAATGGGGAGACAGCTCAGTGGCCATGACTAAAAAAGCAAACTAAGACACATATAGTGAACTAACATTTGGCAAGGTTCTCAAATATACACAATAGAGATATGATGGGATTTTCAAAAGAAGAGTATATTCACACCTTTTCCTTGCAGGCACAAAATGCCCACAACTCAAACTACAACATGTTTATTTTGTGACACAGTTTCTGGGAGCCCAAGGTCAACTGGCTCTTAGGCAGAAACAGAATAGCATGGGGACAAAGCTGAGGAAAAACTGCTCCACCCATAAAAGCAAGAAGCAGAATGTCAAGGGAGAGCCCTGAGAGGGAGCTATACCTCCAGCCCGAGGGACACACCTTCAACCAGGTGCCGCCTTCAGCTAGAGAACTCATCAATGGATGAATCCACTGATGAGTTCACCACCCCCATGAAAAATCACCTTCCAAACACAGGGAGGGACATTTCAGATGTATATCGAAAGGTATTTGGTGGACTGGGGCGATAGCTTAGTAGAATAAGCACTTGCCTGGCAAGATCATGGGCTTGAGTTCAATCCCCAGTTTTGAAAAAAAAAAAAAAAAAAAGGTATTTGGAAAACTGCTTACAATCAAGCAAGAAAAAGAAAATACCACACAGCTGTTGCATATCACTTACAAAAACCAACTCAAAATGGATTAAAGACTTAATATAGTACTTAAATATGTTAAATTCCTAGGAGATAACAGATAAAGACCCCTGAAATTTTTTGTCTTGGTGATGAAATTTTGGATATAATACCAAAAGCATAGGTGACAGGAAACGAAAACAAACAAGTAGTACTCTATTAAAATAAAAAACTGAGACCCAGTCCTAGCCCAGGTCCGGTGAGTGTGTGGAGAGCTTCCTGCTAACCTGCACCAGCGGGACCAGTCCCAGCCTAGGCGCAGGGAGGGCCAGACCCTCTCCCACCCCATCGGGCCGCCCCCCACCACTCCGCCGTACCTCCCCACCCCTTCCACCCAGTAGGAATTTCTGCACACGTCCGGGAAACCCCAGACCGAGTCCTAGCCCAGGTCCGGTGAGTGTGTGGAGAGCTTCCTGCTA
>NW_004524698.1:937940-943897 GCF_000260255.1 Octodon degus
TGATGTCTGCCTATACTTGTACAGAAATTGTGTACCTAAACCCATGCAAATTTTCCTATGAAGAATTTTATTGTTATCCAAAAAAATAAAAATAAAAGCAATAAAATAAAATAAAATAAAATAACTTCAGAACAATGAACAGTCAGCCAATGAAATGGGAAACCATGTTTACAAACCATGTGTCTGGTAAGTGGTTAATATAAAAAATACTCTGGGAACACATGCAACTCAATAGCAAAGAAATCAAATAAGCTCATTATGAAATGGGCAAAAGACCTAAGAAGATATTTTTCCATATCAGACATAAAACTGGCCAAGAGGTACAGGAAAATGTGTTTAACATCACTAATCATGAAGGAAAAGCAAATGAAATATGTAACAGGGTACCACCATATACCTCTCAGGCTAGCTATCACATACCCACTAGGTTATCAAGTAAGTGTTGTTAACACTGTGAAGACAGTAGGTCTATAAATTGGAACAGCTGTTATGAAAAAAGGCATGGAAATCTTCATAAACCTCAAAATAGATCTCTGGATCCAGCAATTCCACTTGAGTGCTTATCCAGCCCCTTTTATTTATTTAATATTGAAAATTTTGAAACAGGTTCTCCTCAACTCATTAATCTCAGAACTCTGAGAGGCTGAGATAGGAGGATCAGGAGTTTGAGGCCAGCCTGATAAAGAGACACTGTCCCAAAATAAAAATAGGGGGACTAGCTGGACAGGAAGCCCTAGGTCCACTGCAGCACTCCCCCATTCGGCAGATGGTGGGAAGATAGACAAACTGGAAAATATATTAAAGAAATAAGCCAAAGAAATGAAGTTAAATGTATGTACTCAGTTATAGGTAGAAGTTAAACCACTCACACACATCCACGGTAATTAAGGGTTGTGAGGGGGAAGAATGGGGAGATAACAATCACCAAACACAAGGTGTCCCACAGGAAGAACAAGTCATGTTGAAATCTATTGCACAGCACGGTGACTACAGTTAATAACAGTGACTGATATATTTCAAAATCGCTAAAAGAATGAAAGGTCCTCACTGCCAAAATAAGCCCTTAAGAACATACATATATTAATGTTACAATTCACCTCACTCCGCACCCCAAAGTTATTGCCAATTTACAATAAAATGTAAATAAAATCTGAGAAACATTTTCTTCTCTAATCTGGCACTCCTACAGAATTTCAGCGTCGCAGATACACTGTTCTGTGGCCCTTTTCTTGGCCACAAACCATAGTACCACAGGTACCCCAAGAATCCGAGCAGGGCACCCAGGTTGAGAATGCATGTGCAAGGAGAAAGTGAACTAACTGGTCACAGGTACATGACCAATTTCGTGGTTGAAATTAGCTCGAAATTAGAGGTCACAAACTCAGTCTAGAATTTTTTGTTGTTGTTGTTTTGACTGTGCTTGCCAGGCACAGGCTTGTGCAGTTGAGCTATACCCCAGGCCCTTAAACCAATGTATAAACTGCTTTTTATTCTTGTTGATTTCTGGGCCCCACTGGACCGTCCATGAATAGCCAGCTTTTACAATCAAAACTGATAACCACAGATCATCATCTCTGAGGAACCAGACTGGCTTTTCCTGAGCAGGACCCAGGGGAGCTCCGACCCCAGGCCTGAGGTTCCAGCGGTCCAGCACCTCAGGGGGCTGAATATGGGCCCCTGCACCAGGGCTCGCAACCCTGGAGGAGACGTCTCCCTCACGCACCTGGGCTGAGGAGAATTCAATCCGGAGGGCCATGTGGACTGTGTAGCCGTGAGCGGGCGGCAGATCCCCAGCCTCTCTCCCCTCCAAGCCCTCAGGCTCCGGGGACCCTGCTCCGGTGGGTCCATCTCGCCTCCGGCGGGGCCTGGGGCCAGGGACGCAGCGCCGGGAGGCCAGAGGCACGGACCTCCAGGGTCTGTGGTAAAGGCCTGAGTGGGGCCCCGCTCACCCTCGTCCTCCCGCTCCACCCCACCTGGCCCAGCGGTCTGGCCCGCGCTTGCAGGGCAGTAAAGGCCCCGCTCTGAGGGCCCCACAAGGACCTCCATTGCGCAGACCCCGCACACACAGATGGCCGCCCGCACCGCCCTCAAGCGGCCAGCCTGCCAGCCAATCGCAACGCCTCCGCATGCACGTGACAAGCTTCGACCAATCGGTACCTGTGATGGTAAGCTACACAGCATGGCTCCTGGAGCTTTCGAATCAGCGTAGGAGGCCTCGGATGAGTAGGGAGTTCTGGGACGCTGGTACTTGCAACATTCACGCCGGGCTGACACACGTGGTTTAAGGAACAAGGTTGCAAAGGAGTGAAGGAGGTGGAGCTAGAAGCTCCAGTAGGGTCAGGGTCACAGCCGCGCATGTGTGCATTTCCTCAAGAGGCTTCCTGATGGGTTTGATGTTTTGGGCCCAGCTCTTAGAGTCTAGTCTTCTGCTGGCTCCAGCGACTTCTGCTGGTTCCAGGGGATTCCAGAGAAATCTTGAGAGGAGCGGAATCCCTAGACTCCAGCGAGGTCCAGTGCTACACATAATGGCTGAGGATGTTCTGTCTGGAACAGAAATCCCCAGAGTACAATACACTAAACCATAAGATTTTTTTCTCTCGTAAAACAAATGATCAGGCAGTCACTGAACAGACTGAGACTCTGCTGTATCATCCCTACAGCTAGCCACCACACCATAAATTTACCTCGTGGAGCAACTAGCAGCTATCATGTCCTTATTTCACAAGGGTCCTTTTTGGAAGTCTCATCCAACAGTTTCTACCTGCAGCTTACAGACTATGTGTTGTGAACTTGGCCTCACCTAGTTGGAAAATATAGTCACTGCAAAGGCATATTGTTGCACAAAATGAAATCCCATTGCAAAAAAGACAATTTGTATAGACACCTAGCCATTCTGGCAGGGATTTTTTCCTATTTTTCCCCAACTTTGTATGTGGTCATTATTTTCCCCAGCTCAGGAAAAATAAATCCTCCTCAAGATGTGCAGAACAATTTACGAGGCAAGTGCAGACTCTGGCAGGCACTGTGCTGGATGCTGCAAAGCCATTATTTTTACTCCATGATATAAATGATACTGGAAGATAGAAATGGTGAAAAACTAGAAAGGAGAGCAGCTTATAGGTATCCCACAGTTGTCCTATACAAGTTGACTGTAAAGAAGTATTAATACATGGAATTAAGGGTTATAATTTTGGGGATTCATCGACAAAGGCCACCTTCTCTAAAGGCAAGAATAGTCAACAAGCATTATGGAGATAAATCACTGCCTTGCAGCTCAGAAACAGGTTCCATGTAATATGCCAACACAAAAAAGATCCTCATATCAGAACACCAGTATGGTAATTTTAGGAAGATGTTGTAGGTAGTAGAGTAAGAGGGTTGAAGAAGTTGATTTGGAATTTGTCTCATCACTACGTAAAGAACAACAGTGCTCAGTCTTGAGATTTTTGACAAGAAAAAACTTGGTTTTATGCACTTAATGAACATTGTCCATTATACACTTGTGCTGAGTTAAGCAGCAATTTAACTTTGCAAATGACACACTGCATTGCCCACAGTCTAAGAGAAGACAAACGTATAGTATAGACACTTTGACCACATAAGACATTGGTAGTTTGGGGACTCATGGAAATGGCAATCAATCTAGAAGGGAAGAGGGAAAAAAACTTGTTAGAGAAGGCTTTCTAAACAGATGATCACTTTCATAACCAAAAACTAATTGTCTACTATTTTTTTTTTATTGAGAAACTAATAGCAATGAGACAATTTCAAAACAGGTTGGTAGGACCGTTTTAATAATTGATACATTGCATATTATTGTCTTCGTAGTGGTTATTCATAGTACAACATACAGACATGATATTGTGTCCAGACACTATTAGTACAAATCTTTCCTCTCATTGATTAAGAGTAAGTAACTGTACATCTATCCTAATCATTTTGTATATACACATACAAAATGGTCCTTCATTTGTATCCTCTTTTTTTGTTTAGTTTTGTCAGAGATCAGTATTCCACTGCCATTTAAATATTGTAGGTGCATAAATTCAGCAAAATACTCCAATATAGTCCAGTAGTCCATAACAGTAGTGAGTTTTGCACAAGACTGGCAATGTCAGAAGTTGTTGACTTGAGTCTTTTATAGCTCAGCATATTAATGTGGCTTTACTTTTTATACTTTTCTGCTAAATGCTTAAGACCAAGATAAAGCAAGTCCTATATAATAAGATATGTACATTTTGTATCTGACAAGCCCAGTTAAATCCCCTCAGGATTTACCCTGAAACCCTGTACTGCAGTTACTAGATCCTTTGTCAGTGTCAGCCATGCAGATGAGTCATGGCCATTACTTGACCAATTTGCTCTCTGTGAAAACCTGAGAGACTGTTTTCTTTCCATGTGACTCTCTTTAATACCTAGTATTTTATTTTATGAGCAGAATATATTTATTGGAGGAAAGAAAGCTCCTTCCAAGAGGACAGGATGGGGGCCTCGAGTTGGTGGACCCCTAATGCCTAGTATTTTAAATGAGTACATTTTTAAAAATGTATGAGTTCTTTAATTAGGTTCTTAGTAAGAAATTTAGAACACTAATTTATGAAGATAAATTCCATTTGTCAGAGCAAAAATGGATCACAGGTAGACCTGGAGCTGAGGAACAGCTTTGATTTTTTTCTAAAACCTGTAAGTTCTCCTGAGTTAAATCACTGGTACCATAAAAAATAAAAATAAAAATAAAAATAAAAATAAAAATAAAAATAAAATAAATACATAAATCTATGCATCCATTGCTTCCTTATCCACTGTATGCTGCTGTGAGATCTGGTATCTCTCTTTGTCGGTGTCAGAGATCTCACCCTCTTGGTATCTGCATTTCCACAGCTTCTTCTTGAAGTAAGAATCATTGAGGTATTTGGGAATTTTCACTTTGCTGATATCAATTTTTGTAGAGATGGCAGTGACAGATTTCTGGTGTGTTTTTCATAGAGAAACAAGATTAAGATGAAGAGACCCAGCCACAAGCAGCAAGCCACTGGCCAGCTGCTTCAGGAAGACCACCCTCTTGCCTCTGTGATGCCCAGTGAGGTGATCAATATGGTGCCAGGAGTGACGCTAGCTCCAAGTTTCTTCACATGCTGACTGAAGGGTTTCTTGCTGTGGCTCAAGAGCTTTCAGGGCACATCTTCAGTAGGGTAGTATCTAAGCATTTTTTGAAGCTTAACCACCCAGGTCCCTCCATTCTTTTCTCCACCGACTGGTTTTGTGATAGTAGCAAGAACTTTCTCAATCTTTTTCTTTTCAGCCTTTGATTTAGCAGCTGTGTACTTTCTCTTGTATTTGTATACTTTCTATATATTTTGAAGTACACAGCAGAAAGTACACAGCTGCTAAATTTTTTCAGCTGGGGCCGTGGATATAGTTCAGCGGCATAAGTGGCTGCCTGGCAAATGCAAGGTCTTGAGTTCGATCCCTGGTACTGCCAAAATAAAAATAAATAAAAATAAAAAATAAATTTTTTCACCTGCAGTGTATTTGCCCCTTCTTGGACTTTTTTTTTTTGCCTTCAACTTACCCTTTCGACTAGTACCACTGTCGCATTTCTTTTCTTTAGTGTCTGGCTTCTCAGTTTTTTCACCCAACATCTTGCAAGATGGAAAAGAGCTAAATGAGTAATGTTTTGATAAATCCAACTTAAATGGATATTCCATAAAGAATTTAATAATATATGCAGTTTTTTTTTTTTTTTTTTGCACTGGGAATCAAAGTCACAATTTCATACTTGCAAGACAGGTGCTGTGACACTGAGCTTTAATCCTGGCCAAAAGTCTTGTCATTTTTACTGTGAGTTTATGTTGACCTAACATAATTATTGGATTTTCAGCTCTTTCTTAGTGAGGTACTCGTAATAAATCTATATATACATTTTTACAGCATTTCTTCTAACATTTCTATTGTAT
>NW_004524698.1:945042-946792 GCF_000260255.1 Octodon degus
CCAAAAGTAGAATTATTACTACTTCTAAAAATCCTTTTTTAATTAATTTTATTGAGAAACAAATAGCAATGAGACAGTTTCAAAACCGATTAGTAGGACAGTTTTAATAATTAATACATTGCATCTTTTTGTCTTTGTAGTGGTTATTCATAATACAAGATACAGACATGATACCCTGTCCAGACACAGTACAAATCTTTCTTCTCATCGATTAGGTGAAAGTAGCTGTATATCTCTCCTATTTTGCATATACAGATACAAAATGGTCCTTCATTTGTATCCCCTTTTTTTGTTTAGTTTTGTCAGAGATTGGTATTCCATTGCCATTTAAATATTGTAGGTATGTGAAGTCAGCACAGTAATCCACTATAGTCCAGTAGTCCATAATAGTAGTGGGTTTTGCATAGGACTGGCAATGTCAGAAATTTTTCACTTGAGCCTTTTACCACTCAGCATATTAATATGGGTTCACTTTTTATACCTTGGTTTTATACTTTTCTGTTAGATGGTTAGGAACAAGATAAAGCAGACTTATATAAAAAGAAATGCAACTTCTGTATTTAACAAGGTCAGCCAAATCCCCTCAGGATTTACCGTGAAACTCTGTACCACAGTTTGTAGATCCTTTGTCAGTGTCAGCCATGTGGATGAGTCACGGCCATTGCTTGATCAATGTGCTCTCTATAAAAGCCTTAGAGAATTTTTCTCCCCATGTGACTCTCTTTAGGCACACTCTACATCATCGATCACTTTCCTCTGTGGTCCCATAATCTCCTTGATCAGAAAATTTGGGACACCACTGAGTTACAGGATGTTACAGTACAGGTTCTCCTATGTCCTGCGTCCTCACTGACCTTGAAATGCTAGGGCCAAAATGTTGGCTGTCCTTCCAGCCCTTCTTTTTCCTCTAATTTTGGTCTGCAAACTTAAGTTGTTAATCCTCCAGAAGAGAAGCTCAATGATGAAATCCTTTTTAAAAAAAAATGCAAAGTAGTCATCCAGGACTAAGTCCATTTAAACTTCCAAGAATACGTGAAATTGCTACTTTGTACATATTATTCATGATTATTGACATCCATACAGTTCATTTGGGAAAATTTTTATGGTGAAAATATTTCATTGTTTTACTTAGTATTTCTCTGATTACTGAAGCCAAACAAAGTTACTGAACATTTTGTTTTGTGAACTGTCTTTATCTGCTCTTTCCCATTTTGAAGTGCTGATCCGTTCTATGTTAAATGTGGTTTGTAATTTACAGACCTTTTTTCTAGTTTATGTTTGCTAATATTTTTGTCATTTCTTTTTAAATTTTGGCAGAACCAGGGATTGAACTCAGTCCCTTGTGCTTGCCAGGCAGGCGCTTATTCCACTGAGCCATCTCTCTGGCCCCTATTTTTGTCATTTTTTATATGAGGTAATTTTCTTCATGGGTGATAGTCATATAAAATTATTAAATATTTTTCTGAAATCACATATGATATTTTCTCAAAGCTTTTTGTTCTTGATGACATGTATAGAAATCCTTTTTTTCATTTAAGTGTATCAAATCAAATTTTCCTCCTTAATATTATACTGTTTTAACATCTATTTACATTTATTTTTTTTCTTTTTTTTCAAAGTTTTATTGATAAACAGCAATGAGACAGTTTCAAATCAAATCAGAAGTACAGTTTCAACAAATAATACACTGCATATATTCTTCTTAGTGGTTAATTGCTGTACAAGATGCAGACTTGTGATCCTATTTACA
>NW_004524698.1:946898-952249 GCF_000260255.1 Octodon degus
TATACCCCATTTTTTCTAAGTTCCGTTATTGAATATTATAGGTGTGTAAACTCAGCAAAATATTCAAAAAGAGTCCAGTAGCCCATAATAGCATTGGATCTTCTGTTTGACTGGCAATGTCAGAAATTATTGACCTGAGTCCCCCACAGCTCAACTTAACAGCATGGCTTTATTTCTTATATTTTGACTTCATATTTTTCTCCTGGATGGTTAAGACCAAGGTAAAGCAAGACCTATTCTATTTACATTTAGTTACTCTGGAATTACTGTCTTTTAAGAGATTGAGTTAATGAATATGTTTTTAAAATTGAGTTTTTATAAATGGATCACTAAAACTACTTTTAAAGTGAATATCTTATTTCTGTAGACTTGTGAAAAACAGAATTGTGGAGTGTTCTCTTCATCATGCACTTTCCAAGTATTTTTCCTCACATTTTGTGTGAAGAGTGTCCCTTTGCTGCAGTAGCATGTAAGGAGGCTCTATTGGTTAGGGCTTTACTTAGCAGGACAGATATAATATAAGGAACAGATATTAACACAAGATATACAATGTATAAGGAATGACAAGGTTGGCTTAGGACAATCAGCCACAGAATCAGATGGGGAAGCATGCAGAGGGCATCTACACATGCCAGACTGAAGAATTCAGTCCAAGATCTGAGGCTCACTGCAGTGCTCCATGCAAGTCTCTATCTATCAGCTAATGGGTATGTGATGGAAGACTGAAGAGTCTGTGATGGATGCTGAAGAGTTTGTGACAGAAGGTGAAGGATCCAAACTGGATACCGAAGAATCTGAGCTCCAAGCCAGGCAATGATGTCCAAGCTGAATGCAAAGACTGAAGTTCCTCTGATGAAGTAGAACATCAACTCCTTCCTCAGCCACTTTATATGGTCTTTGTGCTGAGTCACTCTGGGGAGGAACCAATTGTGCCCCAGGGCAGGACCCCCACTGGCCAGAACCATGCCTGGAAATCATCCAGCCAAGTTGACACAATGTATCAACCACTACAGAGGCCTTGGCACTAAACTTTCCAAAAGGAAATGCAATAGCATTATTCATTCAGAAGACATAGGACCAGATCACAAAATTCCTCAATTAGGAGCGCAGGATGACCTTGCCACAATGTTATTACTTTAGAAATTAATAGTATTGAGGCCAGGGACTTCTGGGGAGAAAGGGGTGTCATTCTTCCTTGCAAATATGACTCTGAAGACAGAGGAAGGATGGAGGAGTATGAAGGAAGAGGAGGCCGAGACAGAGTTTGGGCCTGGCTAGGATGTGCAGCAATTTCTCAGGTACACCTTTCTGCTCCATTAAACTTCAGAGAAGATTCTGGCAACGATGAAGCCACTGGAACTTTCAAAACCAAATTAAAAAAGGAGAGAAAAAGATAAAGAATGAAACAGGATATTAGGACAGTTATAACAGATGATACATTCGTTGTTCCAGTAATGATATGTTTTAGTAGGGCCACTACTATACTTGATACATTGCACATTTTTGTCTTCCCATTAGTTAATCAGAGTACAAGATATACCCATATATGTTGTCTGAACAATATTACTACAAAACATTCTTCTCAAGAATCTAGCAATAAAAGTTTTTTTTAAACTATCTTGTGCATACATATATTTTCTTTTTCTCTTTTATTTCTTCCCCTTTTCCCTATCACAGTTTGTCTTTTCTTTTGCACAGTTTTTTTCCCAGTTTAGAATACCTGTTTTGTGTTTCAGATCCTATTTTCTTGTTCAGTTTCTCACATAATACAAATGTTGTATAGTGGGACAAAACAATGTTTATACATATGGGTCTATGACTACGATCTTGAGTTGTATCCATTTACCTGTAAATGCCTCCTGTTTGTCCTTTATAACAGAGTATGGACTGCACTATGTTAAAAAAAAAAAAGCCACATCTTTATCCTTTCTTCTGTTGATGGTATCTAGGTTATTTCCAAAATTTAGGTGTTATAAATGGTGCTGTTACAAACATAGGAGCACATATATTTCTATAGTATGATGTTTTTAATTCTTCAGGAATAATACCCTGAAGGGGAATAGCTGGGATGAATGCAATTCTAATCCTAGTTTCTTAAGGAATCTCCACAGTGATTTCCATAGTGGTTGCAACATTCTCCATTACTACCAACAGTGGAGAAGCCTTCCTTTTTTGCACAGGCTCACCAGCATTATTCTTGTGGGGGTCAGATGGAATCTTAGTGTTGTTTAAATTTGCATTACTTAAATGACCAATGATGTTGAACTTTTTTTCATATATTTACTTACTATTTCTATTTCTTTATCTGGGAAGGGTATATTCATCTCAGATGGCTATTTTTGCATTAGGTATTTGAATTTAGAGATCTGATTTTTTTCAATTTGTGTATGTTGTAGCTAGAGGTTCTTTGTCTGTGGGAGAGCTGGCTAAATTTTTTTCCCATTCTTTTCATTCTATAGGAGATTTTTTAGTTATGCAAAATCTTTTTCATAGGGTGAGATCTCCATTGTTGATTCTTCATAACATTTCCCTTGAAGTCTGTATTTTGTTCATGAAGTCTCTGCCTATACCTATGTCTTTGAGATTTTTGCCTATTTTCTCTTCTACTAAATTTAGTATTTCCATTTTAATATTTAGATCTTTCATCTATTTTGACTTCATGCATGGTGCTAAACAGGGTCTAGTTTTAGTCTTTGGCATATGAAAAGCTAGTATTTAAAACACCATTTTTAAAAGAGGCTGTCTTTCTTTCACAGAACATATTTGTCTCCTTTGTCAAAGATGAGGTGGTTGCATGTGTTAGGGGACATGTCTGAATCTTTTATTCTGTTCCACTGATCCTCAGGTCTGTTTGTTTTCTTTTGCTTTCCCCCCACTACCATGCTGATTTTTTCACAGTACCACTGTAGTATAATTTCAGGTCTGGGATTATGATGTCCCCTGACTTGCCTTTGTTGCCAGAATTGCTCTTCCTCTTCTAAGTCTCTTCTGGTTCTAAATGAACTTTAGGAATGTGTTCTCTAGATCTGTATGGTATGTTAATGTCATTTTGATTGTGGTTGCATCAAATCTGTACAGCAGTTTTGAGAACATGGCCATTTTCACTATATTGGTTCTTCCTGTCTAAGAGCAAGGAAATTCTTAAAGAACTAATATGTGAAATAAACCACAAAAAGACATTAAACTGAGTCACTTACCTATAATTCTCAGCATATGGCACCATAATTAGTGCAGCATATGTTCTCAATAGATGCTAATTTCCCCTCTCTCTGTCCTGGCTCAAACTCTTATTTATCTCAAGCCCTTTCATGAGAATAGTAATAGATGCTAATTTGCCCTCTCTCTGTCCTGGCTCAACCTCTTATTTGTCTCGAGCCCTTTCACTAGAATAGTGGCTGGCATATAGGCATTTAATGTGTTTGAAGTAGGTTTCACAAGCTGTACTTTCAATATTCTGGACAGTTTGAAGAAACACATACACAACTCCTCAAGAGGGAGTTTCCAAACTGTGGTAGTGACATGCAGTAGATGCTGTGTGCTGATTCTAAGCACTTTGTATACTTAGTTCCTTCAATCTTCACCATAACTCTGCCAAGCATAGCTATGTTTTTAGCCCCATTTTATATGGGAAGAAACAGGTTCATAGAGTTGAAAGGAACCAAAGTTACACAGTGAATAAGGGGAAGAATGTAGGGTATAAACACTGAACTACAAAGTCCAAGTAGTTTTTATAGTATTCCCTCATAGCTTCTTAAAAAGTCTTCAAATCACTATGATAAGAGAATTCTTTTTTTTTTTTTTGGTGGAACTGGGGATTGAACTCAGGCCTCTGTGCTTGCCAGAGAAGCACTTATTCCACTGAGCCGTCTCCCTGGCCCCACTTTTTTTTTATTTTAAAGAGAAGAAACAAGAACAAAGATAAAAACAAATCAACATAAAACAAATGGTACAAAATTTCAAAACAAAAGTAGAAACTTAACAATAATTGTTCTTTTATGTACAGTAAATATTATCATCAAACTTGTTGCTCAGAATAGGCATGCAAGATTGTTCAAACAGTTAAATATTAATTCATTTAAATAAACAAAATTTTTCCTTGTCATTTTTACCTTTTTAAAAATTTATTTCAAAAGGAGTATAAAATAATAGACAAGACATTAGAGACAATACATTGCACACCCAAGTCAAGTCAGTATGTGTTCATCTTCTATGGGACAAGACCCAGACTCACAGATAGTTCAAGACTGTGTGAGCCACAGAGGGAACACACCTATCTCATAGAGAGAGCTCACTCCTCTACTAGAAGTCCTTTAGCTGAGACCCTGACAGGAGAAAGCTCAGAGGCTCACTGTGTTGTCCTTTCGAGACATTTTCTGCTGGACAGGCTGGCTTAGGATCTTTCAGGGTCCTTGGAGCTGGCACAAAGCTTCACTACATCCTGTGTATTAAACCTCTTCAGAAGGCTGCCACTCGGCCAGTGTGGTGACAGAACACATGGTGTAATGGAGTAAAGAATGAAAGGAGAAAACTTCCTCCCAGCTCGTTGCCTTTTACTCATCGAGAACATGCTTCTTATGTATATCTGGCAGATATATTTCAAATACATAGACAGACACAGAACTAGGCTCTGTGCTATATTCAGTATGGTTAGAAGAAAGGGTTGAGACCATTGCCTACTAATCTCTTCTGTTTGAGGGTGAAATGAAGTTAATACAGTGATGCTTCAGCTCACAAACTTCATTGTTTCCATGAATTCTGGTCACAAACTAAACTGGTCACAAAACATCAAATTCAATGGTGACCTTATGGGGAAATTTCACTTGTTCAGTTTGTAAACAGTCTAGTTTGTGACCAGAATTGTGGAAAGAATTAAGTTTTTGAACTGAGGTACCACTCTAGAATGTAATCAACATTCTTACAGTGTGCATAATTCAAAATTTCTGCCCAAAGGTGTGTGCAGAAGTAGAAGGGGTACACAGACTGGGTTGGCCACTGTAGCACTGTCATGGTCATCTGGGCAGTGGCTTGCTCTAATCTGGGGTTCAGCCCTTCCAAGTTAGACACACTTCTTCAACAAGGTAAGTATGGCAGCTTGGGAGTCCAGGACTGTCCAGTCACTTGTAGAAACCTCACATGTAGGGCTAGAAGCCCACCAAATAGGTAGAAAATAAACAGCCACTTGAAACTCTTTATCTGCTTTTTGTACCCTAATATTTCACATTAAAGAGGAGTCAGCCTCTGTACTTTTTAAAATTTCATGTGTTTATCAATTTTATTTTGAAACAAATAGCAATGAGACAGTTTCAAAACCAATTAGTAGGACAGTTCCAACAATTGATACATTGCATGTT
>NW_004524698.1:959321-960972 GCF_000260255.1 Octodon degus
CTTATTCCACTGAGCCATCTCCCCGGCTCCAATTCTAATATTTTAAAATGGTGCTTCCATAAGGACTGAAAGAAAACAATGTACTCCAAAGCATTTTCATCTTGGAAAATAGGCATGAAAAATAATAGTCAAATAATGTCAGTGTATGGTCTCTATGGATCTTACAGAATAAGCTCCTTGGGAATATAGGTTATTACATAGGGCCCCAGCTATGACTATGTTGTTGACATGAGGAAATTCTGATTCGTGAATTCCAAAGACCCCCAACTCACCTGGGGAATGCAGGGAGCAGGTGGAGGGAAGGATGCATCAGGGTCCCAGGCCCTTTGCAGTGCTCAGAGACCTGGAGAAGAGAGGCCCAGCTCCTGCTTGATCCAAGAGGGAGTGCTGTGCACAGACACAAGCAGTGACTACAAGGCAACTCTTGAAGTGCAGGGATTTCAGGGAGAGCAAGCAGGGCCTGGTGCAGCCAGATGGGACAGAGCAAGTAGAGAGGCAAGGGTGAGAGTGCAGATCACATTGCTGCTTCCAAGGCCCAGGGTGGGAACCATTTGTGCACACATTACTGCTGGAGCATCTGGAATAGTGACACCAGAAAGCAGCTTTGTAAAGACACTATCTCTGTGCTTAATACATTTGAGCATCAGTCAGATTTACTTCTTTAATTTTAAAACCATATAATCCATATTGGTTGGAATTATCTTGTTTTAGAAAAGAATCAATTATATATTGAATGTACCCTTCTCAGTCAATTCTTTTTCCTACTTACCAGTCAAGGCAAGACCACAGTAGGCTGTCCTGAGGATTAAAGAATTTGTTCAAAATTTATACTTAATGGGAATTATAAAATTAGAGTAATTGCAGAAATAATTACTTTTCTGCCAGCTCCATGAGGACAGGAGTCCTGCTCTTCACATCTGGATGCCACCTGCAGCACTCAGCAGAGTCGTCTGCAGTGTTGAATGAAATTTAATTTCACATAATGCAGTTTAGCATGTAAATAAAAACAAGCAGAGTGTATACTGAAGCTTTCCTGGGGGTTTTCATGTCTGTGTGACCAGAGTGACTCAGGCAGCAGAGTTGCCACAGCATATTTCACAGGATGCCACGCTTCAGGCCCTGTTCCTGGAGAAAGTCGCTGAGCTGCCAGGGGCAGCTGCCCACAGAAATCCCTCCCCACACAAGCAGGAAGCTGGCCCCTGCAGGTGCCGCAGATTTGGTTGTTGCTCTAGATGGTTGCTCCATGAGGTGACCACTATGTCATATCGACAATTAAAGGTAATACTGCCACAGTAAAGAATTTTCCAGTAGTTTGTAAGCATTTCTTAAGAGATTGCTTGTTTCCTTTTCACGAGCTGCATTGGTGTCTTCAAGGTCTGAAATTCTACTTTCAACTTTATTCAATCGGTTCTGCCAGCTTGCGATTGAGGTTTTTATTTCCTGTATATCGCTTTCCATCTCCTTCATGCATTCCATTTTTGTTCTATGTTGCTCCTTCAAGGATTCCATCGTTTTTTTAATCTCCTCTATTTTTTTATCAGTGTCTACTTTAGAAACATTTAGTAATTCTTTCGTTATAGTTATAGGTTCTTTTCTTATTTCAGAAAATATCTCTGATGTGAGTTCCTTTATACCTTTGTGCAGTTTTTTC
>NW_004524698.1:961399-968326 GCF_000260255.1 Octodon degus
GCTGGCTCAAATGAGGATCCGGCTGGCTGGCAGATGGTCCAACTCACACGCTGGGCATGGGCACTGGCTGGTGTGAGGATTGGAGGGCCCACGGGTGGTCCCACTCACCTCTGGTCGCCTTCCATGCCCAGCTTGTGTGCCGCTTGTTGTATGTTGTGAGTTGGTGCTGAAAGAATCAACGAGAAGATCCGATGAATATAGCCTCAGAGCTCTCACTGAGATTCTGTAAGCATTTCTAATGTGCCAGTAAAAGACAAGATAAAATTATTAGTGATTATGGGTTGATTTTTTTCATTTGTTTGTTTATTTTTGGTAGGAAGATTTTTTCCCTCCCAAAATCTTTTTACCTGGAAGAAAATTTATGAGTTATCTACTTCTGTGCCAGTTTTTCTACCTTTAAGTTATTCATTAAATAATATGTATACTATTACTCAGACATTGGCTGGCCTGTAGATTTAATCTGCAATATCCACATGTTTCCTTGCACTTAAAAATCTAGGCATTAGAAATTTTAAGAGAATCAAATATTTTTTAAGGGCAACTTTTTCTTTATTGATTAAAAATGAAGAAAACATGAAAACATGCAGTAAAATACAAAGTCAAAAAGAGGGAAAGTTGAATATTTTACATCTTCAATAATCTAGCATACATCACAAGGAGGAACCTCCATTTATCGATATACCATTATTCTGTCCTCCAGATTATTGAATAGTACCAGCTGTCTCTAAGATTTGGTTCAAAAGTTAAGTAAAATTCTCCAATTCATTAGTGCTTTAGAAAAACCATTTCACAAATAGCATTGGCACATATTACCTTGTGCTATATAGTTAATATAGCTATATACTCCAGGGACAAGGGGACCAGGAGTACTCTGGACCACAACTCCCGGAAAGGTTTCAGGGTGTTCCACCTGGGCAATCTCAGTATCACTGTACAAGCCAGTAGGAATTTGCTATCATGGGGAAAAAGAAATAACACTGTCTTGAGACTGGGGGTCTGCCTGCTAACCCTACAAAGGGCAATTTAACTGAAAAGAAGAGAAAGGCCCACCCCATTTGTTGTTAGGCTTGTATCACTGAGGTTCAAAGATATGATGGCTAGAGAAAGTGAACAAAGGTCAGGCTGCTGCTTATCCCTATCCCAACGTAGACCACTCCATCATAAGCTGGAACAGGCTTGAGGCCCCTCCCAGGTTCATCAAAAAGTAGACTTCAATGGTTTTGAAACTAAAAAATAGACTATGCAAGCCATTAATTTTGTGCCAAAGAGGTCATTATCTCCTTTCTACACTCCATTCCCCCTTCCCTGACCTTACTTCCTAATCTCCAGTTCTGCCCTCCCCAAAGAAAAACATGAACTATTTTTCCAGAAAGTTCATCAATCTTTTCTCTCCCTCCTGACTTAGAAGACTACCTTCTTTAACCAATCCTGCTAGGACCTTGGACTTGGTGTCTAATCTTCTACTCTTCTCTCTCAAATCTCTGAAATCCATCTCCTTTCCCTTCCCAACATCTACCTCTTTCCCAACATGCCTCTGTACCCAAGTAGGTAAGGAAGGCCCACACCTAAAGCTACAGGCTCAGAAAGAATGGAACCAAAGGCATGACAAGTAGTTATGGGAAAAACTGTCAGGTACATTCCAAAGGAAAACTAGATAAAGTAATCTTAATCTTCAGATCAACAATATGGAAAGGGCTCAAGTGATTCTACAAAAGGCAACTCTCTCCTTTCCATGGGCTTAAAGCCCACCTCTGTGTGTCTCATTAAGGCCAGATCAAACACCCTATTCACATAGAAAACTTGGTAACCTGTTTATTAGTTGTTAGACAAAGACTATGAAACAGTAGGCAAAAAAGCAAAATCAACCCCATTGATTATTCACATATTGCATTATGAATGCTCTTTTTTAAACCTCAAGAATAAGTTAACTTCTGTAGAAAAATCAAATGAACACTGTCTACTCATAAAACCTAAAGGTCACGGCACATGTGGTTTCACTTTCCATCATAAGTCAGGTTCAGCGCACAGGGACCCCCTCCAGAGAGTCAGTGCAGGAGAGGGACAGAAGAGAGAATCAAATATTTTGATGCAAAATACAGGACGCTCCAGGATTGTATGGTCATGGAATGCACCTCCTCTAGGGAGGTTAGAGTCTCTAAAAAAATAATATCGTAAATTATCATTTCAGGTGAGATAGCAAGGAGGTGGAAGAAGGTGGGAGAAATTCCAGGCTAAAATTGTAAACACGTATATAAACTACTTCTCCTTAATTTGAAAACCAGACTGAATTGAAAACAAAAAAAGCAAATACATTCTGATTGGAGAAAGCCAGGGTCAGATTTCACGATTGTTCAAACTCATTTCACTATGGAAACTTGTGCCACCTGGTGGCAGTCGGCTGTCAGTGCACACACTATGCCAGGTTTTCTTGGACTCTTACTGCTTTTGGAGCTAGAAGGACTCTGCTTTAGAAGACAACAGTTGCATTGGTTACCAACTTTATAGGGTGGCATTGACTATCACCTCTGCCCTTGGACTCACGTTTGGAAGGGCATCTGCCGAACAAAAATGCACATTTTCCCCTCATCTAGACTATCTTGATTGTACTATAAAAATGACATTTCCACATAAAAGCTTGCTTTCTTCCTTTTTTTGTTTTTTGATCTTATTTAAACATATAAAATCACAAAGTCATTTTCCTTCCTTGGGGCTACTTTTTCCTCTGAATATGAGCATGGTAAACAGATAAAATAACACCTGCCTCAGTAAGTAGCCATGAGGAAAAATGAGCCTGGTGAATAGGTATTTAGTAAACAGATCTCCTCTTTTTTTGTTGTTTGTTTTTTTGTTTTTTTTGGCAGAATGGGGGATTGAACTCAGTCCCTTGCGCTTGCCAGGGAAGTGCTTATTCCACCGAGCCATCTCCCCGTCTCTGTATTTAGTAAACATTTATTCCACTTTAAACCTTTTCAAAGGCAAAAGTTTGATTGTATTAAGTTTACTGATAACCATTCATGTTGTAGACGAGCCCCAGAAGTCTCTGAATTCCAACTTTGGAGCCTAACCTCAAGCTATTTAATATCTGTATTTTTCAGATGGAGAAAATAAGACCCAGGATAAACAAAAGCCTCTTATTGTTATAGTTCACATTTAGATGTCTCCCCAAAACCCAACATCCTCATAGGAGGGCTTTTGGGAGGTGACTGTGTCACAGGATCATGATATTATGGGTGGATTAGCATGACAGGAGGGTGTGAGCCTGGTGGGAACACGTGGGTCATTGTGGGCATGGCCCACAAGGGTGTATCCCCCACCTGCCTTAGTCTCTCACTGCTTCCTGACTGCCACCCCAAGAGTAAGACGGCTCTGCCCTGTGGCCCTGCCTGGGAGCCTGCTGACGATACACTGAAACCTCTGCAAACTATGAGCCAAAATAGACCTTCCTCCTTATAGCTATGCATGCAGGGTACTAAGCCACAGTGAGGAGAAAGTAAGATGTAGTTCTTTCTTGCCTTTCATCTTAAATTATGTGTCAACTTACTTGCAGTCTTCAGAAAGAAGCAGTTAGTGAAAACAAGGCTGGTCCCACCCTGAAATGGGAAAATACCTGACTTGGTTCACTTTCCTTGTTGTTGGGACAAAATACCCAACACTCAAAATGAAGGGAGGAAAGGTTTGTTTAGCTCACAGTTTGTGGTTTCAGTCCATGTTCAGCAGGCTGCAAGGCAGGTTGGCAGCCCTCTGTGTTCTACTTCAGCTCTCTAAGGCCATTTTTGCTCTCCCTGGTTAATTCTGACTCCTCTACCAGATTCAAATTTCTCATGCCCCAGGGCTCCTGTCTAACTAATGTCTTTGAAATCCATGACATTCCCATCATTCCCAAGACCTGCAGGCCCACTCTCATATATCTTTCTTCTTACAATTCCATTTAGACATCAAAAAGAAAGTAAATGAAACATTATAAAACTAAAGGGTTTTTATTTTTACTTTAAAACATGTATTAAACATAAACCTTTTTTTTTTTCAAAGTTCAAAGCTGTTACATCAAAGTGACTATGACATTTTAAATCTTGCTCCCAATCTTGTGTTTTCTTAGGTTCCTTTGTACCATGAGTGGTACCAGCAGCCTGATGGGGTAGTTGTACATGTGCCACATGTGGTTCAAGCCAGCAGAAGCATATTAAGCTGGGCTTCACCCCTAACTCCTCTCATGCATACTCCACATCTATTTACCAACAGGGATGTTGGTGTCATCTACAAAGGGTGCCCAAAACTTTGACTTGAAGGCTGCATGCCCTGCTGCTCTGGATACATAGCAACTAGAAACAAAATGTGAGGAGGAACTGAGGTAAAAACCAAGAACTCCTACAACTCACTGATCACAAAAATCAATTTTAAAATAGGCAAGAAGCTTGAATAGACATTTCTTCAAATAAGATATACAAATTTCAAATAAACGTGAAAAAATGTTCTACATCATTCAATTGTTAGGGAGATACAAATCAAAACCACAATGAAGTCAGGCAAGTTGGAGCACCACACCTGCAAGGCTAAGGCAGGAGAATTGGAAGCTTAGGGTCAGCCTGGACCAGCTAGCAATGTTGTAGCAGGTAGGGCATGGTGAAGCTGGCTGGGAAATAAGCAAGACCTGTCAATCACACAGTCCAGGGAGAGCTCCTAATAATTCCCATGACCAGTGCAAATGGAATTTCTCACAGGTCCCCATGAGATGTGGGTGGCAGGAAAGAGGTGAGCTGCCACGAGGAGCCTGCTATTGTAAGGACTCGTGAAAGCCCACTTTTAGTTTTGCTTTTATTTTTTCCTCTCTTTGTTCAGCCTCAGTTTACTCTGTAGATCTAATTCTTGTCTTATTCTTTCACCCCTCACTTTTCAAATAGACTTTACACAACGTTTTTGGCTTGTCTTGTCCACTTCTTTGCTTAAGGCAAGAAGGACCTGGAATATTTACAATTGGTAAGCTATTTCTAAAGGAACTACATGACCACAACAAGACTCTAACTCAAAATTTATTAACAAAAAAAGAAAAAAAAAAACAAGAGTACTGAGGATATAGCTTAGTGTAAAAGCCCTGAGTTTAATCCATGCTACCAGAAAACAAAAATCAAAAACCCACCACCATAATGAAGTAAGACTTCTTATCTACTAGGATAGCTATTAACAAGAATAAATAAAATAACAAAGCTATCAAGGGTGAAGGAATTGGGACTTTCCTGCATTGCAGATGGGAATGGGAAGGAATACTACAGTTGTTCCTTACAAAAGCAAATGCGGAGTTACCCTGCGATAAGGCAATCCTACTGTTAGGCATATACCCAAAGGAACTGAAACCAAAGACTGAGACAGATGCTTGGTGACTAATGTCCACAATGCAAGAGTCACATATGGGAACAACTCAAATGTCCATTAACACATGAATGACACTCAAAATATAGCTGCACAGATGGACTACTCCTTAGCCACAAGGAAGAAATCTCAGTGCTGCGTTCTCCACGACCTTAGAAACACTGTTTTCTATGAAGTCACTCACATAATGGAACAAATACTGTGTGGTGCCTCCTGCATGGAGCATCTAGAGCAGGCAAATTCAGAGTCAGAAAGGATGTGTAGGAAAGGAGACAAAAGTTACTAATGGCACAGAATTTCTGTAGAATAGTGAAAATGTTTTGGGAATTACACAGTGAATGTATGTAATGTTACTAAATGGTATACGTAAAATGGTTTAATGGTAAGTTTCCTGCATTTTATCATGAAGGAGTGGTGGTGCATGCCAGTAATCCCAGCATTGGGGACACTAAATAAGGAGGTTCACTACGAGTACAAGCTGCATAGTGAAACTTTGTGACAAATGCAAAAAAGAAAAAAAGGAGAAAACAAAGCAATGCAATGCTTGTAACTGGGAAAGAATTAGTTTCCAAGATACATAATTTCTAAAATTCACAAAAAATTTCCAAATAGCCTAGACATTTCAAACATTCCTCTATTTCAAAATAGAAAATTAACAAATCTCATGTTCAAAACCATCAGCAACCAAGATAATTCAAATTACAGTGCTCAGAGAGGCTGTTTCTCACCTTGGGTTCAGCCACATGCTGAAGCCTGACAACCTCTCTTCAATAGTTTAGGGGGAAGAAGAGGAACTTGTAAAATCATTTCAGAATGCACTGCACTATTCTAGTCCAGGTTTAATTAGCAGCCCTATTATTCCAGAAGTCTTCCAACTATGTACTGGCCAGCACACAGGTGTGCTCCTGATAGTGTTTGTAAGAATGTACAACAGAAACTGCCTATTGCTGATCATGGTGTGAGAAACACAACCATTTGCGCAAAATAGGCAGACTTTTCCTAAGTCCTACATGGCTGAGCGTAAGTGAACAGGCACACACTGAGTGGTCACAGGGAGTGCTTAGCCCCTAGCATGCAAGTCTCTTTCCCATCTCCTCACTGGCTGAGAGTACCGTGAGAAACATAGTCTTCCTTGACTTCCACTTATGCTTCATTACTTGTTTTCTTAAAATTAGAAAAATTTTTAAAAATCCTTATTTATTTGGTACAGGGTCTCACTACACTGCTCAGACACATAAAGAGTGGCACACCATGCAATACTGGGGATCAAACTCAGGGCCTTGTTTCTACCAGGCAGGCACTTAAGCCCACTGAGCTATCTCCCCAGCCCAGTTTCATTACTTCTTTTTAAGTTAGCTCCTTGATCACTCTCCCAATCTGAGTTTGAATTTCTTCATGATATTGTCTATTTACTTAGGGACTTTCCAGGAAGCAAATGTTCCTGTGCAAAGATTTATGTGATTTTTCAGCCACTATGTTTCTAAAATATTTTACCTTTCCCTACATTTACCTACATTCTACAAAGGTGAGAGGCTCTTACTATTTTTTATCTCTTCCCCAAGA
>NW_004524698.1:986827-987297 GCF_000260255.1 Octodon degus
AAAATCCTACTCGGTGGGCGGGGTGGGGGAGGCACTGCGGAGTCTTGACGGATTATTTTTTCCTGCATTCTTGTTGTTTTTAAGAGATCCTTTCTTACCTTTTTGCTAGCTACACCAGCATCTTTCAGATCTGAAACTCTGTCTTCACATTCACTTAAATGGTTTTGCAAGCTTGTGATTGAGGTTTTAATTTCCTCTATATCTCTTTGACTGTCCTTCATGCGATCTATTTCTTTCCTGTATTGCTCATTCAAGGAATCCGTCATTTTTCTTATCTCCTTTATTTTTTTTATTAATATCTTCTTTAGAAGCAGTTATCATTTCTTTTACTGCAGTGTTTTTTTCAGATTGGGTTTCCTGCCTATGTTTCTGTAGTTGCTTCTTTACTTTATCTGCTATGAGTTCTTTTTTTATTTCAGAAAAGAATTGCGCTCTGATTTCCTCTATATCTTTCTGCTGTTGCTTATTTA
>NW_004524698.1:988062-994586 GCF_000260255.1 Octodon degus
TATGCCAGATCTGAGCTGTGCCTGGAGGGGGCAAGGTGAAGTAGGGGGAAGAGGAAGCTCTCCCACACACTCACAGGACCTGGGCTAGGATTGGGTCTGGGGATTCCCGGAATGTGGCAGAAATTCCTACTCGGCGGGCGGGGTGGGGGAGGTGCTGCGGAGTGGTGGGGTGCATCCCAAGGGGGTGGGAGAAGGTCCAGCCCCCACTGCCCCTGGGCTGGGACTGGTCCCGCCGGCACAGGGTAGCAGAAAGCTCTCCCACACACTCACCGGACCTGAGCTAGGACTGGGTCTGGGGGTTCCCAGAACATGGCAGAAATTCCTACTCCCGGCAGGGGTGGGGGAGGTTTGTGGAGTGGTGGGGGGGCGTCTCAGGGGTGTGGGAAAGGGTCCGCCCCACACTGAGCCTGAGCTGGGACTGGTCCCGCCAGCACAGGTTAGCAGGAAGCTCTCCCACACACTCACGGGACCTGGGCTAGGACTGGGTCTCGAGACTTCTTAAATGTATGCCTTTTTTCTAACTGTTTTGGTCACCTTCTCAATCTAATTTTATCTAGCTGTCTTTTTGATTTTCAAATCATTCCAGGATTTGCTGATTCTCCCTGTCATAAGTGGTTGAGTCTGACTTGGCCTCTGACACAGCTACTTTCTCTTAATTCAGCAAGAGGAAAGATTTATACTAATAGTGTTGGACAGGATATCATGTCTGCATCTTGTACTATAAATAACTCTACAAAGACAACAATATAGAATGCATTAATTATTGTAACTGTCCTACTAATCTGTTTTGAAACTGTCTCATTGATATTTGTTTCTCAATAAAATTAATTAAAATTAAAAAAGCACCTGCTGGTTCCCTCAGTCTTTGTGCTAATCTTCATACATGGGATAATGCAGCACCATGCTGCAGGTGAGGCTTCTGACACAATTATAAGAGAGGTGAGAAGTGAGGCTTTCTCCTTTTACCTTTTCCAAAATATCCTAGACATTGTCACCTGACAAATGTGTCATCAATTCCAGCATTCTCTACCAGTTCATTGGCAGCATTGTTAGGCCCTGTAAAGCCTTGTGATTATTCCATCAGTAGCTGCATTATAGGGAATGAAGGTACAGTTACCACCCAGCATGACACAAACACAGAAACTCCATTTTTCTGCTAGTATCTGTTTAGTGCACTTCTATTTTCTCAGGCTATCTGATTGGTGGCATCTATCTGGCTGGTTACTTCCTGTAGTGGATCTCTGGTAAAGTTGGTGAATCTCCTTTAATTGAATCCAATCTACATTTATATTAACTGTGGACTATCCAAATGTACTAATGCATATTTGACTCAAAGGACCCCACTATCAACCATCTATTTTTGTGTGACTATGAAATGCCAACAGGACAGATAACTGAACTGAGGCACAAATCCCCATCCAGTTTACTGATATTCTATCAAAGAAGTTCCCTTTTCCACAAAACCACCAGACATTCACTTGAATTGGAAATTCACTGAGTAATTTCCAATGCCTAGCTCACAAGTAACATTCAAAATGTTGGGGGCTGGGGGGATAGCTCAGTGGAATAAGCACTTGCCTGGCAAGCACAAGGTCCTGAGTTCAATCCCTAGTACCAAAACAAAAGTATTCTCTAACATTCAAAATACTGATATAGGTCACAAATCCTTTCATAGGTCTACTGAACTCTGCCCCTTACCTAGAGAGGCAATAGGAGTTATTCATACCGTTATAGACAGCTAAGTTGGGTAGAAATATTACAGACAGTGAGACAAGGCTAGGCCTTCAAGGGAGCCAGTGCAGAAGACAGGATATCTTGCAACTATGGGGGAGGCAGATACCTCCACATGAGGGCCAGAAGTCAACACAAAATGTGAAATGAATGTACCCACAACCTTTCCCTAAGAAAAAACAGTAATTAGTATTCTAAATAACAATTGTATTCTAAATCTTGATCACCTTGAGAAAGCAAGGAAAAGCCACTGACATACTTCCTTCAGGAAAAGCCCTTGTACTGTTTCATGTCTGCTTGCTATATGAGCTGATCCTGATTTAATCAATATAGCTGAGTAATTATGCTCAAAATCTTATTGGTTGACCATATTTTTATTCTACCTCATGCCCACCTTGACCTACCTCACCTTATGGTTTTGCTCTATAAAAATCCTTAGAAAAGGGAGGGTTTTCAGCAACACACTCAAGACACCTCTCTCTCTCTCTCTCTCTCTCTCTCTCCCTCTCTCTCTCTCTGACAGAAGCTATCTCTCCCCAACAAATATAATTCTACTCTTAATCCATTTTGTTCCTACAATTCATTCTTTAGTTTTATACAATAAAAGCTTGTTCAGACACCTAATACATTGGGAATTTCTTTTCTCTATGTCAATATTCCCTAGAGAGGGAGGGGGGAACGCTCTCATATCTGTCCTTAGCAATATGGAAAGAGGATCAACAGACTCCTAAAGGTCTCATTTCCCCATGCATCTTTGTCCTGGTACAGAGCCAACATACAAGCATTCCAAGGGTCACTATCCTATACAAAGTTAAATGGAATGACTTATGTCTGTGGACATCCAGTCATATACATATAACAAGCACATTTGTGGCTGTGTCATAAATTTAACCCATTCATTTCAGGCTTTTGTGTCTTCATATTCAGTCTCTGTCTCTAAAGTTTATCATAAATTTTTAACTTTGATTATATTTATATTTTTAGGGTCCTTTAATTTTTGGTACCAGGAATTGAACTGAGGATCTTGTATTTGCCAGATAGGCACTGTGCCAATGATCTTTTTTTTTCGGTATCAGGAATCAAACTCAGGATCTTGCACTTGCCAGGAAGGTGCCATGCCTTTTTACACCTGGTCCTTAGGGTTATTTTTGAGGGCTCCCAAGATTTTGTTAGGATCTGGGAGTAGAGTAGCACCAATTGGGTTCAAGTGTGAGTTAGGTATTAAATTAAGAGCCAGTCACCCTAAAAGGTCTTTCCTATGATGTCTGTTCCCAATCACTACACTCACGGTGCCACCTTGAATTCTTTATCTAAAGAGGCTGGAACATTGATGATAATGAGTGTAGGGTTGTGTCTTAATGATTTTTCTCTGATTACTGAGACAAAATACCTGACACCCAAAGTTAAGGGAGGAAAGATTTATTTAGCTCAACTTTTATAGAGGCTTTAGTCCATAATTGGCTAGGTTCAAGGCAGAAGAGAGCTATTCATGGTGGGTAGAAGGTAGTAAAAGCAACAAGGGAGGGAGACAAGATGCTTTTCTATCCCTTATATTGTAGTCAAACTGCTTGCTCAAGAACAGATGTAGCACTTACAGCCTTAATCCTAGCCAGAACTATACCAAACTAATCAGTGGACTGATTTACTAATCACACATGCTTAATCCTAGCATAACACACTGTTATGGTTTGTCTCTAAATGTCCCCCCAAAGCTTCATGCAATTATGGGGCAGGCTGCTAGAGTTCATAATTAATGGTCCAATGCTGGGGTTATAAGTATGAATGCTACACCCACCCTGGGGCAGGTAGCCTGCTTCCTGCTGCTTCTCCCATTTTGCTATTGCTGCTTGTGCTATCTTCAAACTTGGGACCTTGCACTTGCCAGGAAGGTACTGATGCTACTGAACTATCTCCTCAGTGCCCCCAATTTTTGGTTTTCAGACAATGTTTTATTTTGTAGTTCAGGCTGGCCTTGACTTCATTATGTAGCTTAGGCTGGCTTTAAATTTATGTAATTCTTCTCCCTCAACCTTCTAGGGCTGGCATTAAAGGAGTACATGACTATGACTGACAGATGATTCAATTTTACAGTGATATTTACTGTTGTCATAATAGGATATGCTATTATATAGCATAATAGGATTTTGAATTCATAGATTAAATTGGCTCTGCCCCATATAGTGTAAGAGTTTTAGTTCTTACAACTAAAACGTGGAAAAATGACAGGTGATTAAATACTTACGAGGGCCAGCCAGATAACTCATCAAATTACTGCACCTGCTTAGGCAGACACAGGGACCAGGGGTTTGATCCGCAGCCTGCTGCACAGGCCTACTCCCAGGGCACACTGAAACGGTGATTGAGTCTACACAAGGTGTGCATGCCTGTTATCCCAGCACCTGGGAGGCTGAAAACAGGCGGATCATTGTGAATCTCATCTACATATTGAGACCCTGTAGACACTGTACTAAGTAGAAAATAAATAAATAAATAAATAAAAATAAAATAGAATAAATAAATATGTAGGAGTCATCAAATGTTAGTGCCAGGATTCCAATTTTTTTTTTTTTTTTTAGTACGGGGATCAAACTCAGGACCTTGCACTTGCCAGGCAGGTGCTTATGCATGCTGAGCTATCTCACCAATCCTCAGAATTCAGATATTAATTGGAGGGCCTGTGAGGTAGCTCACCAGACTAAGCTCCTGCTAAGGCAAGTGCAGGTACTGTGGTTCAATCCCCAGCACCACAGGCCATGCCAGGCCCACCCCCGAGCACCCTGAGCCAGCCACTGAGACTGGGTATGGTGGTGTTCACCTGTAATCCCAGTGCTGGGAGGCTGAAAACATGAGGATCATTAGTAGTCTGAGCTGCATAGTATCAAGTACATTAAAAAAATGTTAATTGGACCCTTTACTGAGGCAGAAGACTGGAGCTTGTGATTTGCTTTGTTGGGAACAGTTTATCTCTCTAAAGTACAGATATAGCCCAATACTTTCAACAGTGTTGGAAAAGTTCTTTTTTTTCCCTTCTGTAGCATAGCAGTCCATGCCTTCAATGAGATGCTATTATAAAGGATGAGTGGGGAGGATTTCATTTACATGATGCTACTGATTTTTCAGTCTCTGCTGGAAATGTGGGGCAGGATTGGTATCTATCACCAAAACTTGTGTGAAAGTATCAAGGGTATTTAAGTACCCTATAGATGATCAGCTAGAGTTGGACTGTTTGCCCTTCATGGAAAGGCAAATTGGGCATGACTTCTGCAAAATTTTTACCCAGCAGGACATACTAGTCAAACCTGTACCTCCCAACCATTTTACTCATGTTGCTTTAAATTTCGTTGATTAAGGTGATAATATCTAAAGAGTTGTTATAATAAATAGAAAAAATTTAATTATCTATAGTCCATGGTTAGTCTCTATTCATCAGTAATGACCTTAACTATGGGCCATATCAGGTTTTATGGCTTGTGTCTAGATATGCCCCATCTTTTCAAAGGATCACTAAATCAGTTAAATGTATAATGTGGCACTGCCCTTATCCCAGTAGCCTGGATATAATACAAGAAAGGGAAAGAGGCTTCTCTGGTACCTTGTTTTATGCTCACATTGAAATGCTTCTCCTCTGAAATGCCCATCTGATAAGCCCCCTGCCTTGGAACTGGCTGATTATGGATGAAAACCTTTACAAACTGTGAGCTAAATAAATAATTCCTCCCTTCAATTTGGGTGTCAGGTATTTTGTCTCAGAAACAAAAAGAAAATAACTAAGAAACCTTCAATACACTATTTATAAATAAAACTCTTATAAGTCCAAAATAATCCCTAGGCAAAACCTGTGTGTATATCTCCCAAATACTGACAAATAATCATAATTCTGAGAAAAATAGAATTCCAATTCTCTCTTATAGAAACACATAACTTCATCCTTCCATTAGATAAATACACCTTCACTTTCAAAATATGTGCTAAGAACTAGCTATGGGAAAGTTTAGATAACTAGAGAAAATATTAATCCAAACTACCTTAAATCTTAAATACACACAAAATAAATACATCTATCTCTCTTGAAGTCATGAGCCATGTACACACTCTACATAGGCTAATGTATCACTCTAAACCCCAAATACATATGCAGGTCCACATGTCCTGCATATATGCAAACACAAACTGCTAACAGGAACAAATAATTCTTCCAATTAGACAGTGGAGAATTATATAAACTCCATATCACAATCCCAAATACTTTCTAGTCACCAAAACTAGCCATAGACTTGCCTGCAAACACAGAAATACACATACATAAATCTTAGAATGCATGCCGAGAATACATACACCCATAAAACATGTCCTGAATGCACAATCCTGTCATGCTGCCTATTTGTATACACATGCCAAGTCCATGCTCTATAATTGTGCCCACACGCAAATGCAGAAAATTGTTCCAAATTTGTCCTGACCTGCCAAAATTTCAAACATGTATGGGAAAAACCTCAACTCTCCATCAATTCAACATCAGACATATGAAAATGTAATAAATACTATTCATGCAATTCATGCTTTACAATTTAATAATAAAACTTATAATCCTCTCTATTGTAAATTTTATTTTATTTTATTTTTTTTTCAAAGTTTTATTGACAAACAGATAGCAATGAGACAGTTTCAAATCAAATCGGAAGGACAGTTTCAACAAATAAAACACTGCATACATTCTTCTTAGTGGTTAATTGCTGTACAAGATGAGGACTTGTGATCCTATTTACAAACACCATTAGAACAAATCATTCTAT
>NW_004524698.1:1001597-1004898 GCF_000260255.1 Octodon degus
CCAGGTTCCTGCATCCACAGGATGATAATGATGATGATTTGATAAAATGAGAATGAGGAAAAGTACAGTATTCAATTTTTAAAATCTGCAGAGATCACTGAAAAATGAGTGTATTTATGATACAAATACGTTATATTATGACTAATAGCATTTGCCTAAGACATGCATGAAAAGAAGGAAGATGTAACTCATAAGTTCAAGTTTTTTTTCAATAATATAAGCTATTTCTTTGGTTCTTTTTGAACACATATGCTTTCCTCAAGCTTTTGTGTTATCCTGAGTGCAAGGACAAATAATCAGAATACCTGCCACTTATAACAGAGCACCACTCACTTCTCTGAGCTCCACAATCCAATAGTTAGCATTATGATTCTGTTTTTGTAGAGAAGTAAGCCACTTGTAAAAGATGTCATAAGTCATGGAAATGACCCCAGCTCTGAAATTTGATCAGAAGCCTTATTCTCTAGTCTGTGTGCTTGATTGGTCCATGCTGCCCAGGTCAGACCTCACCAGCCACTGACAAGAGCTAAATACAGAGAGGACAGATGTGAGATGTGGCCCTTCAGATACCTCTTCCTGGGATGAAGCCACCTCTCAATTCTTGTTGATGATTGCTTCAAGACTGCCCCTGAAGAGCATCATGTACCCAGCCAGAGTTGCTAGGAGGTAACTGGATCACGGGAGCAATACAGCTGGCTTCCTGTTAGGAGAAGGGGTCTGGCCAGAGGAGGCAGGCCACTTGGGGTGTATCCTGGAATGGTGTATCTCATTGTCCAGTTCCTCCCTGTTCTTTCTGCTTTCTGACCACCATGGTACAGCCTATAGACAAACATGAACCAAAATTACCTGCTCCTGTTTTAAATTGTGGTCTTCAAGAACTGTATCTTAGCAACTAGACTGTCACAGCATCCATTGGTGCACTATCCATAAAAGGATCCACAAACTTGAATGGATTGTATGAGTAGTGTCTCAATTATTTTTACTCGTTTCTGGGACAAATATTTGATGTTCAAAATGAAGGAAGGAAGGTTTATTTAGCTCACAGTTAGTGGATATTTTAGTCATACTCTGCTGGCTCCAAGGCAGATGGCAGAAGTTTATGGCAGCAGAAAACAACAAAGATCAGAAGAGAAACATCAACTGCAGTGTCTATCAAGCCTCTCTCTCTTCTTTCCATGCAAAATATGAAGATCAGAGCTCGTCCAAGTGGTGTTTCTGCAACAATCAAGCTCCTCCAAGAAAATGATGTACAAAAGCATTCCTCAACCCTTTTATATACCCTTTAAGATCTGAGTCACCCTAGGGCGGGGTGCTGAGCTGCTCCAGCTAAGTTTCAGACCCATCAAGTTGACACAGTGTATCAAGTACCACAAACACACAAAATGAGTACTAAAAGAGTACCCTCTTGGAAGGGAGCAGCACTCCTTTATAATGGCCACCAACAACCTGGGCCAATGTTTCTGTTCTGAAAGGACACCTCATTGCCAACTGATGTTCTTGAGCTGGAACTTCTGTATTTTAGACAGATATGTCAGTAATCTTTTTCTCACTGTGACAAATACCTGAAATCAACAAATTAAAAGAAGATAATTATATTGGTTCATGGTTTTAGAGACTGCAGTTGGCTTACTTACTTATCTCATTGTTGAGACAAGATACCCAACACCCAAAGTTGAAGGAGGAAAGGTTTCTTTGACTCACATTTTGTAGAGTTTTCAGTTTACAGTCAGTTGGCCTCAACATGGGTTGACATGACAGAGAGGCATCACCTAGGAGAAATACTTCACAGCAAGCAGGCAGGCGAGAACAGCAAGCACCAAGTGAAGCCACCTTAGCAGCTTCTTTCTGTTCCTTTCATATTCTATGTAGGTACTGGGCATAGGACATGTACCTAACCAATCAATGGACTAATTTAGTAACCACACACCATTAGTCCCAGCATTGTGCACTTTAGATCCAGCCAACTCTGACAAAGCTCCCACCTATCAGCACATAAACTGTGGGGGAACATCTAGACACAAACCATAGCAGCGGTAAATGGCATTTGATAATGTTGCTCTTTGCCTGTGGTAGGGAACTACATCAGGAAGGAGAGTGCATGAAGAGGGAGAAGTGCTTGTTTCATTTGGGTGAGAAGGGCAGAAAAGAGATCAGGGATACCAATGTCTCCTACAAAGGCATTAGCTGGAGACAAAGAATTTGGAGAACACTTGACATCCAAACCACAACACTGCACCTCTGACGTCCTGCCGTGGTTACTTTTCTCATTTCTGAGGCAAAACTCCTCATCACCCTAAGTTAAAGAGATGAGGTATATTTTGGTTCACAGTTTGTAAGAGGCCTCAGTGCATGATGGGGGCTCCAGAAGAGGGTGGCATGGGAGATGGGTATGGCAGGGGAGAAACAGTCCATAGCAGGGCAGACAGTAGGCAGCAAAAGCAAGCAGCCTCCTTCTTTCTGTACCTTTATGCTTCATTCCGAGCTACGAGCCTATAGACTAGTGTCATCCGTAGTCAGGGTGGGGGCTTCCATTACCTACACACAGAACTATGCTGAGCCAGTTTAATTTTCACACTAGTGATAATCTATATTCACACACCCTTAATTGGGCCACCTCCAAAAAACCATACCTACGAGCATGTATGGCTTTGGTGGGAAATCTAGATACAGGCCACAATTTCCCCAAATGTTTATATACAGCTCACAATGCAAAATGCATTCAGTCCATGTCCTAGAGTCCCCAGAGTCCCAACAGCTCCAGCACTGCTCAGAAGTTTAAATTCAAAGATTTCTCTGATACAACACAAACTTTTAAGAGTTTTTTCCTTCTTTCTTCTACTCTACAAATGTAACTTTATTTTTCCCTATATCTTTCTCTATATCATAATGAATACCCAGAGAGTTAGGAATATAGTACCAACCCTCTCCCTGAACACTGCCCTTTTCTGTTATGGAATAGGTTCTAATTAAAAAGAACATGCAATCAGGCATGGTGACACATGCCTATGATGTCAGTGCTCTAAGAAGTGGAGACAGAAGGGTTGCAAATTTAAGGCCAGCATGGACAACCTAGTTGTCTCAAAATTTAAAAAAATCACTGAGATGTATTACAGTGCAAAGGTTCTGGGTTCAATAATACAAAAAAAAAAAAAAAAGTAGAGGGAAAAAAATACCAAAATAAAATACAGAGGACCCTTATAAAAGTGTTGAAGAGAAATTGACTGATGGAAACCAGGCACACAGAACAAACAGAAAACTTCAAATCAACAGCATTTTCCTAGATTCACAGATGATGAGTGAT
>NW_004524698.1:1005081-1025698 GCF_000260255.1 Octodon degus
CAATGTTTAATAATGAACTGTGAGGGAGACCAACTGCAGATTAAGATAACATTCTCACAAAAGATGCCATAGCAACTCTTCTACCTGGCACTAGGTGGATAGTTACCTTAGGTGCTAGCCTTTCATCTTCTCACATGCTAATGTGTTGCTAAATAAAACCATATTCTTTTTCTACCAAAAATGTCTGTCAAGTTACTGGTTCTCTTAGATGCCAGCAAAATCAAACCAGTCTTAATTACATTTTATGTATGAGTATCTGTAAAAATCAAAAAGAAAGTTACTCTCAAGAATCCATGCCATAGTGAAAGTGTTCCCATTTTAAAAGGAAGGAATAGCAAAACAAGGTGGATTTAGACAAATGCCAGATCAAACTGTAACATGGCAAACATTAAATTCTGTAGCTCCGTGTCAGTCACCAGGGTATACAGTGGCATGACATGGGCCGTGTGTGCTCATATAGCCAAGCTCCTGTGTTGTCACCTGCTGCAGCCCACAAAGCCTCTTCCTTGGGTTGCCTCTTCCTTGGGTTGTCTCTACTAGATACTTCCTCAGGGTGTGCTCTACATTCCTGTCCCAACCACCTCCCTGGGGTCTCTGGTGCACTTTGAATAAACTTTCACAGCTCCATACTTTTACCTTTTGCTCACTGTTTGTAGGGACTCTGAGCAGTTCCAAACTATGGGAAACTGCCATGCTGCTGTCTTCTAAGAAATGATGTTTTTGCTTCAATCTGTCCCTGACCTGTCCTTTATTTACTGAGGTATGTAAAACAGCCTATATTGAAGCAGACATTCTCTAATTGGCTAAAAGAATATTATCCAGTATGGCCTAGACACTGGTGCTCTCAACAGCAGAGCAGCAAAATGTGTGTGAGAATGGCCTGTGTTCACATTTGCAAAAGAAGCTTGAACATGAGCCTGTGGGATTATAGGGCTAACATATCAGAAAACACTTCAGCTGAGGCTATGGGGCTCCAAAAAAATTATACCTTCCTGGCAGTAAAGGTGCCAGACTTGCATACATAAAAATTATGTGTACATTGCTAATTGAGAGCTCTGTGCCTGGTACTGCTACAAGTATTTTTTTCCTATGCACTTGGCTGTGACTCCCACCCACCTCCCTGATTGATACCAATAAAAGCCATGAGTTTGGGGGGATGAGGTCTTTTGTTTTATAGAGAACAATGGGTCATCCCAGAGCTCCTAAAGTATAGAATATTCTCTTTTTGTCTTTCTTTTGTATCTGTGCACCACATTTCCAGGTGGGTTAGACTGATACCTTCAGGAGGAGTTTCTGTAACTGTAAACTTTTAGACAGATACCCAGAGCAGGGGTTTTGGTACCAAACCTCCAAGGCTTTCCTTCGAACTCATACTGGAATGCCACCTAACCTGTCAATGTTGATTTTTAAAAGTCTGTGAAACAGCATCATGTGGATGACATCTAGATTTGACAACAATAAAAGGAGGATCTGGTTCCTTTTGGACCATGGCTGCAGCAGCCTGAATGTTTGTTTTTAACAAGAAAAACAAACCCTAGAGTGAAAATGCTCTGTGAAATAGGGAACTACAGGGCTCCCTTCTCAAAAAAAATCTTTGCAACTGAGATGGATGGGATCTTTCTCAGTCCTCAGATATTCTATCATTCCACTGATGATAGAAGTACATGGCTTCTTTCTATGATTATGACCTCTTAATCAATCACATTCTTCTTGGGAGACAGAAGAAAGTGAGAACAAACCTGTTTTCCCTCTTACAGCCAGAATGAGCTTGTGTAAAATAACAGTCACTATACCAATCTCCACCCCACTGAAGGATGTCCTCAGCCATCAGGTGTATCCTGGGGTGCTGAGCAGTACCTGTGGCTACCCAGCTGCTCCTCAGAGGGATTTGCATGGGAGAGATCTTGGCCCATAAGACCTCCTTCCCAGGAAATATACAATTTATGATTGCTGCCCATCATTAGATGGCCCATGAGACCTCCTTCCCAGGAAATACAGAATTTATGATTGCTGCCCATCACAGAACCTATAAAAGTTCTGCTCTTTATTACCACCTCTACACCAGCCAGAAACATCTAGCAACCTATATGGTAGGACTACATAAATTCTGAATGAGCATATATCTGCCTAAATCCCAGTCAATTCGTATGCCTAAACAGGAGCCAGAAAATAAGGCTTTTTGGAGTTAAAGGATAAACTGACCTAGTAAGAAGGAGCAATGTGATGGCTCAGAATGACCAGTATACTCAAGTGTCTAGAACCGCAATGTCTAATTCAAATTTATATAAAGTATCAAATACATGTACTTCCTGTTCTCTGAATTTCTCACAATATAAATATCTCACAACACATACTAAACACACACAGACACATAGAGTCACACACAGACACAAAACATGTGCCAGGAAACGCTTAATAAAAAATCCTCCAAGAAGAGGAAAAAAATTCTTATATCACTAGTTTGTTATCAACTTGATTGATTTCACCTGTAAACCTAATACAAATGGATTAAAAAATAAAGGAAGCAATGATCAACAGAAAAGTGTCACTTGCATTCAGGACATACAAATCAAGCCTGGTTACCACCTAGGTGTTTACATACTTAAAAGTCTGACCTACCATTGATGTTAACATTGCTGCTACAACTATGCATACACATACAGCATATATGTATAACAAACCTGACAATATGTAAACAATGAAAACCTACTGCTATAGACTAAAAATATATCAAGCATACAGTTCTGTCATGAACCACACGAAAAGATCCTTACCAAAACTCTAAGTTTTACAATACAAATATCGTATAATTTTTGAATACATGCAAGTGTATACATCTTCTATCTACCCAAGCCCATGCAATGAACCTTCACCATCTCCTAGGACATATACATTATATATGCATGTATTCAAATATACACACATGAAATTACTGTACTTCTCAAATATGTAAGAAAAAACATAGGGATCCCATACCATGATGCAGACCAGCATGGGGGAGCTGCAGACAGTAAGGCCTGGTAGGACCCAGAACATGGTACACACCTGTAGGGAGGAGCTTTGCAACATAGAGACAGAAGGAGGGAAACTGGGTGAACTTGTCTTCCTGGAGTACTCCAGGTATGCAGTGGGGAGGTATCCAGACATAACTCAGGGGAATTACTTTACATTAACACTCCCAATTTGGGATGCTTTGTTATATAACTATAATGCTTGCTCCTTTGGTCTAAAGTACAAAACCATTAGTTATAGCAGTATGTCAATTTCTAAATTTCACTTATTATTATTGCTAATTGTACTACTATAACTAAGGTATCATACCTGTCTTAACCATAGGATTTCCCTTCAGTAATACAGCAGAAAGTGCTGAGGCAATAACCTCACCAAAGCCCTACATGCAAGGACAAGATGACAGTGACAAACGGGAACCAATATTCCATTCAATAGAGAAGGCAAGATCTTTGGACAGACACAACTAGGAATCTGTGACACACAAAAGAAATCCCTCTCAGAGTTCGATGGATACATAGTTCAGACTTGTAGAGATCCTCCTGTCTCAGGCTCCCCAGCACTGGGACTACAGGTGTGAGCCAGGAAGCTTGATTTTGGGACTGGTACATTGCACCTGGGGTTCTGGGGCTGGTATGGCATGCAGTAATGGGGATAAAACTCAGGTGTTTGTGCTTCCAAGGTAGGCATTTAGCCTGCTGAGCTACCTTCCCAACCAAGAGCAGACTGTAGAGGCTCTGAGTGCCATGATATAGATACCTATGTGCAAAACTTCAGAGGAAGTATTGTAGATACCAAAAGAGTTCTTTCTGAAATAGAAAATGACAAGACAAAGGAGCAAAATGAAATCTCAGACCCCCAGCCAGCCCAGAACAAATCCAGGAGACATAAGCATAGAAAAGATTGAAAGCGATGCACCTGAAATCTTTGAAATGATTGCAATTGAAGCATAAAAACAATTCCAGAGTGTATAGAGGAAATCAGATCAGAGATAATCTCTCAGGCTAAGAAAAAAGAGGTGATAACCATAACAAAAGAATCACTGAGTGTATCAGAAGAAGACACTGATAAAAAAAAAAATAGAGGAACAGAAAAATGATGGAAAGGAGCTGCCAGACCAGAAGCCAGCAGGTGCATCTGGCCCATCCCATACCGCTGGGCCCAGCTGAGCTCAAACTGAGGCCCAGAGCCACCAGAGCACTCTCATGACAACGAGATGGCAGCATGTAGCTGGGGTGAGCTAGTCTGCCTGGAAGACTCTAGGTGTATAAAGGAAAGGTGCCCAGACAGAACTCAGGGGAACTAATGTAAATACAAATGCCTGCTTAAGACCTGCTTTGTTATGCAGCTATCATGTTTCCTCCTTTGGTCTAAAGTACAAGCAGAAGTGATTGCAGAAAACTTCCCAAATGTGGGGAAACAATCTGACATTCAGTAACCAAGGCATATAGAACTCCAAATAATATCAACTCAATTAAAACCACATCCAGACATATAATAGTCAAGATCCCAGAAATTCAGCACAAGAACAATATACTAAAAGCTGCTAGAGAAAAGAAAGAGATCACATTTAAAGGAAAACTCATCATAATTACAGCAGATTTCTCCTCACAAACCAATAAGTCAAGAAATGCGTGGAATGAAGTACTTCAAGTCCTCCAAGAAAACAAATTCCAACCTAGTCTGATATACCCTGCAAAACTCTCTTTCAAGTTTAATGGAGAAGTGAAATACTTCAATGACAAAGAACAACAAAAGAAATTCATGATGACAAACCAAAACTTTCACAGAATGCTAAAAGATATTCTAGAGAGGGATCAAAATGACCACTTCTCCATGAATGAGAACACAAAGACCCACCAAATATGGAAACCAATTAAAGAAAGGATAAAAACAGGGAACCAACAATAGGAAAATAGCATGGCAAACCTAAGTCAATACATATCAATTATTACCACCAACGTAAATGGGCTCAATTCCCCAATTAAAAGAATTAGACTGGCACAGTGAATTAAGCAAGAAAAATTCAACAACATTCTGTATACAAGAAATACAGAAATTTGTAGGCTAAAAGGCAAAGGATGGGAAATACCACATGCTCCAGAACCTCAGTAAAAAACAGGGTAGTAATCTTGCTCACAGACAATCTGAACTTCAAACCAGGAATGATCAAATGAGATAAACAAGGTCAGGTGAAAAATTCAAGAGGAGGAGATAACAGTCATACATATCTATGCACCAAGTTTGGGAGCACCCAACTATATAAGACAAATTTTAAAGGACATGAAAAATCAAATAACCAATGTCACAGTCTTAACAAGGGACCTTAACACTGCCTTATCTCAAAAAGATAGGTCAAGCAGACGAAAAAATTAGCAAAGAGGTAGCAGAACTGAACCAAACCTTTGAACAAATGTATTTCATGGACATATACAGAGTATTGCACCCAACAACATCTAAATACACATTCTTTTCAGCTGTACATGGACATTTTCTAAAATAGAACACATGCTAGTCCATAGGTCATGGTAAAGTATATGCAAGAAAACAGAAATTATCCTATGCATATTGTCTGACCACAGTGCAATGAAACTGGAAATTAGGCATTCTGGGAACCCCCAGACCCAGTCCTAACCCAGGTCTGGTGAGTGTGTAGGAGAGCTTCCTGCTATCCTGTGCCAGTGGGACCAGTCCCAGCCCAGGTGCAGCGTGGGCTGGACCCTCTCCCACACCCCTGGGATGCTCCCCACCACTCCACAGACCTCCCCCACCCCGCCCGCAAGTAGGAATTTCTGCCGCATTGTGGGAACCCCCAGACCCAGTCCTAGCCCAGGTCCTGTGAGTGTGTGGGAGAGCTTCCTCTTCCCCCTACTTCACCTTGCCCCCTCCAGGCACAGCTCAGGCCTGGCATACACGTCTGAGGTGTAACTCTGCAGCTGCAATCCCTGCCGAGAGTGTAGAAGACAGATCCACCCAGCTAGTCCAGGAGCAGAACATCTTGGCACAGGGGCACAACAGGTTCACCCCCAAGGGCAGCAGCGGGAAGGAGCTGAGCACAGCAGCCAGACCCAAGCCAGACACAGCTGGATAAGTCCAAACTTTGTAGAGTTGCACCTGGACTTCAGTACCTATGAAGGCTATAACTACAGCAAAGATCTACAACAAAGGTCAGAAGACAGTGCTACACAAAATGATGAGAAGGAACAAAATGCAACCTCAGAAACCCAAGCCCACCCATAAAATGTGCTGAGTTTACACACCTATAATATTCAAATAACGGAACTTAGCAAAAAAAGGGGTATACAGATGAATGTCCATTTTGTATCTGTGTATTCAAAGTGGTTAGGATAGATATACAGTTACATTCTCTTAATGAATAGAATGATTTGTTCTAATGGTGTTTATAAATAGGATCTCAAGTCCACATCTTGTACAGCAATTAACCACTAAGAAGAATGTATGCAGTGTGTTAGTTATTGAAACTGTCCTAGCAATTTTATTTGAAACTGTCTCATTGCTGTTTATCAATAAAATTATGAAAAAAACAAAAAAAGAAATGAAATTAATGATGAAAGAAACCACAAAAATGCATGAACATATGTAAATTAAATAACACCCTCCTCAAAAACCATTGGGGCGCAGATGAAATTAAACAATATTTACAATACAATGAAAATTCAAACACAACCTACTGGAATTTGTGCAATGCAATGAAAACAGTCTTCAGAGAAAAATTTATAGCAGTGAACTCATACATACTGCACCTTAAGCTTTTAGAAAAAGAAGAGCAAACCAAGCCCAAAGCCCAAAGACAGGAGGAAAGTATGAAGATGAAAGCAGAAAACAATGCCACTGAGATAAAAACACAGTACAATGAATTAATGAATCATAAAACTGGTTCCTTAAAGACTAAATAAGAATTAATAAACTCCTAGGTAACCTCATCAAAAAAGGAAAAAAAAAATCAAATTCGAGCAATAAGGAATGAAAAGGATGAAATTACCACAAGCTTTGAGGAAATACTGAAGATCATCAATACCTAGTTTGAAAATCTTTTCTTTCACAGAATGGAGAGCATAGAAGAAATGGACAGATTCCCTAGTAGGTACAAATTATCACAACTGAATGAAGAAGAGATAAAAACTCTCAATAACCCAATATCAGTCAATGAAATTGAAAATGTAATAAGAAAATCTTACCAACAAAAGAATTCACCAGCTGTGAATCCATCCAGATCCTGATGGATTCACAACTGAATTCTACAAGAAATTTAGACAGATTTAATCCAAATATTCCTCAAACTCTTCAATGAAATTGAAAAGGAAGCAATAGTCTCTAATTAATTTCTGGCAGCAAGTATTGCAGTGATGCCAAAACCAGAGAAAAACACAAACAAACAAGAGAACTACAGGTCAATCTCCCTCTTAACATAGAAGCAAAAATCCTCAATAAAATACCAGCAAATAGAATACAGCAAATCATCAAGAAAATTATTCACCATGACCAGGTAGGATTCATCCCAGGGAGGCAAGGATGGTACAACATATGCAAATGCATAAATATAATACACTATATCAGGAGAACCTAAACCAAAAACCTCATAATCATCTCAATAGATTTGAAAAAGTCTTTTGACAAAGTTCAACATGTATTCATGACCAAAACACTAAAGCAAATTGGAATAGATGGTCCATACCACAATCTGATCAAATCCATCTATGAGAATACAATTGCCAACATCATTCTAAATAGAGAAAAACTGAAAGCATTTACTCTAAAATCAGGTAGAAGACAAGGATTTCCACAATCACCACTCCTATTCAATATAGCTCTGGAATCATTAGGTAGAGCCATTAGACAACAGGGAGAAATAAAAGGAATAAGAATAGGTAGGAACAAATTATATTATCTTTATTCATAGATGATATGATACTGTATGTGGAAGGCCCAAAACACTCCATCAAGAAGCTCCTAGAATTAATAAACAAAATTCAGTAGCACAGCAGGATACAAAATCAATACCCAAACATCAATAGCATTCCTCTACGCAGATAAAAAGCTCACTGAGAAATTAGAGAAACAATACACTTCACAATAGCATCAAAAAAGAAATACTTAGGAATTAATCTAACAATTAAATAAAAGAACTATACAGTGAAAATGATAATATTCTGATAAAAGAGATCAAAGAGAATTTTAAAAAATGGACAGATATTCCTTGCTCCTGCACAGGAAGAACAAATATTGTGAAAATGGCCATACTTCCAAAGTTATTATACAGATTTAAAGCAGTCCCTATCAAAATGCCATCAATGTACCTCACAGAACTAGAGACAACAGTCCTAAAATTTATTGGACCTAAAATACCAAAGGCATTATTGGGCAACAAAGACAAAGCACAAGGCATTGCAATCCTGGATTTGAAATTATACTACAAGGCTACTGTGATAAAATCAGCATGATACTGGAAAAACAAAAAAAAACCCAGACCTGTAGCTCAATGGAACAGATTAGAAGATGAAGATGCAGCTAGAAATACCTTATCTTTGACAAAGGGGCCAAATGTATTCACTGCAAGAAAGATAGTCTCTTCAACAAATGGTGCCAGAAAAACCGGCTCTTCACAATCCAAACACTAACTAGATCTGGGTTTATCACCATGCACTAAACTAAAGTCAAAATGGGTTAAAGATCTAAATATTAAAACAGAAACACTAAGTCTAGTAAAGAGAAACTAAGTTGCAATCTTGAAGACATAGGGCTTGGCAAAGTTCATGAACAACAACAACAACAAAAAAAAAAACTGAATGAGAAAGACTTCAAAAAATCAACAACTGGGATCTCATCTTATTGAGAGGTTTCGCAGATCAAAAGAAATCACTAACAGAGTGAAAAGTCAATTCACAAATTGCAAAAAAAATAAAAAATAAAAAAGACAAAAAATCTTAGCCAATAGTCACTCAGACAAAGGTGTTCAATCTAGAATATCTAAAGAACTAAAAAAATCAGGCCCCCCATATTCAAAGAACCAATCCAAAAATGGGAATCTGAGATGAGTGCACACTTCTTAGAGGAAGAAATACAAATGGCAAGTAAATACATGAAAAAATGTTCCACAGCATTGGACATTTGAGAAATGCAAATTAAAATAATGCTGAAGTACTTTCTTCCCCCAGAAGGAATGGCTATCATAAAGAAGTCAACTAATAAATGCTGGAGACACTGTGGAGAAAAAGGGACCCTTCTGCACTGTTGGTGGGAAGGTAGGCTGGTGCAACCACAATATCAAATCAATGTGGAGATCCAAAATCAATGTGGAGATTCCTCAGAAAACTAGGATTAGAAGTCCCATTCAATCCAGCTTTGCCTCTTCTAGGTATTTTTCCAATGGAACTGAACACATCATACCACAGTGATATGTGTGCACCCATGATTACAGAAACATAATCTGTCATACCTATTTCTTGGAAACAACCCAAATTCCCATAACCTGAAGAGTGGACTAAAAAGATGTGATAGGGGGCTGGTGAGATGACTCAGTGGTCTAAAGCACCTACTTAGAACAAGCTTAACAATGCACAGGGACCGTGGTTCAATTCCCCAGCACCACATACCAGCCAGCCCCCACCCGGGCTGAGCTGGCCGCACACACACAAATAAATAAATAAATAAATAAATAAATAAATAAATAAAATTTTAAAAAAATAAAAAGATGTGATAGTTTTATATAATAGAGTATTACTCAACTATAAAGGAAGTTAGACTTGAGGATTTCCTAGGTAAATGGATGCAGCTAGAGGCTGTGCTTATAAGTGAAGTAAATCAAATCTGCATATGTAAACATTGTATTGTCTCCCTAGTGTAAGAACCTGAAAGGATTACAAAAAAAACCCTGAAAGGTACAAAGAACTCCAAAATTCCATTTAAAAATAAACAGCAAACTTTTTCCATATCCCAAAATACTCTTGGCTGGTAGAAAACAGTTCATACAACCTGAAATGCTATGAAATGGGTGCAACATATACTTCTAGTACACATCAATACTACTCCCATACTCTTCTGTGTTATTATAAACAATGAAGGGGGAAAATTAAATAATAGCCCACCCAGGTTGCACGCCAAGGCCAAGCAGACATGTCCCGCAGGCCTGATAACAGAATACTTCTCCCTTTGTGTAAACCCCTATCTTTTCTGCCTTTGTAACTGATAACCTTTCAATGAAATTCTAATATGATAGGACACTTCTTCTTTTGTATAACTCATGCCTGTTTAACTAATGGCCTTATAGCTGAGATATGTAAACTCCTCCAGCAGCCCACAGTGTCACCCAACCCTCCAATCATATACTCCAAATCTGCCTCTCTGACTCCCTGCTCACTTTCCCTTTTAAAGCCTCAAATCCCCTCTGAGTGGGCTCTGACTCTTTCGGAGAAATCCTAGCCAGAAGCTCAGTAGACTGCTTCCTAAATTCCCTTACCATTTCTTCCTATGCTTGGTTTGTTTTCTGCAATATTGATGTCCCAATTTGAAATACAGACAGCCCTAGAAAACATTCTTCCCATTTTCCATATCCTTAAATACATACATGGACTCACTGTCACTCAAATTTTCTTACTTCACAAAACTATCTGATCATTTCCACAAGACACAAGCACACATACATTTGTGCACACATGAGGAAATGTACATTGTACAAACTCAATACACATGGACATCTCCCAAGCATCAAATATCCACACAATAAATCAGTACACTTCAAATCTGTAAATATCTCTAAAAACACACAAAATCTAGTGCTACCTGCAAGTACGAGACTACACACTCCAAAATAAAAAGAACTCCATCTTCCAAAATGCAGAATCTTATTAATTTCACACCACAATTGCACACATTCATCTTACCAGTTCAAAAAATCAATCATAGACCAGTCACCATGCATTGAAAGACATAAGTCCAGGTCTTAAAGGTCAGAAAAACAAGTACATGAACATACATGCTGTCCTGTACATGGAAGGCAGCAGAAAAGCCGCTTACATTTCCTAATCCCATAGAACAGAGGTATACTGAACCTTTTGAAGAGTGTAGTTCTTTGAAATATCCACATCCAGACAAATGTCACCACTCTCCCTAACACCATCCATAGCAACGCACACATTTTTCCTAATTGTCCAACACACACACACACACACACACACACACAGAAATTTTAAATATGCATAAACCCCAGCATATAAGGAGAAGTTATAGATGAAATATTCTAAAACTCAAATTACAAGAAACACCAGGTGTCTGAGTACACGTGCATAATACAACTCTCTTCTAACACAACCACTGCTATACAGTTGCACAACAAGTCATGACCTTCCTTTTATCACAGACATTCACCTGGACAGCATTACCCACACAGGTGAATACACAGTGTAGATTCTCACCAGACAGTTTAAAACATAACTAATTCCAAAACACAAATTAATATGCACAAATTCCAAAAAAACCACCCACGCTCTGAATTCCTACAGTCCACAATGAGCCCACCAAATACATCATATTTTCAGAAAACACTATCCACAATTGCAAAATTAAAATTTTCTCCCATCCTCAAGTATGCACATGGTCTCCACAGCAGACTGCCACACACACACACACACACACACACACACACACACACATACCCACACACACACACACACACACACACACACATGAGCATGTAATAAAGTTCCAGACATAGCGCATGCATGGAACACAATTTAATTACTGATAAAATAGACAATGTTTACTCAAATTGTGTTCAGGCAACTGATCTCACACAATGTTCTAGTTCACACCTACAGGAACATATGTGTGCAGCTCATTTCCACTGTGAGAAAGTCACACAGAGCAAAAGCTCATTATTCAACTTCGGTAGTCACTAATACCCTGACAAATGAGCGGTCACCACATGAACGGTGGTTGATGGTCTCCCTTCATGGACACAAGGGACAACAGAAGGCAACTCCCTTTTTGGTGCCTTGTGCTGCTGCTCTGGCACTGGATTATGCTTTTCAAATGCATGAGCAGTGCTCCTCAGCTTCTGCACCGCAGAGGCAGAGGGACGAGGACCTCCCTGGCATCCCCTCCCGCGCAGCTGGTTGCAGGACAGGACAGAGCCAGCCTGGAGCTGCACAACCATAGCCCTCATTCACGGTCACCCCAAGGCTGGTGTGGACAGTCAGACCAGGGCACAGGAGGGAGCACTACCCCAGTACACATAGAAGTCTACAGAGTAAGAAGGGGGAAGTGCAAGAACATAGTGTGGAGGCACTGGGCCAGAAAACCCATTACCTCTGATTTTGGTAACAGATTTTCCAGCCATTGCCAGGCTTCCTGAACCGTTGGCTGCAAAGCACTTGAGCATCTACTAAGGCCTTTCCCATGCGCAACACCTTAACAGTGCTCCAAAGCCTAGACATTGGACTGCGAGACTCGCGATAAACACCTTAAGCCCAGGACTAGTGCACGTGCAAGGGCCACTGGAGAAAACCTCAAGGGAAGCAAAGAAAGGGCACCAGGCCTTCTCTAAGACTTCTCTGGGTTGAATCCCTGTCTGGGGAACATTGTACTGGGCCTCTAGATGACAACATGTGGTTTTCAAAATTGCAAACCTGCCACCCATCGATCTTAGCTGAAACACTTTGAGGCGTTTATCCTAAAGCAAACTATGCCTTACCTCTTTTGGACCACATTTCTTTCCGAAAAGAAGTATGTCCTTTTCTGTTAGTGCATTGGAAGATTCCATTTAAAAAGAGTTCTGGCAAAATATTTCAGAGCTGGGAAGCACTCTAAGATATGTTGTGTTCTGACTACATTCCTAGACTTTTGTCATTGTTTTCTGTACTAAATGTATTTATTTCATGCACACAACTGTCCCAATAAATACTGAGTCACAATTTTATCTGTCTGTCTGTGTCTGTCTGTCTGTCTGTCTGTCTATTTATTCATTTTGCAAAGCTGTGGTAAACTTTAACCAAGAATTGACAATCATGGTCAATTTCATCCTATATCTTAGCTAAAATGTGAATGATTTTGTTTTCCCCCATTTGACTTATACGGAAAATAACAGTTGCTAATTTAAAAAAAAATTAGAATCAACTTACTAACTTGAATTGGTCAGTTTCAGAAATCTATCATTAGATCTTTCTGGCAACTTGCAGGATTAATAACAAGGTAACTTTAGTGTGTGATCCATCACTGCCAAGATCTTCCCAGTCACCAACCCTAAAGATACAGATAAGGCTTCTCCCTGTTCCTCTGTTACTCCAACGCTAGATAAAAGAACCTAAGTCTTCTGCAGCTGGTGGTCTATGATCATAGTAGTTTTTGTCCAGCAGTCAATGATGGTACTGAGTTGTTCCCAGAAGAGGGTCAGAGGGCAGGGTCCAAGGAGCCATTAGCTACCCATTTCTATGTATGAGCAGTGTGATGGTTAATGTTGATTGTCATTTTCTTGTAGTGACTCCCGGGAGATTAGTAAAACATTTTTTTTTTTTTTTTTGGTGTGAACAGTGGGATTATCAGAGTGTGATCTTAGGATCCTGGCCCTTTCTTCTCTCAGGTGCTTCTTTTGTGCTTTCTGGAAATCAAGATTTGAACAAATTTCCCCTGCCATGCTCTCTGTCCTGGTGGTTTTTTCCCTTGGAGCATCCAAATATAGACCTAAATATTGGAAACTGTAAGACAAAATAAACATTCTTTACATTCTCATGTGCATTTTGTCTCAACAAAAGTGAACTAATATAGCCAGTAGTCACAAATTATATTTGGACTAATTTGATTTTTATAACTGCTTCTGGATCTAAGACTATGGTAAATACAACTTTTCCACAATGTGATTTTTACATTACAGATCCAGAAAATGAACTACTGAAAAAGCCTATTTAAGAAGACATGATAATCAGTTGAGGTGACAGGGAAAACAAGTTGCAAAGAGCAAAACACTCTGACAAGTAAAAAGAAGAGATTTCAGTGCTGGGTCCTGTAGACTACATTGCATGTTTGCTTAGTGAACAGGGGCTTTCTAGCAAAGGAAATTCTAAGTAAAACTATTGCAGAGGAGAAGACATAGGTCCCAAGAACAGACACTTAAAAAGATAACAACTTATTCCATAGTTTGAGAAATAATTTAAAAGTTGGCTAGAGGCATAGCGCAGTCAAGTTTTTGCTATATTGTTCATGGGATATTGAGGTTCTCCTCTACCTACCAGAGCTCTTCATGGAATGTCTCTCCCCACTTCCTCCTCCCAGCCCTGCTGCAACTGGCCCTCCCCCACATAGAATTCCTGGGCATGAACAGTCCAGCCCTGTTGACTTTCAAATTTTAACCACTGCAGTTGGACCTGAGTGAGCCTCTGGTCACAGATCACTCTCCACATCCTTCTCACTGTGGTATCATCTTGGTTCCAGTGTCCAATCCCACTGGGATGCTTTTAGAAGGAGGTAAGCCCAGAGCCTCCAGGAATATGTTCTCTAACTCCCTTACACACCTTAAACTGTTAGAAATTGGAATTTGTTTCTTCCCTGGGCACAGAGGTTAAGCTGATGTAAAGACTGTCCAGGATTACTGAGTGGGGGTTAAATCTTTGTCAGCTTGAACTGGGGAGATGGCTCAGTGGAATAAGTGCTTCCCTGGCAAGCACAAGGGCATGAGTTCAATCTCCGGTTCCACCAAAAAAAAAAAAAAAAAAAAAAAAAGACTGCAGTATAAATCTTTGTCAGCTTGAAGACTGCTCATGGGCACGAGGACTTCTTAGAAGGATTTTGAGATACTACAGGGGAAATATACTGGGTCAGTGGAAAGGAGAGGAGGAAAGACATTGATCTTTTCTAGAAAGGGAGAGATATCACTGGTGGGAAAATGTCATGGTAGAGACTGGGTATTTTCAAGGTGAAAGCATCAGTTCTGTGTCCTTCCTTCAGGCACCTAGAAATTGTGGGTCCTACTGCTCTGAGGGGACTGACTGGAGTTTCATGGATCTGAGTGTTGTGGGATTTAAGAGAAAGGAGAGAACAAATGGGAAAAGGAAAATGCTTATTTTTAGATATACACTAGCTCAGCTAATGAAAATGAAATGGCTGAGCAAAGGACAAAAGACAGCTTTCAGCTTTTAGCGATTTGGCCAAGGGGTTTGGCCTTCAGCATGGAATTTTGGGGAAGGCAGAAGGAGAGAAACGGCAGTTTTTATCTTGGTGGCCCTGCTTGGACACAACAGGATGTTCTAGGAACAGGAGGCTATAAAATTTTACTCACAGGTACAGAAGTTACTGCTTCTTTAGGAAGGCAGTGGAGAGAATGAACTGACAGAAAACTGCTCAGTGGGCTTCTTCTAGGTACAACTGTACAGTGAAATATCCTCAGTGTGATCAAGGTGGGGCCTACTCAACTGCCACAGCCCAGAGCCCCCAAGTGCCTTCTCACTCAGAAAAGAGTTCTCCCTCAGTACAAGTTGCAGCTGTCTTTCTTTCCTGAGCTGCATGGGAACTTCAACCAACATAGGACTTGGACTTCCCTGAGTTGTTCTGAAATGTCATTATTTTCATCAGAACAGGTCTTCAGAGATTTTTAGTGTTGCCACTATCAGTGGAGGACCCTCAGGCCTTCACTGCACTGTAAACAGGAGAACTGCACATTTTGCATCTGGTGTTTCATGCACAGGAAGCACATGGAGTGGTTTTGGTTTTCCAGAGCAGGTTCTGTGATGCCTGGTATCCATGCTAAGAGATGATGGTGAGTAGCTCATGGTTAGAAAGATCCTTTACTATTATGCTAGTATTAAATTAGGACAGATGTGTTGTTATTTGGTGCAGATGTTGTGGACCTTGCTCTTCTCGATTATGGTCTGTATGAGGTTCTACTGACCAAGGATGTTCTCCAAGTAACTTTCCACAATAAATCTGACAACTAATGAGGGTGAACATCCCTTTAAAACTCCCAGGACAGCCCACATCCACCATTACCTGGCTCTTTCTGGTCCTCTGCAGAAACCCTTGTTTCTTCAAAGACAGTTTTTTTAAAATGTATTTTAGTACAGGATCTACAGGGTGTACAGGGTCTCACTAGGTAGATCAGACTTTTCGTGATTCTCTGTTTTCAGCCTGCCAAGTGTTGGGATTTCAGGCATATATCACAACACCCAGTCTCAAGGCCATCTCAGCAGGCCCCTGGGGTGGGGCTGTCATGGTACACAGGGGATGAAACCCTGGCTGCTGTGATCTGTCTAAGCATGTGCTTTAGTCTGCTGAGCTATCTTCCTGGCCCTGCAAGGACAGGTTTTGAGGGAACCTGATCCTTATCTTCCAAACCTGTCCAATGGGAACAGAGCCTCTAATGTCATGGCAGGGACCAGTGATTACTGGGGACAGGACTGATCAGGATCATTCCCTGCATTAGTGTGTACTGTGGCAGGTGTGTGGGGTTCCTTACAGGGTCATCTTCCAGGTTCCTCAGGAACTGGTGTGGGGAAAGATTTTATTCAGGGACTGGATTATATTACACTTGCAAGGCACAGAGGACTGGGGTTTAGAAAGAGCATGAGAAAAAGGAAGCATCTCTTGGAGGGGAGGAAAGCTGAGGGTCTGCTGTGGACAAGCAATGGTTGGGGAATCTTAGTGCAGTGGAAACAAGCTCCTTGCTGGAGGAATTCTGAATGGAGGGAGAGAACATGAGAATTCTCTCTGGGACATTTTGTAATTGCAAAACATCCCTGTGCACACAGTCTTGCTCTGGTGAGATCTGTCCCTTGATTCCCACAGGTTGGGGAAGAAGAGTGCCTCCCACCTGCCATCTCCTCCTCCATTCATTTCTTTCTTTTCTCCACAGCATCACCAATGATGCAGCCAGACATGACTATGAAGGCTGATGTCATTGTGGCTTCTTCTTGGGTCTTGCCTCCTCTACCCCCTGCCCCAGTCCCAGTGCCTCAGCTGTACTGGGAGCCACCACCACCACCCTTTGGGAATGCACCACTTCCTCAGGGTAATCCCCTGGTGCTTTCTCCTTTTCCAGGGATGCCTGCAGTGGCAGGCCACGGTGGCTATGGCCTAACTAGGGCTGGGTCTTTAAACATCACTGCCCAAGCCAGGCCAGCAGGGAGGCCAGCAGGGTCCCTCCTAACTCAGAGCATTGTCATCTCTCAGGCCTCATACATCAAGGGAACTCCAGGGATCCTGCATGGGGGTATGCAGCATCCTGCTCCCCAGATGCTGGGAACTCCATCCGTGACCACCTTCATGTCTGTCCCAACTGGTGTGAGCATTCATGCTGATAACAGGATGTGGCATAGGGGTCCTTGTCCCCCAGACATACCACCCATATCCTCCATGCTTTCTGGGGTGAGCAAAGTGCCACCACCCCACTGGGACTGTGGAGAAGGCAGCCTGGCCACTCTCCAGGCCAATACTTCATCAGATCGCACCTGCAAGTCTCCAAATGTCTATGAGAACTTCCAGCGCTGGCAGCATCTCAAGACCCTGCTCCAGAGACACCTTCCTCACATTCCTGATGTGGAAGCAGTGTCCTGCTTCCTCGTGTGAGTACCCTCCCCAGGTTCCTAGGGGCAGCTCATCTGGTAGCTCCAATGTGAGGAAGGAGGCATGACAGGAGTTTGGGATGTACAGGAACTTGCAGAATGAGCTGAGGGTGACAGAAGAATCAGAAATATTCACACAATGCCAGGGGAGAAATAGGGCCTGACCTCAGGAGACCACTGCTCCTCTCTGATGCAGCCAGTGGTTCTTTTTCAGTAGTTATCACCTCATGCCTAAGACTCAGGTCAGAGATGGTTTTAGGTATACAATGAGCCACGTTTGAGTTCAGGTCTGACAACATAACATGGTCACTCCCCTTTTATTTTCTCCTTCCACCACAGACTTATGGATTTGTGGTCCAGAAGTCATCAAAACTAGGGCTGGTGGTGGGAGGTACAGAAACTGAAAGAGAAACTGACACTTGTTCCCACCCATCTGAGAATAAAAGGTGGCTCAGCAGTGACAAGAGGGCATACTAAGCTGCCACTTAAGTCTTTACTCCAGGCTTTATCCCTGGCTCCCAGGTCACTGTGTGCCCTGGCCCTGTCAGCTCAGGCTGCCAGACAGAATACCGGATACTATGAGCTGAACCCACCCACACTGATTCCTCACAGTTCACGAGATGGCAAGTCCCATGTCAAGAGGCTGGCAGCTTCTCTTTATGATGAGGACTGTCCCTCCGGCTTGAGATGGTGACAACCTCACCTGTGTCCTCACATGGCTGAGAGAGCTTTGGGGTCTCTTCCTCTTCCTGCAAATTCACTAATCCCATCCTGATAGCCCCACTTGGCTGACCTCATCTGACCTTCATTACCACCTATAGCCCCTCTTCAAATGCATCAGGTCAGGGGCCAGTACTTTAACACATGACCTGTAGGGGACAAAAATGTTCTGTCCATAAGAGAGAGCACCAACAAGGAGGACACAAAGGAGACCAGAGTCACCAGTGCAGCATTGGTGTTGATGTTTTGGTGTCCTAGAGGCTGTCAGACCACAACAGGAGAATGTTACACCAGGGGAGAGGTCACAGGGGTATGCAGAGCTGGGTGAACTGGGAATGGAGGGTGAGGAAGTGGATGGAAACTGATCCTGAGCAATTACAGGCCTGTTTCAGTCCCTGGCCTGCCAGCACCCAACCATGACTTTGGAGGAAGGCCTGTGCATAGGTGTGCGGGAATGGGACTACATGAGCAACTACAAGCACATGACATTCTACAACCTGGCTGCAGAGTGAGTCAGGGACCCTGAGCACAGGCCTGAGTTGCAAGAGTGCATGGACTGTACATCTGAGTCCAATGGAGCTTATGACCCACACAATGTCAGCACGGTGTCCACTGGCTTAAGCTCCACCTTGGGACTGCTTCTACATGGATGACAGGGGAGTGGGTTCTAGGTCTGGTGGTTGCAGAAGCTCTGGCCTCATTGTTTAGAGGGTTTCTTTTAGCAATGGGGGCTGTGTAAAGGGCACAGGTGCTGCCAGTTTTGTGTTGAAGCCCTATAAAAAAGAAGGGATGATCTCTTTTCATGAAAGGGACCAGGTTATAACCTGAGATCCCAGAAGGGATAGGAGAAGGGAGAGCGAGAGCATGCTTCAGGGAAGACAGCCTTTCAGACACCCTGAGGACAGGTCTTTCCCATTACTGCTTTTGCTCCACCTAATCTGTTTTTTACTCAAGCAAACAGAGAAATAAGAAAACCAGAAAACAGGCCACAGAGGAACCTAGTCTCCTCTATTTGGCCTTCAATTTCTCCTGGGCCCTTGCCTCCCAGGACATCATTCTAGGACTCACAGTCCCAGGCAGGATGTCTGGATGGATCAAGGATTCCTGGTGATCTCTGCCATCAATCATTTCCTGACCAGCTACTGGTAGCCAGCTCTCATTTGGGCCTCTGTGCAAAGCCAGGGCAGTTATGAAAAGGGTTACCTGCCGGAAGCATCAGCCTAACTTGCTTCCCTGCAGGAGATGAAGTGTGTGTACAGAACTGTAGTCTGGCCCTCGGGTCAATACCTTTGTGTGACTAGAGCAGTCCATCCAGTCCTGTGCCTCTGAACCAGTGTCATTAAAGCCTGGGGCCTGGCCTCCCTCCTGGCTTAGCCTGTGCTTCTCCACATTGCAGGTTCAAGGAGTTTGAGGCTGCTAAAGAGAAAAACGATCTTGTTGCAGATGATGGAGGGACTCACAGGACATTCACTTCCTCTCCCACTGAGGCCAGAACCTGCTAGGCCTCCAGAACTTGAGGTTGTCCAGGAGCCAGGTATGGCTTCCCACATTCCCACAGGGGCCCACGGCACAGGCCAAATAGGGCAGAGGCAAGCTATTGTCACAAATTGATTTGTTTTTCAATTAGAGTGGGACATTTGCTTTTAGAAATAGAACATTCACCTGAGCCTGGGGTTACTCATGTCTTGGTCTTGAATTAGGCCTTGATTAGGCCTATAAGATCCAAAAGCACCATCTTCTCAGGAGTGCCCAGCCCTTGGCTGGGGAGAGTAGCTGATCTTTGGGTGACTCCTCATGTCCTCCCATGTGACAGTGTCCACATTCCACCTCATCTGAGTCTCCACTCATGGTGTTCAGGTTGTGCTGACCCACAGTGGATAACATTAGTTCCCAGAACCCTGCTCTCCCCAATGGGCCTGGGTTGTAGCTGATCCTCCATCCATGCACCACTCTCCTCCTCCTCTATTGTAGTGTGCTTTCCCAAGCAGACAGACTCCACAGTGCAGGCTGCCTGCCCACCAGCACCCAAATGCCAGCCGTCACAGGATTCGGAGTTGCTTGATGACATTCCTCCTGAAGCCGTGGAGGAGTACATCGACATTATGGACTGGCTGGAAGAACATAACCTCTTGGTCATGGAGGAGCCTGAGGAAAACCAGGAGGGGGAGCAGCAGCAGAAAGAGGATGAGATATATCCAGACCCGGGTCTCTTGACTTACTGCAATGAGCTATGCTCCCAAGAAGACTTTGTTAACAAGATGCGCTGGGGCCAGAGGCCTGGTGTTCTTAAGATTCTAGGAACAGCATCCCAAGCCTTTGGAACT
>NW_004524698.1:1025825-1036032 GCF_000260255.1 Octodon degus
CAAGGACATTCATAGTTTCCTCTTCTGATCTAGGTCGAAGCCATTATCAATCCCCAATTTCTGGTAGAAGCAGGATCTACAGACACAGAGAAAGACATTGTCTTGGCTGTAAGACAGGTGCTAGAGGAAGAACATATACTCCTGAACAGGTGGGCAGAAGCATGAGGGACACCAGGTGAAAAACAGATGAAGTGATATCACAGAGGCAAGGGCAGGGACACCAGGATGTCCAGGCAATAGGGGGCAGGGCACATTATGCAGACTAATGGGAGAGAAGGGCACATAGTAGAAGAGGCATAAGGGTGAGGGAGACAAGTGACAGAAGACACTAGGTGTTATAAATAAAGGACATAAGATAGACAGGGCTAGGAAAGATATCAGGTAGATCATCAAGATGAGGAGGAGACCCTGTACAGCAGGCCCATGTTTCTTTGTCCAGCCCTGCTGAGCTGGGAGTTTCTGCCTTCTCCCAGCTGAGAGGGGCTGCACCCAGATGGGGGATGTACATTGGGGACAGAAAGGGAAGAAACCAGGGAGAGAGGAAGACTGAGGCTGAACCCAAAGGAGGCCCAGCTGGGCAGTCCCAGGGCCTCAGGCTCTGTCTCTGAAGCCAAAATGGGTGAACCTCCAGAGGCTGTCTCTTGTCTGAGTATGCTCACCCCTACCCTGATTGCCCTCTTACTGCCTGGTGCAGACCAGCAAGTGCCCATTTCCTCCTGCAGCTGGTGGAGAAGAGACTCGTGGGCTCCAAGGACAAGGGAGGTGTGTGTAGGCCCAGGAGCCGAGGTGCACTCCAATCTGATGCCCACCAAAGTGCAGAGCAAGATGGCTGTGATCCCAAACAAATGGTGAACAAGAAGACCTGCTCAACTCCAAAAGCTTCCCAGGTCCTTAAGAGAGTCGGGGCCACAGAATAACAACTTCCAGGGTCTGAGGTCACTGCTGTTCTGCACAAAGGAAATAGCCTGGCTCCACTGGGTGCCTCCATTCCCAGTGCGCTTCCTCAGGACCTGAAACCCAGATGTGCCCTGAGCCTCAGAGAGTCCTCTCCTACTGGGGGTCCATGTGAGCCAGAATCTGGCTCAGGTGAGGATGAGGGGGACTTCTTCAGCCTGTCCTTCCTCCTGGCCTCCCCTCACCAGCTGCTTCCCTGGGAATGGTCCCAGACCCCAGTTTCTGGCATGGACCTCCTTGGAACTGAAGATCCAGCACTCAAGGCCCTACCTCCCCAGGAAGGAGTCCTTGGCCCTGACCTCCCTCCACCTGGCAGGTCTAAGAAGCGAGTCCTCACAGGAGGCTCAGTTCCTGTGGGAAAGATGTTCCACCCAGGGCCTTCCCGTGAGGTCTCTGAAGGGCAAAATTTGGCTCAAGGGTATGCTGCACCCTCATGGCCTCTGAAGGGGAGGAGTAATAAGTTTGGCCCCCAGAGGAGGAGGAAGAGGCACTAAAACTATAGGATTACTGGGCAGATGGTGGTGTGCCCATCACTCCGGTGGGCCTTGGCCAGATTTCACCTTGGCTGCATCCTGAACCCCACAAGCCAGAGGTCCTTCCTCACAGAGTTCTGTCAGATATTCTGGGGCATGTAGAGGTGTTAGGAGTGGGTGGGCTAGAAGGGAGGGGCCTGCCTGGGTGGGATGGGGGCTGTTTTTTGGCAACGTAAATAAAGATGATTTATTTTACTTGGAAAATTCTCCCAGCCTTGCTGCCTCCTGTTTCAGGCTTTGTCCCATCTGGGGAGTAAAGACAACAAACAAGGAAAGACCTGAAAAGCCAAACTCCAGAGTGCACAGGAGCCTGATTGAGGTCTTCCTGGCACAATGGGGTCTTCTTCCCACTGCCCCTGGTGGAGGACAGGCTCTCCTTCACTACTGTATGCAAAAGGTCTCATTTGTTTAGGCCTTCTGTGGTGCACCTATGCATTTTACCCACATCCGTTAGAAATCCCCCTTTTGTCCATTGTACTGTTAATAAGTGTGCTACCATGGAGCCCCCAGCTGGCAGTTTTCTTAGGGACCTTGTTTCTCCTTGAAAGAGCCCAGATAGGAGGCTGGGCCAATGCTCTGCTCTGGCATGGCCTTCCTGAGTAGGTGTTTTGACCAGAGGACAAGGCCTTAGTGCTCCGGGAAGCAGCTGAGACACTGCCTGATCTTAGCATCTGAAATGTTTGTGCATCCATTTCTTTTCTTTTTAAAATCCTGGAGTTTTTACTTATTTCCTGATTCAAATTTCCTTTTTACATTTTACTGGCACATATTTTCAGAAAATAACATTTATCATGGGGACGTAGTACATCTACATAACCTATTTTAATTCTTTTATTCTCTCCTTCCCTCTTTCCATTTCTTGGTCCTCTTCCCTTTTCTAAAAGTTCCATTTTTCTGCTTCCTATTATCTATCTTTCATGTATTTATACTTTAAATTTCTGATATGAGAAACCAAGACATTATCTGCAGTTGTGTGCCTGGCTCAAGGTGCAGCATTTTTCTACAAATAACTCAAGTCTATTCTTCTTTATGATAGAGAAATACTCCGTTGTATATAAATACTACATATTCCTTATCAGTTCATCTTGTGATAGACATTTACATTACTTCTAAGATATAGCTATTGTGTATTGTTCTGCTTTAAACATAGAAATGCACAAATCACTTCAATGTCATGTCTTGGGTTGGGGCTATATCTTGGCAGCACAGTGCCTGTGTGGCAAGCACAGGTCTGAAGTTTAGGTCCTGGTGAAAGAAAGACAGACAGGAAGGAAGGAAGGAAGGAAGGAAGGAAGGAAGGAAGGAAGGAAGGAAAAAAGAAAAGGAAAGAAAAGAAAAGAAAGATTATCACATCTTTAGGTCTTTTAAGATAACCTAGAAGGGGAAGAGTTGGGTTGAACTGAATTACAATGTATAGTTTTTGGAGAAATCTGAAAACAGCTTGCTATTACATACTAATTTATACATCCACCCACAATGTAAAAGAGTTCCCATTTTCTCCTTAGCCTTCAGATTACTTAAGAACAGGCTATAAATACATTTGCATATGTAGTCCCCATTTAGACTTTAGAATTCGTAGCTATTTATACAATTTATAACCACTGCTGCAGTAAGCATACTAATACTTGTTTTTGTTTTTGGTGGAATTGGGGATTGAACTCAAGCCCTTGTGCTTACAAGGCAAGCACTTATTCTACTGAGCCATCTCCCCACCCCAAAGCATATTAACAGAATTCTCAACCACTAGGACATTTATACCACCTCCAAAAAGAATTATCTGACATTTAGCTATCAGCTCCTGTCTCTCCAGCTATGCATTACCATTGTACAACTTCTAGTTTACTTTTTGAATCTATATTTTGAAATTTAATCTGTGCCTAATTTACTCTTTTTTTCCATTCTCTTTGTTATGTACAAGTCTGGTCCTTATATATTTCATTTCACCTTGTTTTATTAAAAAATTCCATCTTGGTAGTCAAGTTTGGATAATAATTTCTATTTAGTTAGTTAAAGCTGCCAGTGTGGTCCTGAACACCTGGGGAATCTCCTGCCTCAGCTTCCCACTTGGCTTGATCTGGCCTTCATAATGCAAGTGTGTGAGAGTGACAAATGCAGTCACTACTGCTGTCCTGTGATGCCACTTTCTTGATTCATTGTGAGGCACCAGCAGTGCTCCCATCATGGCTTTTGTCACTTTAGTGTAGATGTCAACATAACTGCTCCAGGATAAATCATGACATTCAGGAAATCACCTATTTGAGTATGGCAGCACTAGTCTGTTGGTGATCAAGCATGAAAATCCTCTTTGATGATGACTGGGTGCTGACACCACATCTGACAAGGAGCTCATGTATCTAGAATATATAACTCATTACTAGGGAGATGGCTCAGGGACTGGGAAGATGGCTCAGTGGAATAAGTACTTCCCTGGCAAGCGCAAGGGCCTAAATTCAATCTCTGGTTCTGAAAAAACAAACAAACAAACAACAACAACAAAAAACCCACTCCAGCTAAAAACTGGGCAAGTGATATTAAGATGCATTTTACCATTAAGGACATATATTTATTCAGCAAATATACCATAAAAGATGCATAGCATCACAAGCCATTCCTGCAGTACAAGTGAAGAACCCAGGGAGAACACCAGACCCACAGGCATTTCACTGCAGCCCAAATGTACCACCTCCCACTGCCACCCACCAGCTGTTGTCCCACAGTTTAATTCAGTTTGACACCTTCTCCCTGGGGCTCATGCTGATGCCATGAGGGAAGGGTTCCGTCCCTCAGAAGCATCTCTCCTCTGGATGACAGAGCTCAGACTGTGTGGTCACCAGGACTCCAGACCAAGTGTCAAGGCTATCTCCTGGCTGGGTCCCCCTAGGAATGTGCTCCTTTAGGGCTGCAGGGCTCCCAGTCACCCTTCTGCTCTCTTTTGGGAACACAGTGGTAGGGATCCCACAAATAACCCTGTCTTCCCACCATACATACCCTCCTCTGGACAGATCCAGAGGAGCTGGGAGAAGTGACTCTTCCTGGCATAGCACTGGTGAGGTGGGGAGGCCAGGTCCATGGAGCCCTGCAGTATAGACAGAGGGGTCTGAGACACCTCCCCACCACATCCCAGTTCTGGCCTCCCCTGGGCTGCCTGTGCCAATTCTTTCCTAGTTGTTTTAGACTGGTATTCAAGGTGTGTTCAAGATGTGAGCCATTGCAGCTCAAACCCTGGGTTCTGGAAGCACTCCTGGCAACTTAATGCTGGTAGCAGTCAAGCTACTGTGAGCATTGGTTTTTAAGAACTTACATGAAACTCAATCATTGTCTGGAATAGATGCTGAGGGGCAGGCACAGTGACTGTGTTACACCTTATGCTTGCTTAATTTGGGAAGAACCTGCCAAGTGGCTTTCCATGCTTAGCACATTTTCTCTCATCCCTGGCAATGTAGAGTAATTCAGTTTCCTCACATGTATGCCAGCATTTCATGTTACCACTAATTCTAGCCTTAGCCATTTCTGATATGTGGATTAATAAAATGTCACTCTTTATGGACATTTGAATCATGTGACAGATATGTTTCAATTGTCCTAGTCAGTGTGATGTTGAACATTTTTCCACGTTTATTTGCCATCTGCACATCACCGCTGGTCCCGTAACTATGTGCATCTGTTGTGCACCTTCCAAGTGCAGCTGTTCTTTTTGCTGTTGGGATTTGAGAGCTTTATATAGCCTAGATACAAGGCTCTGGTTAGACATATAATTGTAGGTATTTCACACCTATAGATGACTTTTCTCTTCATTCTTTTGACAGTGTCTGTCAAAAAAAATTAGACAGTGTCTGTCTAATTTTGGTGAAGCCAAATATATCAAGTTTTCTTTCTAAAAATGATGGATTTATGTGAGGTTTAAGAAGTTTTGCCCAGTTCTCTAAAATCCCAAAGATTTTCTTCAGTGTTCTACAGCCCTACACTTTTACATTGACATCCATGACCCACTTAGAGCCAGTTTGGGTTGAGCTGCCGCCTTCTCCTCTCCCTCCTTGCCTGTGCACACTCCTCTAACCCAGCCCTACTCATGGATGTCTCTGTCCTCTTTTGAACTGACTTTGTTCCTTTGTCAGTAACAGAGCAGGCATGTTTGTGTGGGTCTCCTTCCGGTGCTCTGTGCTACTCCGTTGATCCACGCATCCAGCCCTCTGTGAACATCACACTGTCTCGAGCACTGTGGTAGGCTCTAGCACTGGGAATGAAGAGTCTTCCTATTTTACTCAAAATTATTTTGATTTCCTGGGGTTTCTCCCTTTTCACATATATGTTAGGTTATTTGTACAAAGAAACTTGCTGGGGTATTATAGGACTCGCATTGCTGGATAGCTTAATTTACAGACTATCTAAATGACACTGACTTTCCTATCCATGAACATAGTAGATCTAAGTGTTTAGGTCTCCTTTTATGTCATCAGCACTTTATAATTTTTGCTGTACAAATCCTATTGTGATTTGTTAGATTTAGATCTAAGCAAGTACTTATATTCTTTGAATCAGTGGTGAAGTGTTCTGTGTTTTTATTATTTTAGTCTCCACCTTTGTTGTCAAATTGTGGTAATTTTGTATGAATTTACTGAACTCATTAAGAGCCTAGGAGTTCTCCTGGCATTTTTTTAGTTTGGGATTATTTTTAGTCTTCCTTGGCATAGGCAATTACGTATGTTGTCTACTAACAGAACTTTGCAATTAACTCGTGGGAGGCACCTTGATGATGGACAGTGTTAGGTGCTCTGTAGTCAGAGGAGCAGATGACGGCTCACAGGCGGACCCCAAAGTACAATTTGCCAACTTTATAATGAGGTGAAGTCAGTGAGCTTCAGTAGAAAATGTACTTTCTTCCTGGGTTAATGATGTGCCAAATGGTTTTCTCTTACGATACTGGGTGTTGGTGGGAGACCCAGATCCCAGTCACCCTTGATACTGATGGGAAGCAGTGGACTCCATATAGTGTACCACATAGCCAGACTTTTCAGGATGGAAATATTCAGTAAATAGTGTGGGATATTCACCAACTTGTCATAAGATAACTTTGTATTAGATGAGTCTACCTAGTTGTAGGCTACTGTGCTTTGAGCAGTAGATGTTATGACAGCCTATGCTAAGCTGTGATGTTCAGAAGGTAAAATGTATTAAATACATTTTTCAATTTAAAGTTTTTTCAGTTCCTAAAGGGTTTATAGGGGACTGAAGAATATCTATACAAGGCAAAATTCTTTTTATGGAGACTCAAAAGAAAGAAAATCAGTACTACAGCGCAAAAACATATTTATGATGCGATAATGTTATCTGCCATTTAGTTCATACACATATTCTTTTGCTTGTCACTGACCAAATCAAAGGAGGTCATTTATTTTGATAAACAGGAAAAAGACTTTACTCAGTTACCTCTGAGGAGATGGAGGGGCCCATTTTCCTCAAATCACTATTTTGACATCTACAGGTAGATAAAGGTGTTTTATAAAATGAGGAAGGGAGAAAATGGAAAAATTGATGCACATAGGCTTGTTCCATCTCTTGCTGGACCTGGACTGTTGGGTTTTCATATTCTGCCCATTCCTCTGGGCTTAGGAAAAGCCTGAGGAAGTTTGGAGAAGTTACTTAACTTTAAAGAAAAAAAAATCTGACACTTAAAAGTTCACTTTTGTGGGTGTCTGGTAGAATATCTGGCTTTTCTTTATTAATTTTGTGAATGAGCCTTAGTGATGTTCTGACACTGACTCTAAGTTCTATTTCATTACTACACATTTCCAGTACATAACGCTTATGTCCCTTGTGCGAAGTTAGTGCATGTACAATACACATCTTAACTTTCTTTTAAAATCTCCATTCCCTCCTTTAACTTCCCCTCCACGTTTTGATCCCTTTCCCTGTCAGAAAGACCTACTTCCCTATCATCCATCTGTAATTTTGGTACTTATTTATACTTCGGGTTTTTCATATAAAAGAAGCTATATGTGCCCAAATTATTTTACTTAACATTATGGTTTCAAGGTGCCCTCATTTTCCTACAAGCACCTCAGGTTTGTTGATCTCTGTAGCAGAATATTACTCTATTATGGGTGAATATCAGATTTTCTTTATCCATTCATCTGTCAGTGGACACATGGCTGCTTCAAAATCTTAGCTATTATGTGTTGAGATGCTATATACATGGATATGCATCTATCACTATAATATGTTGTTTTAATTCTTTCAGGAAGATACTTATTGAAAGGAAAACACTGTAACAGAAACATAGTTCTTTGTTCAAACCTTGTTCTTTTGAAACTCCCAGATCTGTATCTGTTCACTGGCTCCGTGATTATTTTCTTGGCCCCTGTAAACATGAAAGTGTACAGCATGCAAGATTTCTGAATGTAGCAAGCTGCATGATCACTAATCTAGTCACTGATGGTCATTTATCTGGCCTTGTAACAGATGATCTCAATCATGTTAGGTAATCAGAGAACTTCCAGGTTGCTCCATCTTGCCTTTGTACCTCCTACTTATACTTCATATGAAAGTACTAGTGCACAAGTCCTGGGAACCTGCCTTTGTTGTGGGAACAGATGCTGGTCAAGACCACTGGTGTAAAATCAAGCTGATCACTACTACCCAATCCCCTTGGGTGTCATTCCTTCCACAGACTCCGTTTTGCCACAACCATAGAAGGGCAATAGCTGGGTCAAAAGGAATTGATAGTTTCAGTGTTTTGGAGGAATCTCTATCCTGAGTCCCACAGCAGATGCACTAGGTTACATTCCCACCAACAATGAGGAAGGGTTCCTTTGCCCTCAGCCTTGCTATCATTTGTTATTATTTGATTTCTTAATGGTGGCTAATCTTTCCAGAATAAGATGAAATTTCAGTATTGTTCTAATTTGTATTTCTCCACTGGCCAGTTACAATTTTGAAGTATTCATAACACAAATCTTTATCCAAGGGACAATGAAAACAACTGAGATGTCATCTATCGACAAGGCCACAGAAGTAGTGCTAGCACTCCTGTGGCTTGGTTCTCACATTTGTTGTGGAAAGAAATCTACAACTACAGTTAAAATTTAATGAAAAGAAGGGCACAGTACTTGCCCTTGCCAGTTCTTGGAGATCAGGACTGTTCCCACCAACCTCAGGACAGAGCTCTGTGGTGCCTGCACAGGCGACAAGGGTGTGCACTCATGCTGCACATGTAAGATTCCATGCAGACATGGCAGCTATGCTGGGTGCTCCTGGCAGGAAGGACATGACTGGGAAGGCCCACCTTCTCCATTTCCTGGAAGAGTCAGCCTCCTCCTGAGGTCCTAGTGATGCTCATGCCCACTAACTATCCAGGCCCCTTCACCCCTGCTTTCTCCATCTCTAGCCTCATGGAACCAATGAACATGGGGTGTGGAAAAGACAGGCTGCACTGCAGATCCAAGAGAGAGGGAGTGGCTTGCACTACTGAAACTCATAGTGAATAGAAACAGTTGGTTGGAAGCATAGGAAACATACCAGGCTACCCAGTTAGCTTCCCATGCAGATACATGCAGAATCAGGAGTTCCAGAACTGCGGGAAACAACTTATATTTGGGAAGAACAGAGTTGCCCACATATGCCCACCAAGCAGAGGTCTAGATGACAGAAGGAGGGAGATAAACTGCCATACTCTAACCCTGTATTCAGGGTCTCCTCAGGGCTGTGTGGGTAACTGAGAAAAACAAGGTAGGACATGCTTGAAAGTATAAGCTTTTCTCTTTTGGGTAGGTGGAGCCTCAAAACCAGGCAGAAAGACTGGCCTCAGGTCAATCCCCAGATGAGTTGGTTTTCAGAAAGTTAGACAGTGAGTTCAGTGTAGTGCAGTTGATCAATAGTTGCCCAGGCCTAACTACATTTCAAACAAAATCCACATAAATTTATGAGGTGAGATAACAGAGAAAAGACTGAAAACAGGCCTGGCAAGGGGAAGTGCCTGAGATCAATGTTCAAGCATGTTTTATTTTTTCTTTCAAATTGCAAATTTTTTTTAAAAAATATTTATTTATTTATTTATTTTATTTATGTATTTGGTATAGGGCCTAACTATGCAGCTTGGACTTGTAGTGATCCTCCTGTTTTCAGTGTCCCTGTTGCTGGGATTAGAGGTGTGTGCCACCACACCCAGTCTCAGTGGTCAGCTTAGTGTGCCTGTGGGCAAGCCAGCATGACAGGGGGTACCAAGGGATTGAACGCAGACCCTACACTCACTGAGGCAGGTGCTTAGTCTACTGAGCTATCTGGACAGGCCCTAAAATGGCACATTTTTAATATGGAAAGTATAATACCCCATGACATTGTTGACATTGAATTTAATTTGCATATCCTATTTGGTTCAATTAGAAAAATGTGTAAACTTAAATGACATGCAACATCATTTCCCATGAATTATATAGTATTACCCTCAAAATTAGTTTACACTTATACTAAACCAGAAGAGAAAATGTTAAACAAAATATGTTCTTTACTTGTACAACTGCAAGGCCCTCTAAACAATTCCAAATGATCAAATATTTGTAAAGCCCCATGTTAGGCCTTCTCACCAACTGTTCTTGCTACACCTTAAACTTCCCAAAGTATTTTGGTCTGTTCTTAGGCATAGGCATTACAGAAATTCTTTGCTTCTAGCAGAAATGAAAGGAATGAAAGAGCAGTAGTAACCAGAAGTTAAAAACTGCCTTGTA
>NW_004524698.1:1036132-1037365 GCF_000260255.1 Octodon degus
AGGCATCCAGAGAAGACAAGTCAAATCCTTGGTCATAATATGGGAACAAAATTGAACATAATTAAAAGAATAAAACAGTACAAAAGTATAAAGAATGTTCAACCAAAAGGAAATAAATTTCACAACAAAAGTGAAAAGAAATTGAAAAGTAAGACTGTTTATAAAAAACTGTGGTAGGAGAAGAGATCTTTCTCCTCTTCAAACTCAGCTCCAAACACTCAAAGAGTTCGGAAGCTGATGACTAAGAGGAGACAGTCTAGCTAAATGCTAGGCCTTTTCAGAAGCTGGGCCTTCTCAAGGCTGCACCAGTCTCCAGGCGAAAATTGAATTTCTGGTTCAAATTCCTTTGGCTGCCTCACCCATTCACCATATAATCCACGAACAGTGCCTGAGAAAACATTCTCCCTGAAGCTCCAGCCTCCCTCTTCCAGTTGTTTATAGAAAAAAATGGAATAAGGGTTTTTTTTTTTTTTTTTCTCCTCGAATATCTTCAGTTCACTTTTGGCTAGCTGGAGGGTTGTGGGGATCGAACTACAGCAACCTGAGGCTGACAGCTTTGTGGAAGAAGCCACTTAAAGAACTGAGCTAGGGCCAGGCCCCGAGTAAAACCCTCTTGCTCAGCCCTTTCTTCTTAAGGGCCACAATGGGAGCCAGCTGTGCCAGACTTGACATCCCCAGGTGCACCTCACTCTCTTCACCGCAGCATTTCAGTTTCCAAGGGCGAATCTTTGGTGCAGAAATTCCCAAGGATGTCTAGGCCTTTGGTGAAGGGGGCCCTCCTAAACCTTTTCACCTTGACAGCCCCCAACAGGACTCCCCTTCCCCAATTCCACTGGAAAACGCATTCATGAATCCATCACCAGCAGGCGAGTCACCTCGGAAAGAGTTTCATGCAAAATTCTTCCATCGAGTTCCATGTACAGAACAAGTGCAGGTGGATATATTTTAATTTTTTTAAAAATTAGAAAAAGTTTTAATATTATGAAAACTAATTTTATTGGGCAGGGGAGTTGGCTCAGAGGAAAAAGCACTTCCCTGGCTAGGGCAAGGGCCTGAGTTCACTTCCGTTTCTGCCAGAAAAAAATTGATCTTATTATTTTAAATTAACTGTGGTAAGGCTCAAGGAACAGGGATTTGAAACACAGCCTCCTGAATTTCAGATCTCTGATTCAATAGGCTCAGCAGGACCTCAGTTCACGGGAACAGCAGAATTCGGAAAGCTCTTTTTCTCCC
>NW_004524698.1:1037754-1038525 GCF_000260255.1 Octodon degus
CGGTTTCGAAGCTATGGTAGGGGATAAAGAGATCTTTCTCCTCTTAGAACTCACCTCCAAACTCTGAAAGAGTTCAGAAGTGGAGGGCTAAGAAGAGAAAGTCCAGCTAAATGCTAGGCCTTTTCGGAAGCTGTGCCTTCTTAAGGCTGCTCCAGTCTCCAGGCGAAAATTGAATTTTTGGTTCCAATTCCTTTGGCTACCTCACCCACTCACCATATATTCCGTGCCCAGTGCCTGAGAAAACATTCTCCCTGAAGCTCCAACCTCCCTCTCCCGGTCGTTTATAGAAAAAGTGGAATAAGGGTTTTTTTTTTTTTGCTCCTCAAACATCTTCAGTTCACATATGGAGGGTTGTGGGGATCGAACTACAGCATCCTGAGGCTGACAGCTTTGTAGAGGAAGCCACTTAAGAACTGAGCTAGGGCCAGGCCCTGAGTAAAACCCTCTTGCTCAGCCCTTTCTTCTTAAGGGCCACAATGGGAGCCAGCTGTGCCAGACTTGACATCCCCAGGTGCATCTCATTCTCTTCACCGTAGCATTTCAGTTTCCAAGGGCGAATCTTTGGTGCAGAAATTCCCAAGGATGTCTAGGCCTTTGGTCAAGGGGGCCCTCCTAAACCTTTTCCCCTTGACAGCCCCCAACAGGATTCCCCTTCCCCAATTCCACTGGAAAATGCATTTATGAATCCATCACCAGCAGGTGAGTCTCCTCGGATAGAGTTTCATGCAAAATTCTTCCATCGAGTTCCATGTAGAGAACAAGTGCAGGTGG
>NW_004524698.1:1039183-1043208 GCF_000260255.1 Octodon degus
TTTTTTTTTTTTTTTTTGCTCCTCGAACATCTTCAGTTCACTTTTGGCTAGCTGGAGGGTTGTGGGGATCGAACTACAGCAACCTGAGGCTGACAGCTGTGTGGAGGAAGCCACTTAAAGAACTGAGCTAGGGCCAGGCCCTGAGTAAAACCCTCTTGCTCAGCCCTTTCTTCTTACAGGCCATAATGTGACTCAGCTTTGCCAGGCTTGACAACCGCAGGTGTATTTCATTCTCTTCTCCTTTGGATTTCAGTTTCCAAAGTTGAATCTGTCTGAGCCCTTTAACTGGTATCCATTCTGTTCTCCTGCTGAGTTATGTGTATGTCCCTTCTCACCTTGGCCATTCCCCGTGAATCATGTGCTATGCCTGTAGGTTTGCACCTTCCTTTTTGCCTAGATAGGGCTGACCCCAAAAGGGGAAACTTCCTCATTCCATCACCACCTATATATACCCAGCACCTCCCCTATATAAAGGGGTCTTGATCAGATTCCTCTCTTCTGCTTATTCTTCCTGTCTCCTTTCCTTCATCTCTTCAATTCCCTGCTCCTCCCCCCAGGTGACTTTTATTGACTGACCTGCTGGTTTCGAACAAGTGTCCCCCCAGGTGACTTTTATTGACTGACCTGCTGGTTTGGAACAAGTGGCGCTAAGCATGTGGGGCATCTGGTACAGAGGATACAGTGAAGGAACCGTCTTGGAGAGTGTGAGCAAGAGAAAGGAAGTAAGAGAGTAAGAGAGGCAAAAGAGAGAATAAAAGAGGCCTGCACCAGTTGCCTACTGTGACATCTGAACCTTGGTAAGGGATGGAACCCCTTTCCCCTTCCCTTTAGCAAGGGACATTAATTGAATGAGATATTTGTAAAGAGTTTAAGCAAAGCATTAAAGGCACGAGGAGTAAAGGTTAAAATTCAGGATTTGTGTCAATATTTTGAATATATTAAACAAGTTTTCCCATGGTTCCCTATTGAAGGAACTATTGATCAGAGGCATAGGCACTGTCCCTGGCAGCCCAAGGATAGGGCTTTGGGCAGGAGGAGGGGCTGCGCCTGACAAAGGAGAGGAAGAGGTCTCCCTTAGGTGGATGTGGGGTGGGACAATACTTTGGTCACCCAATGGGATTGCAAGCAGCGTTGCTAAGGTATAGTTGATTATGCCCAGGGCCAATTGGTGGCTGGGCTGATGACTAACTTGGGTCTTTTCAGGTGATCGATACCTATTTAGAATATCAATCCCAGGTGCTACTCTTTTAGCATTTGTTTGCCCTTTAGTTTTAGGTCTGGCTCACAGCAGGAGCATCCCTCCCCACCACAGTTACAAGATAACTTGTCTTTTGTGCTGTCTTCTTCAAAGCCCTTGCCTTGTCTGACTGCCTATTAATATTTCTATCTAATTTGGCTACCTATAACACCAGTTACAGCCTTTTCCTACTGCAAATTAATTGATAAAATCTTATCCCAGAGACACTGTGACCTGGTTGTTGCTAATGTGATAAAAAAGGGTGAAAATATACTGCAGGGACAAAAACGTAAAACTCATCTTAAAGGACAAAGAACCCCCTAAGCGTGTGTGCCCTCCTGTAAGGGAATAGAATCTTGAAATCAAAACCAGGAAGCCAGATTTATGTTAAGAATAAAGAGCAAGGAGCCTAGCAGGAGGATTTAAAATGTTGTGAACTTGGCCAGAAAGAAAGCACCAAGAAAGCTGTAGACTGCAAAGATGGAGCTGAGAGGATCTCCATTGCCAGGAAGGAACCTGAGAAAGAAAGGGATGGTCTGAAGGCATCACAGGAGGAGGCAGGTCTCCACCCTTTACAGCCTCAGAACTGCAAAGGTCAGGGACTTTGCCTTGAGGGGAAGGCCACAAGGCCCCTGTTCCAGAATGGCAGCAAAAGTTGCCCAATATGGAGCCAAGGCTCCATACACCACAGCCACTTTAGAAACTGGCTGACAATTAGCTTACTGCTAAGGACTGGCAGGCATTAGCCAGAGTCACCCTCTCAGGGGGGTGGGGGAGGATTATCTCCTATGGAATTCTTCCTGTATACAAGGAAGCTTCCACAATGATAGTTTCACTGTTGTAGGATTTGTTACCTTCACCAGCTGCAATCAAATATTTAACTACAATAGCCCTATTTGCCAAAAAAGGGACATGTGTTTGTATGCAGAGGAAGTTTAGCCTTCACATAGTTACCTACCAACTGGACAGGACTGTGTGTCATGACAATCGTATCACCTGATATAGATGTCATCTCTGGTAATGATCCCATACCCTTCCCAGTTTAGATTAAAAAATTAAAACTGGAATTTTCAGACTTATGATATCTACTACTAAACCTCTTCAAATTAAAATTTAACTGCTTATTAAAAATAAAAGTCAGCTTCTCTTTATTATGTATATTAGAGCACTTACTGCATTGCCTGGCCCTATAGTCAGCAGTAAACAATAAAAGTTTTGTAAAAAAGCAGTTCTTTTAAATTGCAAATGGTTGGTTCCAAGTGTGGAGGCACATGCCTGGGGGAAGGGACAAACTGAGATTGGGAGGGCCTCATGGTCCCATCCACTCTCATCCTAGGCTGACCCAGATCGACATCTGCAAGATAGGTTCAGCTGCAGAGGCCTGTGTTCCTGGTGCTAAGTAGGTGGGTCATTACCATGACATGCCATGGCACTAGCATTGGCTGTGTGTGTGGCTGGCTTTGCAAGTTCTTAAGGCTCAAGATAGTACTTTAGAAGGTAATGTGAGCTCAAGAACATCCTTTGTAGGTACTAAGACCATTAAGCTGCTCCTAGCAGATGGGCAACACACCTATGGAGTAAAATCAACCAAAGACAGAGCCCCAGTGCTAAATGGTCTGCAAATTTCGTTTGGTGTAATCGATGTTGTTTATAGAGGGAAATCAAAGTTATAATTCTATCAAACCAAACCATTGCTTAAACCACACAAATTCTTATATTGCACAATTAATCATTCATTTTTGCTAAAAATTTTAAAATTGTTTAAAAGGAAATAATGGGTTAGAAAATAAAAATTAAAGGAAAAACATTTTAATGGCTTTTCAAATGCAAATATGGGTGGCCTCCAGGTAGAGCAGCTACCAAAGTGAAAGGTCACCACCCCACATATTTTAAAAGACTACTTAAAATGCTTTTAATTCCTAATAAGTTTGATTGCTTGTTTTACTGTCCTAAATTAAACATGGCATTAAAATAGGGCTTTGATATTTTACAAACAAATATAAAGGCTTAAAATAATGTGTAAAAAGCCATGAGGTTTAAACAGTCACTTGATTTGACATTCATTTAAATAATAAAAAGGCCTAATCATGGCCTCCAAAGGCCACTGTAGGATCAACATTCTGTTAAAGCAAAAGAGTGTCAATCCTGGCATCTTCACTTGTCAATATATACTATTAAATTTTTATACTTTTACAGCAACAGAAAGACAAAGAAGGTAAGAGAAAAAAGGCTAAAAAAAGGTCTTTTGGAGAGCTCTCCAAACTGGACAATGAAAAGGGACTCAGTCCACAACTAACCTGGGGCAAAGGGTATGCTTGTGTTTCTCAAGAGAATGCTAACTGACCTATTTAGGTACCAGAGTGTACTGTCAGGCTGTACCATGGAGCCAGATCTAAAGACGAAGTTAACAGTGACCAGGCTACATCCACCCTGGGACCTATTCAAGAAACTGACTAAATGGAAATCTAAGGTCTAAATAGGTGACATGTAATGAGTCAACTCATGTTTTAGATTAAAAGTGTAAATCTTGTGCTTTCTGTTGTAAATATATACTCACCACTGTTCTAAGTTGTTTAGTAACTAGTGGCTGTTTCTTGCTCTTTGCTAAGATAAAATTCCTGTAACCCTCACCAATTCCTGTTACCAAAGTTAGCTTACAGAGATGACTTCAAAAGGAAATTAGGGGCTGGTGAGATGGCTCAGTGGTCTAAAACACCTATTTAAAACAAGCTTAGCTAAAGCAGAGGGACTGCGGTTCAATCCCCCAGCACCACATGCCAGCCAGCCC
>NW_004524698.1:1047564-1049420 GCF_000260255.1 Octodon degus
ACCTTGAGGGAGGGAATCAATTAGAAATAAGGAGGGGACCCACCCTAAGTGTTAATTTCTTATTGTATTCCAGATGTGGGAATCTCACAGTCAAAGTCACTTACCCCTTTAGAGTGCATCATTAAGCACTGGAAGACGTTTGATCCATATACGTTGAGAAAAAGCCATTTAATATTTTTCTGCACATGTGCATGGCCTGCGTACCCACTAGAGCTAAAATAGAGTGAAGAGGGAAGTATCAACTATGACACCATTTTACAACTAGAAAGTTATTGCAAAACAGAAGGACAAGGGTCAGAAATGCCTTATGTCCAGATATTTTATGCATTAAGAAATAGACCTCATTAGGTTTTAAAATGTAGACATGAGCCACAGGAAGACCAGAAACCTCAGGATCCTAAGACCTTCAGTACTCCAGAGCCTGAGGCTGCTCCCCAACCTCTGGAGCCTGAGGACAAGATGGCTGTAATCCCAGCCTCACCCACCATTACTGAAAGTAAGGTCTCCCCTGCTGGCCCTTCTACTTTAGGGGATGGGGCTTCTAGACCAGCTGTAATCCAGCCCTCTATGGGGCTATACCCATCCTTAACTGCTCTTAGGCAAGCTGTTCAAGGACAATATCCTTTACAAGAGGTAAATGGGCAATTTGGAACTTCCAGAGTTCATGTACCTTTTTCTCTTAGTGACCTAAAACAGGTCACTAAGAGAATGATCCTGATAAGTACATTGAGGTCTTTAGAGGCCTCACTCAGACTTATGAACTAGATTGAAAGGATGTAATGTTGATTCTAAACCAAACTTTGACTTCTACTGAAAATCAGGCAGCCTTACAGGCTGCTACTGCATTTGGAGATGAGTATTATCTTGTCAATTTCAGAGGACCAGAAGAGAGACAGCCAGGGGACCCACTGGTTCCCACTGGAGCCCAGGCAATCCCTATCCAGGATCCCTACTGGCCTAGCAGTCATGTGGGAGATTGGAATAGGAGACACTTTCAGACATGTGTTCTTGAAGGTCTAAGAAGGGTAAGAACCAAGCCAATTATTCTAAACTATTGACAATTCAACAAGAAAAAGCAGAACACCCTTCTGCTTTCTTAGATCGCCTGCAAGAGGCATTAATAATGCATACTTCTCTAGCTCCTAATTCAGTAGAGGGACAAGTTATTCTTAAAGATAAGTTCATTACTCAGTCAGCCCCTGATATTAGAAGAAAATTATAAAAGATGGCTTTTACTCCTGATAGCTCACTTGATGTGTTAATAAAGGTTGCCTCCTCAGTATTTTATAACAGGGATGAGGAGGAGGCCAAAGAGAGAAAACAAAGAGACCAGGAAAAGGTAGCTGCACTTGTTGAAGCTTTAAAGGAAGCAGACCCTAAGTCTGATTCTCAGGGCTCCAAGAGTAACTCAGAGACTATATGCACCTGTTACTGGTGTCATAATCCGGGCCACATAAAGAAGAACTGCCCTAGGAGGCCCCTTGGGCCATGTCCTAAACGCAAGCGTGACCCCACTGGGGGTCAGCCTGCCCTCTGAAGCGAAGGCCCCAGAGTTCAGACCCACCCCTCCAGTTGGTCCAGCAAGACTGAAGGGCCCCGGGGCACTTGCTGCCCTTTCCCTCTGGCCGGACTGTCATCTCCACAGAAGAGCCCTGGGTAATCATGACTATAGAGGGAAGAGAAACCAGCTTATTGCTGGACACTGGTGCCTGTTTCTTGGTCCTTCTTTTCAATCCTGGCCTTCCTTCTAGCCATCACACCTCAGTGAAAGGAGTCACTGGAGAGGAGGTAATTCGATACTTTTCACAACCCCTAGGCTGTAATTGGGATGGTTTTCTATTTACACATTCCTTTTT
>NW_004524698.1:1051125-1052465 GCF_000260255.1 Octodon degus
CTTGCACCTGGGACTAGTGCTCAGTTAGCAGAGCTCATAGCTCTGACCAGAGCCCTACAACTTAGCAAAGGACAAAGGGTCAACATTTATACTGATTCAAGATATGCCTTTCTAGTATTACATGCTCATGCAGCTATAAGGAAAAGAGAGAAATTATCTAACTGCCAATGGATCTCCCATAAAATATCATAAGGAAATAGATGATCTTTTGTCATCTGTATATATGCCTTTCAAAGTGGCAGTAATTCACTGTCAAGGACACCAGAGGGGTACTGATGAAGTATCCCAAGGTAATCAACTAGCTGATATAGCAGCAAAAAAGGCTGCTTGAGAGCCCCCTCTTCAGGCTTCTCTGATCTGGGAAGGTCCCCTTGATCATATACGACCCAAGTATTCTCAGTCAGAAATAGAATGGGCTCTCTCACATGGGTAGCAGTTCCTTCCATCTGGATGGCTACAATCAAGTGATGGTAAGTTGTTCCTTCCTGGTGCTAGTCAATGGAAAATTATTAAGTCTTTGCACCAGACCTTTCATTTGGGGAGAGACAAGACCCAGCAGATGGCCTCAAAACTATTCATAGGAAAAGGACTTTCCCAGACAATAAAACAGATAAGTAAGACATGTAAGCTCTGTCAAAAAAACAATCCCCTTAATTGAGCTATAGTTCCTCCACATATACAGAGAAATGGTAAATATCCTGGGGAAGACTGGCAGCTTGATTTTACTCATATGCCAAAAAGTAAGGGGCTTCAATATTTATTGGTCTGGGTAGATACTTTCACAAACTGGGTTGAAGCCTTCCCTTGCAGAACAGAAAAGGCGCAAGAGGTGGTAAGAGTATTAATCTCAAAAATCATCCCAGATTTGGACTTGCAAAGAGCTTACAGAGTGATAATGGACCTTCCTTTAAAACAAAGGTCACACAAAATGTCTCTCAAGCATTGGGTATTCACTATCATCTCCATTGTGCATGGAGGCCACAATCATCAGGAAAGGTAGAAAAAGTAAATGAAATCCTAAAGAGACATCTTTGTAAAATGGCTCAGGAGACCCATCTGCAGTGGCCTCACTTATTGCCTTTAGCTCTGATTAAATTAAGGAATACACCTCAAATCTTAGGTCTCAGTCCTTTTGAAATGCTTTATGGACGTCCTTTTCTCACTAACGATTTTCTCTTTGATAAAGAAACAGATGACTTACTGAGAGATATCACCTCATTGGCTAAATTTCAACAAACTCTTCAACAGCTCACAGAAGCTCAGCCTAATGAAAAGGAAGTCCCATATTTCACCCTGGAGATTTAGTACTGGTAAAGTCCCTTCCCTCGTCTTCTCCTTCC
>NW_004524698.1:1053858-1060199 GCF_000260255.1 Octodon degus
AAAAAAAAAAAAAAAAAAAAAAAAAAAGAATCATTGACTGAAGGCCACCAGATAAGGTCGCCCACTTGCTATGCGACTCGCTACCTCGTTTGGTCCTAGGCCGAATAAATTTTACCTGGGCAATGGTGCTTGTAATCCCATTGGTTGACCATAGTTTTGTCCCACCCTGTATCTGCTTAAGTGGGACCCCTTTGTCTCTACCTTGGCCCTGCATACTTTTGTCCTATAAAATAACCTGAAGCAGACAGCTTCCTGGGCAACCCACTTGGGACCCCCTTCTGTCCCTCTCTGACAGAAGCTTTCCTTTCCAATAAAGTTTTACCTTCAGCCTCCATTTGTTCCTAAAATTCATTCTTCGGTTTTAGAGAACACGAACTCTTTCAGGCCAGGTTGGGAATATCACGTCCTTATATCATAATTTTTTTTTTAATTTTTGAAAAATTAATTTTAATGGGCCAGGGAGATGGCTCAGTGGAATAAGCACTTCCCTGGCAAGCGCAAGGGCCTGAGTTCAATTCCTGTTTCTGCCAAAAAAGAAAATATTATTTTTAATTGTTTTAATTTAATTGTGGTAAGGCTCAAGGAACAGGGATTCGAAGCACAGCCTCTTGAGTCTCAATATAACTCAATAGGCTCGGCAAGAACTCAGGTTATGTGCACACCAGAATTCGAAAGGCTCTTTATCTCCCCTTTACTCTATGGGACCCAATTTGTCAGCCTAGTGAAGGCATTCAGAGTTCCATGTAGAAATAACATTTCGACTCTATGATAGGAGAACAATAAAACTTTCTCCCCTTAGAACTCCACCTCTGAACAGTGGTAGTCTCTTCAGGTTTCCTTCTTTGAATTTTTCTTGCATGTTCATTTTGCTTTCAGCCTGAGAATTCATGGATTTAGATGGATTTATACCTTTCCTCAGCACTATTTCTTTGGAGGAAAATTGGGGCTAGAAGCCTGTTGAACTAAGATTTTTTTTTCTTCTTGGCTGCACGAAACTTTAGGACATGAAGTCAGCTCTTTCTTTTGCATGTCGTAATTTTTGCTGCGTTTTTACTCTTTTTTATAATATCTACTAATTATGTTAACGATTAGAGAGAAAGTATATGCCCTGCTTTACTTAGAATTCTTTCTTATAATAATTTAATATTTGATTGCAGAAAATGGTGAGAAGGAACCCCCAACAACTCTACTCTGGGTTCAGGATTTGCTGGCACAGCACTTTGATAAACTTGAACAATATTCTTTAGTTTTGGATTATATTAATTCTGCATTTGCTAGTATTCCAACTCTAATGGAACTGTTTTATATGAAAGCAAAAATTTACAAGGTAAAAATCTTAATTATTTTTTAAAAATAATTTTATTGAGAAACAAATAGCAATGAGACAGTTTCAAAACTGATTAGTAGGACAGTTTCAATAATTATTAGATTGCATATAGCTGTGTTCTTAGTAGTTATTCATAGTACAAGATGCAGACATGATATCCCATCCACAAACACTATTAGAACAACTCTTTCTATTTATTGAATTAAGAGAAAGTAGCTGTATATCTATTCAAACTATTTTGAATATACAGATACAAAATGGTCCTTCATTTGTATCCCCTTTTTTGTTTGGTTTAGTCAGAGAAGGGTATTCCATTGTCATTTAAATATTGTAGCTGTGTGAATTCAGCAAAATATTCCAATATAGTCCAGTACTCCATAATAGTAGTGGGTTATCCATAGGGCTGGCAACGTCAGAAGTTGTTGACTTGAGCCTTTTACAGCTCAGCCTATTACTATGGCTTTACTTTTTATACTTTGTTTTTATACTTTTCTGTTGGGTGGTTAAGACCAAGATAAAGCAAGACCTATATAACAAGAAATATAACTTTTGTATCTGACAAGGTCAGTCAAATCCGCTCAGGATTTATCCTGAAACCCTGTACTGCAGTTTGTAGATCCTTTGTCAGTGTCAGCCATGTGGATGAGTCACAGCCGTTGCTTGAGCAATGTGCTTTCTGTGAAAGCCTGAGAGAATGTTTTCTCTCCATGTGAGTCTCCTTAGACACATTCTACTTCATCGATCACTTTCCTCTGTGACCCCATTATTCATGTTTTTTGACTAGTTTAATTTAGCCATTGTAAGAAGTCTTGGAGGGCTGGGCATGAGAGTGTACTCTATATAATGAGACCTTGCTCAAAAAGAAAAGAGAAAAAAAAGTCTTGAAGTTGTTTCCCTGTAGCAATAACTTCCAAGGCATCCTGATAATATTTTTCTAATATTAAACAATACCAAAGAGTTTTATAGCAGATACTTGTATAATCAGTGTTCTTCACTTGGTTTAGTTCTTAGTGTAAATTGTAATCATCTAGATTTCTAGATAAATTTGCCAGGAATAGGATCAAATTTCTAATATGTCTTTATATAACCTTTTTCCATTTATAGTGTACTTGTATTCTCAATCATAGATAACTTCAATTTCTTTAATGCTTTCATCTTTTAAAGCATATGGATAATCTCAAAGAAGCTGCAAAGTGGATGGATGAAGCATAGTCTTTGTATACAACTGATAGATTCATCCATTGTAAATGTGCAAAATTCATGCTTTGAGCAAATGTGATAAACGAGACAGAGGAAGTGTGCTCCAAGTTCACAAAGGTAGGAGATAGCATCCATGAAGGTATAATTACATGAATTAGTAAAATTGTGAGATTGCCATTCATAAAAAAATTCATTTTTTAAAATTCTATATCTACCAATATCCTAAGTATCATTTCTTTTTTTTTTCCCCCAGAACCAGGGATTGAACTCAGGCCCTTGCACTTGCCAGGGAAGCGCTTATTCCACTGAGCCATCTCCCCAGCCCCCTAAGTATCATTTCTTATTGTGCATTTCTATATGTATTTCTGGCAGGGGATGACTGAAAGTCCTCAGAAGGATCAAATAACTTTGTTAAAGCATGAGTAATATGCCATTTTTTGTGGGGACCTGTGGTTAAGATCCCCAATAGGCAAAGATAGCAACATTCTGTATTGGATGAATACAATGATTAGAGGGATCATTGGATGATGAAGGCAGTGGTGATCTTACTCTAATGAAGATCTTGCCTTGGAGCTTCTTAGGTTTTAGTGGTCTTAGTCTTACTTTTACTCTGATAGTTGTGGTCTTGGTCTTGGTGGGTTGGAGAGAATGGCCCAACCCCAGTGAAATAATGGGGACTGTCAGAAGGTGAAGTATGGAAAGCTAGTCGTTGTGCATTTACAATTTTTTTATGTGTAAAATTGAGTTTGTATCCCAAAGTTTTGGCTCCCTAGTGATCTGTGACTGCTTTTTAATTATTGTTTACAATTTCTTACCTCAGAACTATTTAGAGGTCTTTTTATGTATAAATAATTGTTTTTATAAAGAGGTATAAGGAGGTTTATTAGGAAATTAAAGGACCTGAGAGAGAGGCATATTATAGTGTGGGGCTGAAAATACACATTTTTGGCAGTGGAATTTATGAAGTTATGGAAAGTTTGGATTTGATTTACAGGATATAGAAGTAATTTCTTAGCACTGCTAGTCTCTGACATTCTGCAATTAAATTCTTTTAAAAAAGTTTATTTGTGCTATGTAATTGATACAGGGAGAAAAACTGATCTTGGGTAGGTGACCTCCAAACCATATAGGGAACCTCCAAATGACATAGGGAAAAATGATCTTCTGACCTCCCCTGCATGAGTTCATGTTCTCTAAAACCAAAGAATGAATTTTAGGAACAAACGGAGGTTATGAGCAGAATATATTTATTGGGAGAAAGAAAGCTCTTGTCCAAGAGAGGGACAGGAGGGGGGCCCAAGCAGGAAGTTTCCTGGGAAGCTGTCTCTTCCAGGGACTTTTATAGTTTAAAACCATGTGGGGCTAAGGTAGAGAGAATGGGAACTTGCTTAGTGGGCAGGAGGTGGGACAAAACTATGGTCAACAAATGGGATTACAAGCATCATTGCTCAGGTAAAACTGATTAAATCCAGTATCAAATGGGAAAGCGAGTCACGTAGCAGGTGGGCATGAATACAGGACAAGGTCTCTCTCTGTTGGGGGTTGGACTAGTGACTCACTTGGGTCTTTTCAGGTGATCATGCCTATTTAGAATATCAATCCCAGGTGCTACTCGTTTAACATTTGTTTGGCCTTTAGGTCTTTAGGTCTGGTTCACAGAAGGAGCATCCACCCCTCCCACAGTCCTAAGGCCTCTCCTCTTTTGTGCGGTCTCCTTGCAGTCCTGGCCCGGTCTGACTGCCTAGAATATTTCTATCTAACTCGGCTGCCTGCAATATAATGATCACATTCATTGCTGGTAATGTATGTAATACATCTTAATTCTTTTTACTTTCCCTTTGTCTTCTTTTTGCCCTCTGTTTGGAATTAAATTCTCTGATACTGTTGCACCACATATCCATTCCTTTCCTGTCCCTCTTTTGCCATTGCTTCATATTCCTTTCTACATAAAGTTTTGCTATGTTATGAAAATAATACATGTTTAGGGTTAAAAGTATAAGTAGACTAATAGAATACAAAGCTCAGAAACAAGAATAACATATTTTTGGGAGCTTGGGATGAAAAGAAACTGCTGAAACAATTGGTGAAAAATGAAAAATTGAGTATCTCTGTCTTTCACTGCAAACAAATCAATTGTAGGTAGATTAAAGATCTACATATTGAAAATGAGCATTTCAGACATTTGGAAGAAAACAGGAGTTTGTCTTTAGGCTAAGGAAGTATGTTTTATGCTTGAGATAGAAAACATGCTGTCTCTTTCCTCCTCTTTCTCTTCTACCTGTCCTCCATTTTTCTGTTTTTTTTTTTTTTTTTTTTTTTGTTTTGTTTTGTTTTGTTTTGTCTTTTTGGCAGAACCAGGGATTGAACTCAGGTCTTTGCACTTGCCAAGGAAGTGCTTATTCCACTGAGCCATCTCCCCGGCCCCTGTTTTTTTGAATTAACATGTAATAATTGTACATATTAATGGGGCTCAGTGTGATGTGTCTATATATTCATCCAATGTATGCTATCGCCGGGGAGATGGTGCAGTAGAATAAGTGCTTCCCTGCAAGCACAGGGGTCTGAGTTCAATCCCCAGTTCTGCCAAAAGAAAAACAATGTATGCTATCAAATCTAAACACTCTGTAAGTATTCCTTAAGATAGTAAAATGTGCATTATGACTGAAATTCAAATACTTGAGTATATTAAAAATTTATATTTATATATAAAAAATAACTATAATCAAAGTGAGAAGAGAATTGGAGAAAATATTTTCAACCCATGATAGTAAAGAATATATTGAAAACTCTGGAGAAATAACTGAAATGATTATGCAGTACATAGTAAGTGTGAGAATGAGACATGAGGACATCACAATTGCAAGTTTGATGTGAAGGTTTTAATGAAGAAACTTTGGAACAAGTTATTCACATCTTCAAAAGTGTATATCATGTACAAAGTAGAGGGCATTAGTACTGATGTTTTTAATAAGTTTTTTTTAATTTTTAAAATATTTTTATTGAGAAACAAATAGCAATAAGACAGTTTCACAACTGATTACTAGTACATTTTCAATAATTAATACATTGCTTATTGCTGTCTTAGTGGTTATTTATTGTACAAGAACAGACCTGATATCCTGCCTCAAACACTATTAGAACAAACCTCTCTATTCATTGAATTAAGAGAATGGAGCTGCATATCTATCCTATTTTGAGTATACAGATACAAAATGGTCGTTTATTTGTATCCCCATTTTTTGGTTATTTTTTTAAGAGAAGGGTATTCCATTGTCACTTAAATACTGTAGGTGCATGAGTTCAGCAAAATATCACAATATAGTCCAATAGTCCATAATAGTAGAGGGTTTTCCATAAGACTGTCAATGTCAGAAGTTGTTGACTTGAGCATTTTACAGCTCATCATATTAATATGGGCTTTACTTTCTTGTCTTTCAATTTGTCTCAAATTTTAAATAACTGCTATATATGTTCACATAGCGCATTTTATTTTATACTACATATATATGAAGAGTTCTGCAGTAACTGCTTTCTTTTTTTTTTAAACAAATAATACGCTGCATATATTCTTCTTAGTGGTTAATTGCTGTACAAGATGCAGACTTGTGATCCTACTTACAAACATCATTAGAACAAATCATTCCATTCATTAAGAGAATGCAACTATATATATATCCCAACCACTTTGAATACACAGATACAAAATGGACATTCATCGTTATATCCCATTTTTTCTAAGTTCTGTTATTGAATATTATAGGTGTGTAAACTCAGCAAAATATTCTAAAAGAGTCCAGTAGCCCATAATAGCATT
>NW_004524698.1:1068059-1071953 GCF_000260255.1 Octodon degus
GACCTGGGCTAGGACTGGGTCTGGGGGCTCCCGGAACTGGGCAGAAAATCCTATTCGGCAGGTGGGGTGGGGGAGGTCTTTAATAAGTTTTTTTTTTTTTTTTTTATCTGAATGCCCTGAGGGGTGGTTTGGCTGTCTGGAGTGTTGTGGGGATGGAACTACAGCAACCTGAGGCTGACAGCTTTGTGGAAACAGCCACTTAAACAACTGAGCTAAGGCCAGGCCCCCCTTTAATAAGTTTTTAAGAGGAAAATAAGTTCTTGCTTTGTCCTATGATGTTAAGATTTTGCTGATGTAGCAGCTACTCACCATCTTAAATGTTGACTAGATTCCAGGTTTGTCTCAATGTTTAGAGAAATCCTTTATAATTTAGAAGCCAGAGAGTAGTTTGAACTTATGTTATGAAAATTTTGACTACTTAGAAAAAATTATGTCTTAGAAACAAGTATATGGAAGTAAAAATGTAATAAAGAAAAGATGAGAGACTATAAACATGGCCACAGAAGTGAAGACTGGAAGGGCCAGGGAGATAGCTCAGTAGAATAAGCGCTTGCCTGGCAAGTGCAGGGTCCTGAGTTCAATCCCTCGTACCACAAAAAGAAAAAAGAAAAAGAAAAAGAAAAAAAAATCCTTAGTAGTAATCAGCAAAATGAAAATTGAAACAATAGGAAAAAAATTAAATTAATAGAGTAGCTTTGTATCCATCAAATATGTTGACATGAGTAGATATTGACAAAAAATTTTGATATACCCACATACCTGTGCACTGATGTATTCTTAATTTTTATTAAGGGCCTTATGTTTACAACATTTGATTTTTTGTTTCCTACAGAAAGGATTTTTGGCCAGAGAGATAGCTGATCAGTGTGAGCACCTGCCTGGTAAGCAGAAAGACCTGGATTCAATCCCCAGTACTGCGTGCCATGCCGACCCCACCAAGGGCCCACCAATATGGCCACCAGGGCCAGGCAGGGTGGCCCACATTAATAATCCCAGTGCTGGGGAGACTGAAACAGGAGGATCACACTACAAGTCTGAGCTGCATAGCAATACCCTGAACCAAATTTTTTTTTTTTAAAAAAAAGGGTGTTCAACTTTTATATGCTGATATGTGTAATTTGAGCAACTACACTGAGAACAACAGTGTGCAGTATAACAACCACAGTTGAATGTCTTTTATCTTGTTTTAAATGCATACCATCTTAATGTCTCATCTATTATACTCTCTTTAAAATAAGTTAAACAATAAAAGTAAAAAGGACAGTGACAAAAATTCAGGTTTACTGAAATGAACAGTGAATATCTAGTTGTTTGATCAATCTTGCATATCTCTATCTGGTAGTATGAGCAACAAATTTGATAACAATACACAATATAACATCTATCATTAGAATTTCATTCTTATTTTGAGATTCTATACCATTTGTACCACCTTATATTGCTTTGCTTCAGTCTTTGTTCTCGTTATTTGTTCCAGTTTTTTAGTGTTTTTCCTCTTTAAAATAGAAAAAACTGGGCTGGTGAGATGGCTCAGTGGTCTAAAGCACCTGCTTAGAACAAGCTTAGCAAAGCACAGGGACCCGGTTCAATCCCCCAGCACCACATGCCAGCCAGCCCCGCCCCCTGGTGGGCTGAGCTGGCCACACACACACACACACACACACACACACACACATACACCACACACATAAATAAATAAAATTAAAAAATAAAAAAAAGAAAAAACTAACATTTTTAAATAAAGATTTGCTTTCTTTCTTTCTTTTTTATTAAAGATTTTCTTGGGCCAGCCAAATAATTCAGTGGATTAAAGTGCCTGCAAGCAGGCACAGGGGCCAGGGATTTGATCCCTGGGCCTCTCCTGCCGGCCCTGGCTGAGATGGCGATGGAGACAGGGCGTGGTGGCATGTGCCTGTTATCCCAGCTCTTGGGAGGCTGTAAACAGTCAGATCATTACAAGTCCGATCTAGTAGTGAGACTCTGATACCCTGTAGACCCTTCCCTAAAATACAAAAAAAAGAAGATTTTCTTGTTGGGCATGGTGGTGCATACCTATAATCCCGGCACTTGGGAAGCTGAAGCAGGAGGAATACCATGAGTTCAAAGCCAGCCTGGCAGCCTGGTCTACATAAGGGAGTTGAAGGCCAGCCTGAACTACATAATAAGACCTTGTCTTAAAAAAAAAAAAAAAAAAGACTTTTCTCATGTCTCTAGCCTGGCATTTGATATTTACAGTAATGCTGATAATTTATCACTGTTAGAAGAAACAGAGAAGTACATTTAACACTTCTAAGTACTGAGCTAAATACTTCATACACATGATCATAATAATGTTGTATCCTATTACTTCCTCCTCCCCATATTATGATTAAGAAAATTTTTAGCAAGGTTAAGTACCATGCAATTTGTCGATCAGATTATTCATTTGGATTCTGCATTGGGAATATTAGATTTGAAAGCCCATATTCTTTGTGTTAGATCTGGCTAGAATTGTATAATACTAGCAGAAACTAGTAATAACTAATAATAATTAGTAATAACTAATGTTTCTAAAATTCAGATGCCATAAGATCAGTAGCAGATGCAAAACAGCATAGGTTGTGTCGGGAGAGAGGATTGATGAGAATGATGGTTCTTAATCTTATTTATTTATTTGGTACAGGGTCTCACTTGTAGCTCTGACTCGGCCTTTCCAGGGCTGGGATTACAGGCATGCACCATCACATCCAGTTTCCATGGCTAACATGGCATATGGTGCCAGGAATTGAATTTGGATCCTTGTGCTTGTTTTTTTTTTTTTTGTTGTTGTTTTTTTGTGGCGGAACCGGGGATTGAACTCAGGCCCTTGCACTTGCCAGAGAAGGGCTTATTCCACTAAGCCATCTCCCTGGCCCCCCCAAATGATGGTTCTTAAAGGGAAGAAATAACATTAGAAGAAAGAGTAGTGCTGTTTGTGTTTGTTTAGCATTTAGGTTCTGATATTTTACAGCAGGGTAGTTGAAGCTCTGAAGAGGATACATGAAACATTTTCTGGTTACACTGTAAATAGCATTATTGGAGTTCAAACTCTTCCAAAATATTTCTATCATGGTTATGAAAATTAGAAGAGAGTATAATGAATGAAAAATAGCATTTAGGTTTTTAAAACACTGTCTGGAAGACTGATGTAGGGATTAGAAATAAAATACAATTAAAAATGCATGCACAGTTCAATACTTATTAAATAAATCCATTACTTTAGACAACAACAACAACAAAACTGGGCATGATGGTACCCTACCTATAATCTTAGTGCCTTGGGAAGCTAAGGCAGGACAGAACTGTCATTAAGTCTGAATTAACAAAACATATATTCTTTCTATTCTTATGAGTCAAACCTGGGCATACAACCACTGAGTGATAGCCTCAGCCCTTTTTATGAATTGCTTGGTGATTGAGTCTTGCTAAGCTGTTCAAGCTAGTCTCAAATCCTCCTGCTGATTTTAATTTTCATGTTCAGTCTCGCAAGTAGCTGGGGTTATAAATGTGTGCCACTACATCTGACTATAAACGTTATTTGGTTTTGTTAGCACACTGCAACTGAGAGATAGCAAAATAAGAGGAAATAGAAGATGCTGTTAGAATCATAATATAGGCACAAAGAAAGTGACAGCAGATAGCCTAACTAGGAGGAGGGAGACTGGGAACTGAAAAATGTGATTGGAATTATTACTAAGAGAATAAACAGTGTTGGATTGGTATAGTGACAACCTTGAGTCAAGCAAGGAAAGGTTAAGTAGCAGAAAGGGAAGAGGGAGGAGAGGGTAGAGAAAGAGAAGAAGACAGGCAATACTTCATTAGATTATTGTTTTAGTACTTTAAGTAAAGGGTTTTTTTTAATGTATTTATTTATTT
>NW_004524698.1:1073238-1075877 GCF_000260255.1 Octodon degus
GCATGTGGTGCTGGGGGATTGAACCGTGGTCCCTGTGCTTTGCTAAGCTTATTCTAAGTAGGTGCTTTAGACCACTGAGCCATCTCACCAGCCCACCTGTGTGGATTTCTACACAGCATCATCTGCTTCTTGTGGCTTTGACAGCTTCCTTGTGGAAAAAAAAAAGTTATCTGTAATATGCCAAACATTCACAAGTTGTGAGCATGTAGTTCTTTTTTTTCTTTCTTGATCCTGTGATAGTTACCCTTTTGACATTCCTGTGTATTTTTAACTGAAGAAAGAAGGGAAAAAGTTAACTTAGTAAATCATTATTACTATTAACATAACTCAAAATTTCTGTTCCCTAAAGGAGCTATTATTTTATTTTCATTATTATTCTAGGAGGACATAGCTGATGCCAACCTCTTTCCCCTTTTAAATGTCAGAATCTGGTCCACACTCAGCCTCTGTCCCGTTGTCTTCCCAGGATATTTGTTCTTATGTTCAGTATTTTTTATAGCAATGTATGGCCAGTTTACAGGCATATCTTTTTTTTTTTTAATTTTTTTTTCTTTTCAAAGTTTTATTGATAAACATATAGCAATGAGACAGTTTCAAATCTACAGGCATATCTTATTACTTGTTTTTAGAATTATGTCTGATGTGCCTTAGAGAGGAGACTTTTCTTTTTCTTTGTGTGAATTTTTGTTTTCCTGTTCTTTGTCATCTCTGAAGTACTATCCTTCCACATGGACCACAGGAGGAAAAGAGCTACAAATAAATGTATCCCTGCACTTGGGGCACTCAGCACTACTCTTGCCCTCGTGACACAGTAGAAAGCCACAGGTGTCCTAGTCAGGTGAGTGTGATGTCTGTGCCATGGTAGTTACTTTGGCCTTCTTCCCATATTAAATTTCTGAGATTACTTAGAAAGAAGGCTCTATCTTAGGGGGCGGCTTTTGATGGAAGCTGAAAGTAGGATAATACTTTAAAAATAGCATAGAAATAATCTAACTTGGGGCTGTGGAGATAGCTTGGTGGTCTAAGTGCCTGCCTGGCAAACACAAGGTTCCGAGTTTGATCCTTGGTACCTCATACTATGCTGGCCTTGGCTACTGTGCTGGCAGCCGAAACTGGGCGTGATGGTGCATGCCTGTAATCCCAGTGCTGGGGAGACTGAGACAGGAGGATCACTACCAGTCCAAACTGCATAATGAAACCCTGTACCAAACAAACAAATGGATAAATAAATATGATTAAATTTTACAAAAAGAAATACCTTAACTTGATTTTTTTTCTTTCCTGTTTATTAAAACCTTTATGGCTATATCTTTCAGGAAAATCTCATTGTCTTCCTGAGAAATACAAAGCCCTTAACTTATATGGGAAATATCTAAGAAATGCAAGTTTACATTAGGCTTTCCTATTTCTTTTTCCCCCCCTATTTCTGATAAAACTAGATTGCTAGCTTGTTTTGACATTACCTAGATGACCTCCATAAAAATATTCTTCTTTTTATTAAGGAAATACACAATTTTTTATTAACCAAGATGTTCTCAGTGAGAGGTAAATTGTTTCATGAATGAAATGGTTTGCTAGGCTTGTATAGACAGTAATTTTAGCAAGATTATAAGCAAAATTTGAATATCCTGAGGATCCATGATAGTGAACTTCTTGAATTTAGACTCCCTTCTTTCCAACATTAATGTCTCTATATTGTTTATTCTAATATTTTTTGAGAATTGGTAGACTAAGTAGATCTTCCCATTACTGTTTCACTTGTTCTTAAGTCTGTAGTGAGTGACTTTTGACTATGTGTCATGGAATACAATTCTATGTCAGATAAGCTGCTTCTAGTTCAAGACACTATTTATTTTATTTATTTATTTATTTATTTATTTATTTAATTTTTGTGGAACCGGGCATTGAACTCAGACCCTTGCGCTTGCCAGGGAAGCGCTTATTCCACTGAGCCATCTCCCCGGCCCTTATTTATTTATTTTTAATGTATTTATTTTTAATGTATTTGGTTGTTGTAGGGTCTCTCTATGCAGCTTGGACTTGTGAGAAGAGCTCTGAAAAAGTATAAATTAGAACAGAGAAAGTATTCAAAAAGGGATCATTAACAACAATGAAAAAGTCAAAAGAAGAGATAATGAAGAAAAATCCAGTGGTCTTAAGGAAGAACTTATACCTGAAAAATTAGAAAGGGTGAGATGAGTTTACCATTATTATTTGCTAAAATGTATGCTGTTTTGATTCTATTCTGAGTATAACATTTTATTTAAATCTGTAAATCTGGGCCAGGGAGCTGGCTCAGTGGAATAAGCGCTTCCCTGGTAAGTGGAAGGGACTGAGTTCAATCCCTGGTTCCACTAATAAATAAATAAACCTGAAAATCAGAAGTCATTTGTAGTATTTCGAGACCATTACATAAGAGCCATTGTTAACTCCGAGTGACAATATGCAGAGTTTTAACAGTAGTTAACAGTACATAGGAGGGGGGACCTGCGCGGGCGGAAGCGGAGCGAAGATGGCCCGCCGCGCGGTGGCAGCGGGTAGCGCTCGCGAGCTTGGCCGGCCCGCACCAGCTGGCGCGGCGGCTGCTGCGCGCGCTGCTCTGCCTGCACCGCGTGCTGTCCGCCCGGCTGCGCGCCGGC
>NW_004524698.1:1075981-1081623 GCF_000260255.1 Octodon degus
CGCGCCCGCGCCGCTGGCCTGGCCCGGCTGCGCAGCGGCGGAGGCCTGCGGACCTGGATGAGGACAGGCTGGATGGTTTGATTAGTTCTAATAATTTCCCTGATCCTGATTTTTTAAAAAAATTTATTTATTTATTTGTGTGTGTGTGGCCAGCTCAGCCCACCAGGGGGCGGGGCTGGCTGGCCTGCGGTTCTGGGGGAGTGAACCGCGGTCCTTTTTTTTTTGCTAAGCTTGTTCTAAGTAGGTGCCTTAGACCACTGAGCCATCTCACCAGCCCCACCTCATCCTGATTTGATATTGAAGTTTGGTCCTGTGGACAGCACATTGGGCTTTCTTCCCTGGCAGATCAGACTGACTGAGATTGTCTCTTTGCCTTCCCACCTAAACGTCAGTTATGAGGACTTTTTCTCTGCCCTCCGCCAGTACGCGGCCTGGGAGCAGCGCATGGGGAAGTAGTCGTCCCTAGCTGCTCCTTCGGGCCTGGGGCGAAGAGGACTGGGAGCGCTGGTGTTCACAGACGCTGCGAAGCCCCGTTCACACCTAGTTCATATTCCTCATAATTTATCAGCAAACACAAAAAAGTGTCTTACTTGAGATGAGAGACAGTGCGTGCACATGTGCGTGCGTGCGTGTGTGTGAGTGCGTGAGTGCGTGCGTGTGTGTAAACTTATAAATGGGAGAAGTATTGGAGAACGGGGTACAAAAACCTGCATCCTGGAGTGAACTGCAGCCATCTCGTAGGAGCTGAGATTTTAGGTGTGAAGTCTTCAGGCCCTGCTGCTTCCCTGTTTTCATGGGGCGTAGACGTGTGGATCAGAGCTGTTCTGGTGGTTGTTTGGGGCAAGGGAATAATTTTTTCAGTCTTTCTTAGTGACCAAACTTTAAATGGCAAGAGTAGTCTGTAGCCTCAGTAAATGGAAGTCTTCTGATCTGAGGGCAGTTCCAAGAGGTGGAGCTGGGAACGCCCGGGGCACACGTCCGTCCAGGCTCATTTTGAGCTCTGCTGAAGTCAGTGTGGCTCGGAATGTCTCAGGAGCCTTTGTTTGTGCTGTGGAAAACATTTGCAAAGGAGCTCTTGCTGTACTGAAATGCGGAGTTCAGAAATTTAAATACTGAATTAGAAACAAAAATGAAAAAGTTGTAATTCTAGAAGTAAAGGTAAAAATTGTCCTAAAAAATAGAAGCTTTCTTTGTTGGGTGAGTTGTATGCTGCACAGCATCCAAAGTTAGTAAAATATTTTCATTAACCGTTCTGAGCATGTAAAAGAAGCATGAACAACACTGTTCCTCAAAAGTGACTGTTCCTCTTGGAATGACAGCTGGGGTTCATTCAGCAAGCCTGACTGATGACTGTGTGAAAGATTGAGGATCGAGGCCTGTGGGAAAAACTACCAAAATGAACCGAAATAATTTATTCTTACATGTTCTCTTTTGTGACTGAGAACAAGGATAAGCCCTTGCTAGGGAGATGTGCACGGATTCTGTCTCGCTGCCAGCCAGGCAGAAACCTTCTTGGTGCCTGAGGCTGTTTGCCTCGCTGACTTGCCCAGCTCTTGGTGGCCCTGGAATCCGTTCCCCAGGGAGTCGCTTGCGGCCTGCGTCTCAGAAGTCTGCAAAGCAGCAGAGAAGCCTAGCTTCGGAAGGTGTGTTTTGGACTTGCTCAGATTTTACAGTGGTGAAGAATAAATGTTTTGACCTTGGATTATGAAAACCCCACTTATGATTTTAAAAATACACTTGAATTAAAAGTGATTAAATTAAATTTTGGTCCAGTGACATTACTTTGCACTTCATAGTTCTATTTTTTTAAAATTGTAATTTATTTCCAAGTTTTATGTGAGTTTCAAGCATCTCTAAACTTAGAAATCTGTTTCTGCTACCTTGTGCTATAGTTCATGTTCTGTTGAGTATTTTACTTATTTAAGCCTTTTATGAACATGGTAGACAATATAAATGTGATTTATAAAAATTTTTCATTATGTTCAGCTTTAATGAATTAAATTTAATGGGCCCAATTGAAGTACAGATTGAATTTTTGTTAAAATGAAGTTAAGTAAATTATGGGGATATAGCTCAAATCTCGGTAGGATTTAGTATGGGTTTTTACTTTTTCTCATTCACAGTAGTGTTTGTGTGTTAAAATAGAGCTGTGGTCTGTGTTCTCACCCTGTTGTACTCTGAAAAGAGCCCTCCGGAGCTCATGCGGAGCCTTCCCAAAGCGTCCTGCGGCTCCTGCTAGCCTGGCCTGTGATTTGAACGCACTGCTTCTGTGGAATTCCTGGCAAGATTCTCACCTCTCTGTCGTCAGGCTCCCTCTGCACCCTTCAGAACCAGTCCTTTCAGAGAAAAGTGTGTGTCTTTATGTGTGTCAAGCGTGTTTTCTTTACATTGTTCCTTCTGATACTCCCCACCACGGAGAAATTACCAAATCAAGCCCACTGTGTGGCTGGTAGCTTAGAGCCGAGCAAGAAGGGAGGGTGTGAATTTCATTCCCAGTTCTGGTTGAGGCTGGCTTCTTTTTAACTGATGGATTACTGTTGTAAAGTTCAGCAGCTGATTTTACTGTGAATAGCAAGTTCTGAGAAATTCGTCTCTGAGTAGATGGTTAATATTAATGAACAGTGCCAATTACACTGTGCATATCTATAATTTAATTTTTGAACGTATCTTAATCAACTCCTTCCTGTGTGGTGGAACCATGTGTAGACTCAGACCCTTGTGATGTTTTATATGGCTGTAGACTTTGGCAACATGTAAATGATGTGCACAGCAAATTTTTATGATTAAGCAATCAAATTTATTGAATTTTATTATTGAAAGTTGAAATTTAAAATGTATGAAAACCAATAAAAGAATAGACTCTTCATGGGGGAAAAAATACATAGGAGGGCTGGGGAGATGGCTCAGTAGAATAATCGTTTCCCTGGCAAGTGTATGGCCCTGAGTTCAATCCCCAATTCCACCAAAAAACAAACAAACAAACAAACAAACAAACAAAAAAACAGTACATAGGATTGTGTTGTGGTAGTAAGAGTAATGGCCCTTTAATTAAAGGTACCTATTCTAATCCCCAGAACCTACCTGCCAAAGGGAAATTAAGGTAGCAGTTAGAATGCAATGATGTAATGGTAGGATGGACTACCATTTGGTAATTTAGAATAATGTTTATTCAAATGATTCATAATAATAGTAGTGAATACTTTTATAATATACTAAAAAATTGAATATACAGAATAATCTCAACTGTGTAAAAATATGCTTGGGAAAAGGCTGAAAAGAAAGTGTATACCAACCTTTAATGTCGCCTTTGTTTTTTTGTCAGAACAGGGGATTGAACTCAGGCCCTTGAGCTTTCCAGGCAAGCGCTTATTCTACTGAGCTATCTCCCCGGCCCCTAATGTTGCCTTTGAGAGTTGTGTTTATGAGTATCTTTTTTTTTCTTGACTGTTTATTGCTTTTGTGTATTTTCTATCTTGAGAATTTATTTATTTCCCATCTTCTTAGGGGAACTATTTTGGAGCTTATACAAATTCATAAGATGACAGTATGGCATACATTGAACTCAGAAAAGTTGTAAATAAAGAAATTAGAAGCAAAATGAAAATGTACCATAATGAATCTTTTAATCCATAAATTTAAATATTTTAACCTAAGCTTTCTTGTTACAGATTACCTTCTCATATAATATTTATAGAAAAAAATCTTACTTAAGAAAAATTACATTTCTTGGTGACAGGAGCAGGTAAAAATTTCTCTGCAAAAAATAATAGAAAACTTTTTTAGTAATGGTAGGAAATGCTTTTATAAACATTATATGATGCAAGCAGGGGCAAGGGCTGGGGGTTCAATCCCTGGGCCTAGCTTGCTGGCCCCACCCCTAGGGCACACTGAGATAGCAATTGAGACTGGGCATGGTGGTGCACACCAGTAATCTCACCTCTTGGGAGGCTGTAAACAGGCGGATCATTAAGAGTCCGATCTAGTAGGAGACCCTGATCACTCTGTAGACCCTTCCATAAAATTAAAAAAAAAAATAAGTAAATAAAGTAAGCACTATATGAAATTGTTTTTCTTTTTCTTTTCTTTTAAATGTATTTAGCACAGGATCTACAGGCATGCACCACCACACCCAGTCTCATTTGCCCTCTCAGCAGGCCCAGGGGCCACACAGCAGGAGAACTGTTGAATGCCCCCCCCCCTTTAATCTGCTGAGCTATCTGGCCAGCCCTTTGAAATTGTTTTTCAACTGAACAATTGAGAACAATTGAATTGTTCTCTTTTTTGTTTTTTTAAGACAGGATCTCACTATGTAGTTCAGGCTGGGCTTGAACTCACTGTGTAGGCTATGCTGGCCTGGAAGTTAGGGCAATTCTCCTGCTTCAGCCTCTGGACTAGAATTACAGGCAGGTGCCACCATGCCTGACTAACATTACATGAAATTCTGAAGAAAATTTTCAGCACATAAAAATTAAAATAAAAAACCAGTTAAAAAGAAATTCAGACATGTGATTTTTTAAAAAGCTGATGTACAAAGATCTAATAAGAATATAATAGCAAAACAAATATGGAGTATAAAACAACTTATAGGAGAAATATGAACTTTTAAAAACATTGCATTTTTTTGTGAGTATCAAATATTTTTCTCTTGTTTCTTCCTTTCTTTCTTCTTTTTTTGCTTTTGGCAGAACTGGGGATTGAACTCAGGCTCTTGCACTTGCCAGGCAAGCGCTTATTCAACTGGGCTATCTCGCCAACCCCTTTTCTCTTGTTTCTAATCATGCTCCTGTGTACCAGTAATTTGTTCCTTATATGTTTTAGTTTATTTATTTATTTTTTAATTTTATTTATTTATGTGTGTGTGTGTGTGTGTGTGTGTGTGTGTGTGTGGCCAGCTCAGTCCACCAGGGGGCGGGCTGGTTGGCATGTGGTGCTGGGGATTGAACCGTGGTCCCTGGGCTTTGCTAAACTTGTTCTAAGTAGGTGCTTTAGACCACTGAGCCATCTCACCAGCCTCATGTTTTAGTTTAGAGTATCACCTTTTGTTAATGGTTTTAAATGAAACACTGAATGATACTATAGGCTAATCTTCATTTGCATTTTTCAGTATATTTTTAAGGGGAGAAAGTTGAAGTAGTGTTCTTTGGGTAAATGTTTAATAACCATTTGTTAAGGAAAACAGCTCTGTTTTGTAACATTTTGTCATGATAATGATATTCACATTCTGGACACAAACTGTCAAGATATGTCATTGTAGAGAAAGTTGAGGAAAGAAGGATATATGTTATATCCATGTACCAATTCCCCATAATGAATGCAATCATTATGTATTATAAATATGTACTGTATTGATAAAAAAAAATTTTAAAAGAAATTGAGAAGTGGTGTCACATTGAGAGCTGGTAGGAACCAGCCCACCATTGATTAAACAACTGAAACCATATTTTAAGTCACCATAAGTCATATAAGGTATAAGCCATAGTATTTTACTCATCTTGAAATGTCTTGGAATTTCAGGTCTAAACTGATGTATTTTCTGGACAAGTCAAGAGCAAGAGAAAGCAGTTGCTATAGCTGCTAGACTAGATGAAACTATAAAAGATAAAAATGTAAAAGTGTGACTTTTCACAGGCTGACATGGAACT
>NW_004524698.1:1081743-1082843 GCF_000260255.1 Octodon degus
AACTGGAAATTAAACTCGGGACCTTGGGCTTGGGCTTGCCAGGCAGGCACCTGTGCCACTGAGCTATATCCCTGGCCCTCCACTATAATTCTTCAGTGAATCTTGAATGAGGTCTATATCTAGATCTCAGCTCCACTAATTATTAGTTGGTGTGTGACTTTAGGCAAGTTCTTTGTTAACTTTCTTTTCTTCATTTTATTTATTTTATTTTATTTATTTATTTTTGGTGGAACTGGGGATTGAACTCAAGCCCTTGTGCTTGCCAGGCAAGTACTCATTCTACTGAGCTACCTCCCCAGCCCCTAATTTTTTTTTTTAATTTTTATTTTTTTCTGTTTTTAGGGAAGAGTCTATAAGGTGTTCAGGATCTCATTACTAGATTGAATTTATAGCAATTCTCCTATTTACAGCCTTCCAAGTGCTTGGATTACAGGCCCAATCTCAATTGCCGTCTCAGCATGCCCCCAGGGGCAGGGACCCACATGTCAGGGGTGGGGATGAAGCCCCAGCCCCTGTGCCTGCTTGGAGGCACTTTAATCTGTGAGCTATTTGGCCGGCTCCTTTTCTTCAGTTTAAAGATAAAGATGTAGTAGTGTACTACGCATCTCTAAGAGTCAGTGTAGGGCAACCAATTCGGGACCCCTCCTGTCTCTCAAGGGCTATTCCTATTCCCCATTCCTTTTCTCCAGAAAAATTTCCTACTCTTACAAAAAAAGAAAAGAAAGAAGAGTCAGTGTAAGAGTTATCTGGAATAACAAAGCATGAAGTAAATATAAGCTATTATTAATAAAAGGCACTTTATTTTTAATGATTGTGTTTAGATTTTTTTTCAAATATTAGATTTTACTGCTTTTTTCTTACAGGTTTTTAGAGATAATTTTTACTTTTTTTCTGTGCAAACTTACTATACATTGTAAGAAATTATTCTAGACTGAGACATTCTTATCTTTCCTGGTTTCATTAATAAAATGCTTTTCTTAAAAAGTAAATTGGGGGGCTGGTGAGATGGCTCAGTGGTCTAAAGCACCTACTTGGAGCGGGCTTAGCAAAGCACAGGGACCGCGGTTCAATCCCCCAGCACCACATGCCAGCCAGCCCCG
>NW_004524698.1:1082943-1085086 GCF_000260255.1 Octodon degus
GGAGATAGCTCAGTAGCGCCTGACTGGCAAGTGCAAGGGCCTGAGTTCAGTCCCTGGTTCCACAAAACAAAAAAAAGTAGATTAGATAATGAGGGTTTTTTCTATAATTTATATTTTCCCCTTCATTGGTCCTTAATAAAAACTTCTGAGGTATTGCTTAATGGCAGTTTGGAAACTGTAGTTCCCAGTATGAGGAATACAGGACAGCATGTCATAACCTGCTTCCTTTTACATCTGCTTTCCTGCCTACTGTGATTGAAGTCCATAGTCCTAGTGCAGCTCTGAGCTATGCAGCTAACTATGGTGTCTTGGCAAATTAAATTTGAATGTTGTAGAAAGTTGACTCCTGTAGAATATAAACAGTATTTACATTATAATTTCTTTTCAAGGGTATGTTTTAATATATGTATGAAATGAAATATTTGGATATAATTTTTAATGGAGTGTTTTTGTAAGTTTATTTTGTTTATATGACTGCATATTCACACAAACATCTGTTAAAGTTAGTTAGATAACGTGGCCTCATATTACTAAATAAACATACAAAAATTTAAACCTAAAAGATATCCATAGAACACATTAAATATTCCAATGAGATCAGGTGGGGTGGTGCACACCTGTAATCCCAGGACTTGAGTGCTGAGGTGGAAGAATCTATATCAGTTCAAAGCTAGTCTGAACTACATAGCAAGATGCTGCCTCAAAAAGAAAAAAAGAAAGAAATCTAAGGAGACATTATGTGATTCCTAAGTAGCTTCTCTGCCAGACAGTCTGAGTACTCACACACCAATAATTCTTCTGATCCTTCCACTGCAGTACTGAAGCTAACTCTGGCTCTGAACTTTCTGATAGGTTGCAGGCATTCTTGCAAAGTCTGATCCACTCCAAGTTCTTGTGCTGAGAACTCTTGCTGTTTTCCCTGGGTGTGATGGAATCAGCAGACAAATTCATTGGTTCAACATTCTTGTGCAGTTACATTAGCTACAGGCATAATAGCCTAATCTGTTGCAGTGGCATCTATCAGGGATAGTTGTGAAATAACATACTGTGAGACCCTGTTTTAGGTCTCCCATTGACCTAAAGAAAAAATCCATGATTACAGTATAAGTATCCTAGCAGCTGAATTATATACACTGTCATGGTGACGTCACTCCTAACAGTGCTCCGCAATAATTTTAGAGAATCAGTTGTATGAATCCCTGGGGGTTGGGAACTAGGTAATGCCAAAGTGGGGAATGAGAAGAAAAATAGCCTGCTATATGTTAATGGGGGGGAGGAAACAAGAGGGAGTAAAGGATCCTAATGATGGTAATGGAAGGGCTACATATTTAGATGGGGTAATGGAAAACTGGGCACAAAACTGGTAGTGAAAAATGGGGGTAGAAGAAAAAAATTTTGAGAAAGCAAAGGAAAATATCTGGCAAAAATAGGAATTCAAGGTAGATGTATAATGGGACAGGAGTGAATTCCCTTAGCTTCTATAAACTGTATTGGAAGAAAAAGACAAGAGGCAGTCTCTCTCTGTCTCTCTCTCTCTGTCTCTCTCTCTCGAAAACACTAGACTAAGAATGGAACAGGATGAATATGAGGAGGAAAATAGCAAAATAATAATAAAGTTAAAAAGTTTTCTGTTTTTTTGACACATGGTTATTTTCCTCAATCTAGGGTTAAGAAGCAAAACTCAAACCAGTTTATGCTGGAAGTCTAAGCTGTCACTCTGCACCTATGGTGGTGTTATGTGCAGGGATGCAGTTAGTGAGAATAGGGTGCAAATGTGAGGTTCCAATTCTGTGCAGCTGAGGCTGCAATGGTGACCTGCCAGCTCGTGTCCCATAATTGTGGTAGTCACCATCAGTTGACTGTGGAAGGTCACTTTGTAGGCAGTGTCCTGTACTATCCTTGATCCAACTGCCACTGATTCTCAGCACTAATGAGGTTCTCTGTGAACTAAAAGTTTTGTTTCACTGTCTTCTGGCTGGTGGTTAACTAGCTTCTGTTTGTGTTGCCACCATGGTCTGCAGGGATTTTCCTCTCCTCTGTGATGTGCTTTCTTGGGTATGACTCCAAAGATTTCTCTCTCTCTTTCTCTTTCTCTTTCTCTTTCTCTTTCTCTTTCTCTTTCTCTTTCTCTTTCTCTTTCTCT
>NW_004524698.1:1085312-1087045 GCF_000260255.1 Octodon degus
CCTTCCTTCCTTCCTTCCTTCCTTCCTTCCTTCCTTCTAATCTCCTTTGTTCCTTCTCCTCCTGGTTCCTGGGTAACTATTTTGCACTTTGATTCCTCTCCAAGCTACTGTTTTCCAGACTCTAGACACTGTCCCAGAGACAGCTTGTGTTCACTGCTCTGCCTTGTATTTTTTTTTAACTCATTATTGATATTTTTTATGTTGATTTTATGCCCTGTCCCTTGCGAAATTTACCTATCAGCTCTAAGGTCTGTTAAAAGTTTTTAGGGTATTCTAAGTATAGGATTACATCATTTGCAAACCAGGGCAATTTGGTTAATTCTTCCTTTCCTATTTGTGTTCCTTTTATTTTTTTTTCTTTTGCCTAATTACTAAAATTTAAAGAACTATATTGAATAAGAGTAATGTAAGTGAATGTGCCTTATTCATGATTTAAGAGAAATACTGCTTTTCCACATTCAGAATAATGTTAGCTGTGGACTTGTATGTGGTTTTTATTAATGTTGTGGAATGATCCTTCAGTACAATAATGCTTTTATCATGAAGTGATGTTCAATTTGGTTGAAGGATTTTTTCTTTATCATGTGAGTTTTATCTTGGGTTCCATTTAAATTGTGTATTATATTTATTGACTTGTGTATGTTGTACCATCCTTGCATTCCTGGAATTAATCCAAACCAATTTGATCATGGTGTATGATCATTTTAATGTATTGTTGAATTCTGTTTGCATGTATCTTACTGAGGATTTTTGCATTCATTTCTATCAAGGTATTTTTCTCCTGTCCTATGCTGTCCTGTCCTGTCCTGTCTTTTCCTTTATTTTCTTTTCCTTTCCTTCCTTCTCTCCTTTCTCTCATTCTTTTACTGGATTTGGTATCGGAGTGATTTTGGCCACATGAATGAGTTTTGGAGCATTTCATATCTCTTTAACTTTGTAGAATAGTTTGAGGGCCATCAGTGTTATTCTTTAAAAACTAGTAAAATTCAGTGAACCTGTCTGGGAGACTCTTACTGCTTTGATCTCATTTTTTGTAATTGATCTATTTAGGTTTTTTAAAAAAATTTTCTCCACTTAAATTTTGATAGATTGTATGTGTCTAGAAATTTATGCATTTCTTCTAGATGCTCTAGTTTATTAGCATGTAGATTTAAAAAATTAGTTTGTATAATCCTCTGAATTTAAATGATACTTGTCAGAGCATGTTTTTCATCTTTAATTGAATTGATTTGAGTTTTCTCTCAATTAGATGCACTAAAGGTTTATTAATCTTATCTTGTTAAAAATATTTTCAGGGGCTGGGGAGTTGGCTCAGTGGAATAAGCGCTTCCCTGGCAAGCGCAAGGGCCTGAGTTCAATCCCTGGTTCCGGAAAAAAAAAAAAAAAAAAAAAAAAGACTCTTTGTTTTATGGATCCTGTGTAATGTTTCTTTAGTCTCTATCATTAATTTCAGCTCTAGTTTTTATTCTTTTTTTAAAAAAAATGCATTTAGGACAGGCTCTACAGTGTCTTGCTATGTAGATGAGACATGTAGTAGTTCTCTTGTTTTCAGCCTCCCAAGCTGTGGTATTATAGATGTGCACCACCATGCTCAGTCTCAATCACAGTCTCAGCATGCCCCAGGGGCAGGGCCAGCACAGAAGGCTGGGAAATGAACCTTGGCTGCTGTGCTCTGCCTAAGCAGGCACTTTAATCCGCTGAGCTATCTGGCCAGCCTTCTAGTTTTCTTTCTT
>NW_004524698.1:1087576-1091974 GCF_000260255.1 Octodon degus
GGGGCTGTCACCGCATGCCAGGGATAGAACCCCGGCTGCTGTATCTGCCTAAGCAGGTGCTTTAGTCTGCTGAGATATCTGGTCGCCCTTCCATTTTTCATTTGATTCTAGGAATCTTTAAATTTCCTCCCTGAAGGGCCAGTCAAATAGCTTAGTGGATTGAATTGCCTGCAAGCAGGCGCAGGGGCCTGCTGTGCTGGCGTTGCTTCAGGGGGGTGCTGAGAAGGTATTGAGACTGAGCATGGTGGTGCATGCCTGTAACCCCAGCTCTTGGGAGGCTGTAAACAGGCAGATCTCTACGAGTCTGATCTAATAGTGAGACCCTGAACACCCGTAGACCCTTCCCTAAAAATAAAAAAATAAGGCTGGAGAGATAACTCAGTAGAATAAGCACTTACCTGGCAAGTACAAGGGCCTGAGTTCAATCCCTGGTTCCACCAAATAAATAAATAAATAAATATGGATTTCCTTCCTGATTTTTTCAGTGGCCCAGTGATTATTCAAAAGTGAATTGTTCAATATATATTTGTATAATTTCTGTTATTTTGTTGTTAGTTTCTGGTTTTATTCCATTATGACTTGATAAAGTACAAGAAGTTATTTTTATATTTTTTGTATTTAAGACTAACCATATGGCCTAAAATATGATCTGTTTTATTTTTAGTCTTTTTTTTTTTTTTTGGCAGAACCAGGGATTGAACTCAGGCCCTTGCGCTTGCCAGGGAAGCGCTTATTCCACTGAGCCATCTCCCCGGCTCTGTTCATTTTAACAATATATGGTGGCCCTCTTTGTCTTATGCAATTTCATCTTGATGTCTTTGTCAGGTGTGAAAATGGCTATTTCTAGTTGATTTCAGGTTCTGTTGAATGGGATGTTATTTTCTGTCCTTTGACTTTTAGTCTATCTTTGCTAATAAGGTGTGTTTCTTGCAAGCAGCAAAGAGTTGTGTCTTTTGGTTTTTGTTTTGTTTTGAATCCATTCTACCAGTGTGTCTCTTAAATGGAGAATTAAGACAATTTACATTTAGAATTATTACAGGAATGTATGTACTGATTCCTGTCATTTTGTTGTTTTTTTAAGTTTTTTATTCTTTCCTAATTCTCAATAGTTCATTCTTCTCTTCTGTGTGTGGGAGTTAAGGTTTGAGTTTAGATGTCTTCCCAAAGCCTCATGAAGTCATGGAGCAGGATTTTTCAGGGTAGCCAAATCTAGAGTTTGTGATTGATTCATAGTACAATGATGGGATTAAGGGAGTTTAGGATTAAAGCTGGGTGATTGCTGAATAAATCATGACTGATTGGATGAGTACTATCCTAATCTTAATAGTTTGGATGGAGGGGGCAGAATGTAGTTACGTTTAATAAAAGATGCTCATGCATGTCACTTTTTTGTGCCATTTTGTATATTTTTTGTTTCTTCTCTCATTTCTTCCTTATTTTTAGAGGAAAAGGTATTTTTTTCCTTTGACTTTTCCCGATGATGTGCTGATTGTGATTGGTCTTCCCTACCAGGAAGCAGGGATACCTGTTTCCAGGTTTCCCAAGGGTAAGTAACATTGTACCAGGTCTTCCCCCTCCCCAAAGAGCCTTGCCCAGGAAGCCCCCACTAACGAGGCTGTCTTGGGAGGAGTGGGTCAGAGATAGACCTGTCACCTTTTCAGCAGAAGCGGAAGCCATAGATGCCTGCCAGCTCCTCTCTAAACAACAGTTTGACCAAAAAGAGACTCTATATTATTCTGGATTAGTCAAAAAAAAGAAATGTTGGTTAGTGAAGAAGAGAACACAAGGAAACTGAACAATCTGCCTCTTTTCCAGAACATGCCCAAGATTTGACAATTGAATCAGCTTTTTAGTTCCCTGCTTGGCACCATAGCTTAACCCATTGTTCTTCAAAGTGCTTGAAGCCTTGTTTCCTGTTAACTTAGGCCAACCTTAGGTTGCACACCACTCTAAGGAAGTCTATATGAGAGTTAAATTTGTTTCAGTGTTTGGTGATTTTTGTTGTTGTTCACCCCCTTTCCTGAATCCTGTTCTTATCTTGAACTAAATTTGTAGCAGTATAATTAGTGGTATTATGTTAGCCACTCTTCTCTTGCTGAGGAGTCGTTTTCCATCTCAATTGCAGTTTCTGAGAAGGCAGCACTCTGATGTTAGGGTCTTCTCAAGTTTCATTTTCTTCATTGTCTTCAAACTTTATTTAAATCAGAGGCAGCCCAAACCCAGGCCTAGCAAGTGTGAGGGAGAGCTTCTACATTTCCCTGTGCTTGCTGGACACCTCTGGACCCAACCCAAGCCTGGCATATGAGTGAGACCTACAGCCTTGCTCTTGGAACCTCTCTGAACCCCTCAAGAACCAGCCCAGGCCCGGTGTGTGAGTAAGAACTTCCACCACACTCTTGGGACCTCTACAGACACAGCTCAAGCCCAGGCCTGGCAAGTGTGTGGGAGAGCTTCCAAGCTCCCCTTTGCCTGCTGTATCCCTCTGGACCCATCCCAGGCCTGACTTGTGAGTGAGTCCTTCTGTCCTACTCTATGGACCCAGCACAGATCGGATTCATAAAACAGCCTTCCAGTTTTTCAGCCTCTCAAGCACTGGGATTATAATCATGCACCACCATGCCCAGTCTCATTCACCATCTCAGTGCACCCTGGAGGCAGGGCCAGCACAGCAGACAGGGAATTGAACCTCCGGCCCCTGTGTCTGTCTAAGGAGGAGCACTTTAGTCTGCTGAGCTATCTGGCTGGTCCTGTTTTTTTCTTTCTTTATTTCAACTATAATACTTTTTGCTTTAATCTTATTTCCAATCTTATTGTCTACTGTTTAGATTAACATGCTTTCAAGTGGAAACAAATTATTGGTTTTAGGTCTTTGCTTATATGTGCATCTAAGGCTATACATTTCTCAATGAGAACTGCTTTTGCTGCATCTTGCTATTTATTTATTTATTTATTTATTCATTCATTCATTCATTTATTTGGTACTGGGGATCAAATTCAGGACCTTGTGCTTAGATCCTACAAATTTTGTTAATTTAATTTTTTTTATTGAATTCAAAATATGTTGAAATATTTAAGCATTCCTCTTTAATGTGTCATTTAAAAGTATGCTCCAAAAAGAAAAAGAAAAAGAAAAAGAAAAGGGGGGCCAGGGAGAGGGCTCAGTGGATTAAGCACTTCCCTGGCAAGCGTAAAGGCCTGAGTTCAATCCCTGATTCTGCCAAAAAAAAAAAAAAAGTATGCTCCAAATATTATGAAATTTTCTAGTAAGTTTAATTCTAGCATGGTCTGAGGGTATATGTTGTATGATTTCTATTCTTCTAGATCTTGTCTCAGTTACTTTTTACTTGTTGCTGGGACCAATACTTGACACTCAAAATGAAGGAAAGAAAGGTTTATTTAGCTCACAGTTTATAGAGGTTTCAGTTCATACTCCACTGGCTCCAAGGCCAGTAGTTCCTAGTGGCAGAAAATGATGAAGAGCAGAGGAGGAGCATCATCCGCAGCATCCATCAATCCTCTCTCTTCCGTCTACATTGACTGCAAGGACCAGTGCTCCATGGTGCAGATCGTAGCTTCTCTGAAGTGTCACTGCTGTGAAGATGGAGCTCCTCCAATGACTGAGACTTGTTCAAAGAAGTGGGCCAGCTCAGCCAGGAAGCCTTCCTCAATTCCTGTATATATACTTTTTGTGCTGAGTCACTCTGGGACAGCCCATGGCCCTAGGGTAGAACCAATCACACCCCAGTGCTGGCCCAATAGTGCCCCAGGGTGGAACCAATGATGCCCCAGGTTGGGCCCTGCCCACAGAGTGGGAAGGCATGCCCAGAACTTCCTGATTGATTCAGCCAAGTTGACACAATGTATCAACTACCACAGATCTATTATAATATGCCTTATGGACAGAATATATTCTGTTTTGTTGAAAGTGACATAAGTTTGAGAATGCATATTTGATATTGTTGAATGAAACAATATGTATATGTTAATCAGATTCAGTCATTGATCATACTGTTTAGATCAAGTATATCATGATTTCCTGACTCCTGCATCTGTCAAAGAGTGCCAGAAATGTAATTAATCTTCCAAGTATAGTAGTGGACTTGTCTATTCCACCTTTCAGCTTTCCTTGCAGTTCTTCACTCATTTTGATGCTTGGAGGTTAAACATATACCCAGTAAGAATTGCTATGTCTTTCTAGAAAAGTGACCCTTTTATTATAATGTAATGCCCTTCTTACCCTGATAATTTTGAGACAGGAGGTTAGAGAATGACAAAGCTGGCTGGAGAAGGAGGTATAACCTGTTAATTACAAGACACTGACCAGAGAGGTAGCTCAGTGGCATAAATGCCTGCTTGGCAAGCACAAGGTACTGAGTTCAATCCCCAGTACAAAAAAAA
>NW_004524698.1:1092409-1109862 GCF_000260255.1 Octodon degus
AGATTTTCTTTCTTTCTTTCTTTCTTTCTTTCTTTCTTTCTTTCTTTCTTTCTTTCTTTCTTTCTTTCCTTCCTTCCTTCCTTCCTTCCTTCCTTCCTTTCTTTTTTTTTTTTTAGCTTTACTCATAGTAGCCTGCCCTGCATCCTCCAGGATATTCTTTTGCTTTGTTTTTTTCTTCTTTTATTCAAGCTCACTCTAGAGAAACCAGTTTTTCTCTCATTCTTCACTTTTACTTTTTCAAATAAACATCATTGCTTTTTGCTTGTTTTGTTCATTTCTTCATTTGAGATGAGAAGAACCTGAAATCCAACTCCAAAAGAGGTGTATAACCCAGAACCCAGTGATACTTCATTTGTGAGCCACTTTTAGGAGGAGCTACTTGATAACATTTTGCTATAGACAGGAAATTCCAATAACAATTAGGTGAGCCAGCAGGAGTAAGGCTGAGGTCCCAGAGACCAAGATAAGGACAACGGTGGGCAGAATTTTATTGTTGTTGTTTATTTCTCTGGGATACTTTTTTTCTTCTTCTTTTCTTCACTCTCTAGGTTTGTGGTTGGAAGATTCAGAGAGGGCCTTCCTGGCCAAGTGTGGAATGGAAGAAGGCCATATAGGCTTTCTTTCTCCCTAGCTGCTGTGCTCAATCTGTGTGTCTTAGTTGTGTGTCTCTTTGGAAATTAGCCTGGTCTCCAATTACTCCGATTTTGTAAATGACTTTTCTTTTTCAATTTGCATTGTGTTTTCTTACTACCTTTTTTTCTTTGGGGGGGGATTAACCGGATCTCTGCTTACCCCAGTTTTGGGAATAGCTTTTTTTAATTTTATTTTATTTTAGTTTAGTTTAGTTTGTGTCTTTGTGTGATGCTCAGATTAAGGGTGCTCCACCTTGGATGCTTCTTTCTCAGTTTATGTGATGCTTGGATTAATGATAACATGCTAGGATTAAGGATCTCCTACCCTAGGTATGGGTGGCACCAATAAGTGGGCTTAGAGTTTGTGTAGAATCTTTCAACTATATGTGAATTTACATCAACTGTCACCATCTCTCTTTTTTTTTCCTTTCTTTTCTTTTTAAACTGGCCTCATGAGGTAAGCCACTGATTTTGAAGAACAGGAGAGAGCCCCCCCTCTTTAAAGCTTTTTTACTAGGCATAATGGCTCTTTTCCACTCAGAAGAGAAATATTTGTCTGTTTTAAAAAGCAGTGCCTGAGGTTTTGACAGGGCATAGTAACAGCCAGCAAGCCCTGTTCAAGCAGGCTTTAGCTGACTCCTTTTCTCTTGTCTTAAATTCCACCTGGGGCTATAGGTATCTGAGCAGAATAAATTAACAGCATTTAAACTTTAATAAGAGATGGAATATCCTTCTCTGACAAAACTAAACAGTAAAATGGATACAAATGAATGACTACTTTGTATCTGTATATTCAAAATAGTTAGGATAGATATACAGCTACATTCTCTTAATTCAATGAATAAGATTTGTTCTAATAGCGTTTGTGGATAGGATGTCATGTCTGCATCTTTTAAAACATTGAATAACCACTGAGACAACAATGTGCAATGTATTTATTATTGAAACTGTCCTACTGATTGGCTTTTTAAAAAAAAAATTATTTATGCGTATGTGTGTGGCCAGCTCAGCCCACCAGGGGGCGGGGCTGGCTGGCATGTGGTGCTGGGGGATTGAACCTTGGTCTCTGTGCTTTGCTAAGCTTGTTCTAAGTAGGTGCTTTAGACCACTGAGCCGTCTCACCAGCCCTACTGATTGGTTTTGGAACTACCTCATTGTTATTTGTTTCTCAATAAAATTATTAAAAAATAAAATTAAATTAAAAAATACTTTAATAAGAGACAGCCCAGGTCCTGTGTGAGTGAGACTGCCCTGGGCCCCATGGATCTTCATTCAAGCCAGCGCCCAGGCCCAGCATGTAAGTGGAATTTCCTCCATCAGACAAGCCTTGTGTGGAACAATTCAGCCAGCCTCTCTGCAGAGAGGCTAAAGGCAAGACCCACCCAGCTGATCCAGGAACAGAACATCTCACCAGAGTGGCATAGACTAGGGTTCACCTCCAAAGGCTGCAGCAGAAAGAAGTGGAGCACAGAAGCCAGACACAAGCCATACCCACCTAGAAGAGTTTGAATTTGGTAGGTCTGGACCTGGTGCTAACGTAATAATTGTACCAAAACTCTACACTAAAGGTCAGAAGACAGTGCTATACAAAAGGACAAAGAGAAGGAGCAAAATTCAATCTCAAGCTCTGGGTCCACCCAGAACAAATGCAGGAGACAATAGCATAGAAGAAATTGGAAAGCATACACCTGAAATCTCTGAAATAATAATGTCTGAAGTAAAGAAACACCTACAGAAGGGTATAGAGGAAATCAGATCAGAAATAATTTCTGAAGTAAAAAGAGAAATGATAACTATAATGAAATTAGTATGAAGTGCTTCTAAAGAAAACACTGATAAAAAAATAGAGGCAAATAGAAAAATGATGAAATCCTTGAATAAGCAATATAGGAAAGAAATAGAATGCATGAAGCAGATTCAAAGTACTATACAGGAACTTAAAACCTCAATCACAAACTGGTGAAACCATTTGAATGAAAATGAAAACAGACTTTCAAACCTTGAAGACACCATTGCAGCTAGTGAAAAGATAAGAAAAGGTCTCTTAAAAACAACTAGGATGCAGGAAAAAAATAGTTCAACATCTGCAAGATAATGCAAAGATGAATAATGTGAGACTAATAGGCATAAAGGAGAAAGGAATCAATACAAATGATATAAAAAATATGGATAGAAGTAATAGCAGAAAACTTCCCAAATATGGGGAAACAATCTGACATTCAGGCAACTGAAGCATATAGAACTCCAAATAACATTAACCCAATTAAAAACACACCCAGACATGTAATAATCAAGATCCCAGAAATTCAGCACAGGAACAGTATACTAAAAGCCACTAGAGAAAAATAACATCACATTTAAAGGAAAATCCATCAGAATAATGGCAGACTTCTCTTCATAAACCATCAAGGCAAGAAGAGCATGGAGCAAAGTACTACAAGTCTTGCAGAAAAATTCCAACCCAGACTAATATACCCTGCAAAACTCTTTTTCAAGTATAGTGGAGAAGTGAAATACTTCCATGACAAAGAACAACTAAAGAATTTCATGATGACAAAGCCAAACCTACATGGACTATTAAAAGAGATTCTAGAGAGGGATTAAAATATCCACAACTTTATGAATGAGAATGGAAAGAACCCACCAAAAAGGGCAAACAATTAAACATAGGAGAAAAAGAGGTATACAAAAGCAGTCTTTCAATTATTCTTTTGTGTACAGCAGCAAAATATTTCCATTAGCATACTCTACAAATAGACTTCTCCTGCACCCCATGGGTCATGATTCTATCCAGGTCTACATGGTGGATATCAAAGAAATAGCAGTAGCTCCATCCCACAAGTGACACCTGGCCACCAGTAAGTGTCCATGACAACATACTAGAACTTTGTGTGATATCTTATCCCCAAACTGTTAGAAGTGTTAGTCACATATTTGCCATTCCAGTGTTTATGTTATGTTTTATTCTTAGTAATTCTTTACTATCATGAAGGCTTTTCCTTAGTTGAATTGTTTTGAAATACTTAATTTTAAATTAATATTTAATTAATTTTCTGGATATTGTTTAATCTTAATTTTCATTTTAAGATTCATGCTGTATTTTGACTTAAAATCTACTTATAAAGCATGGTATGATATTTTCTCCTAGCATTATAAACTTTGAAAAGAATATTTCTGTTTTCCATTGACTTTATATTATTTCTTCCTTGTCTTTTACACACACGTATATGAAAAAATATGTATATAACCCGACATAAGATTTCTACCACTTTGTAGAAATCTTCAGTGGCCTTTTAAATGGGTTCATTTAATATATTTTACATAGTCCTGCTTAACTACCATTTTGAGAGCTTTTTATTCTTTTTCCAGGACCATACAGCAACTTCTCTTGCCTTCTGGATTATGATCTTTGTTTTTTGCTATATGCTATGTCTGGAGGTAATAGAATATTTCAAGTTTATATAACTGGAAAATATTTTACATTTAGTTTTCTAAGGTATGTTTGCTAAGTATGAAATTCAGTGAGGACAGATCTTTTGTTTTTCTTTCAGTCCTTTGAATTAATTAGTTTCTTACACACTTGCTCTCTTTTTTTTCCTAATGTAGAATAACATGATATTTTGTTCTTCCATAGATAATATTTTTTATGTATATGCTTTAATGATTTTTTGACAATTTCATTTTTGTGTATCTTGGTAAGATTTTATTCAAATTTCTTGAGAAAAAGGTTCATTTTTCTTGGAAGTGTGCTATAATTTCAACTAAATTCAGAAATTTTAAATCTTTAAATATTCATTTCCTATCCCTTTCTACTTTGAGAATTTAATTATATGAATATAAATTTCTTAATTTTGGCACAGAGTGAACTATTATATGACTGATCTATAAATTCTTCATTTTTATTTTGGACAATTTTTATTGTTATATTCATTCAAATTTGTAGAAATTTATTTACAGTGTGCAATCTATTATTAATCTAATGCTATGTATTCATTTCAGAGATATTTCTCTAAAATTCACTCTGTCTACATCTTATATCTTTCACATTTCAATATTTGTCTACAATTTTATTTTATTTTATTTTATTTTTAATTTTATTTATTTATTTATTTGAGAGAGAGAGAGAGAGAGAGAGAGAGAGAGAGAGAGGCCAGCTCAGCCCACCAGGGGGCGGGGCTGGCTGGCATGTGGTGCTGGGGGATTGAACCGCGGTCCCTGATGCTTTTGCTAAGCTTGTTCTAAGTAGGTGCTTTAGACCACTGAGCCGTCTCTCCAGCCCTGTCTACAATTTTAATACGCTATATAATTATTGATTTTCAACAAAGTTAATGTGAAAAAAAGTAAATAGACTTTAGTAAGAGACTGAGTAGAAGAAGTCAGAGTGACCCTCATTCCTTAGCCTTTTTATTATTGGAGTAAGTGCAAGAGACAATTTTCCCAGTTGGCTCCATTGTGGTTATGTAGTCATCAAGGGAATTGAAATGCAAGTTGAACCATCAAGGAGTTCAACTATGTGTCTAAGGGAACTTTGCTTGCAGAAATTCTGCGCTTCAAGGCAGTAAAAGGACAAGGTAAGGCCAAGAAGTGGCTTCACCCCCTTCCCCCTAATGAGTTAACTGGTCCAAATATAACTGGGGGATTTCTTCTGTGCTTAATGATGCCAGCCTCACTCACAGAGACATCTGTCTAGTCTGTGTTAGGTCTCACAAAGGATGCTTTGTGGAACCAGCAGATTTCTGCCTTTTGCATGGGATGCAATCTTAAGGAATCAAGACCTAGTTGGCATTCTTTCTCTATAGGCCCAAGTCAAGCAAATGGGAAACCTCTTGGACCTTTCCACCATGTGGATTTCATCAGTATGCCCACTAGGGCATATTCTTGATGAGTGGGTAAGGTTTGAGCCTAACAATCTAATACAAAAGTAGTTTATCTACTATTACAATATGGTTTGGGTTCATTATGAACTGGAAAGTGAGAAGGCATGGGTATGGGACAGTACTTTAAATCATGACATTATTCTACAGTTACAGTGTTTTTGCTCACAACATACAAGAAGCAATGAAACGCCTTATGTTCTGGCTTTTGTGACTCTCCATCAAAAGGAATATTCAGGAACTACAATGTTTAGAGTGGCCCCATAGAAGATATTCTGGATGACCCTGTCCTGAGAGCCCTATGTGTCTCTCAAGGGGATGCAGGTCTCTCTGATCTGTTTGATGATACTAGGAGGTCTCTTCTACTTCTTGCCTATAGTGCAAGGCTGGGCCCCTTCTTCAGTTACAGATATAAAAAGTCTAGGAACTATGCAAGTAAACAACATACTTTAAAAAAGGAACCCCCCCCCCCAACCCGGAAAAGTTATTTCCCCTTCAATAGAACTAAACTCGACCTGTAATATAGTGAGGGACTAAGAATGATGTCTGATATGCTAGCCACTCTTACCAGGGAGATGAAGAGGTGTGTTGAGCCTCTCATAAATATAGTTATATAGATCCATCTTCCAAGGAAGGAGAAGCACTAGTAGGATATCATTCCATTTGTCAGTTGGACCCAGATATTTGATGTAAGCTGTAAGAACTTCATGTGGAACTACAGATACCTGTGGCCTTGCTAGACTTTTCTCAGTTCAATAATCAGGACCAAGAGGAGAGAAAAAGGCTAAGATTATGGCTGTTGCAATTGACAATGCTTTAATTTCACCCAAGTAATCTAAAGAAAAACTCAGGGACAATTGGGGACAGTTTTTGTTCCAAGTGCAAGAGAATTGGACACGGCATGAGACTGCGTGATGCCTCTACCTGGTCCCTGCTCCACATGTGAGGCAGCTGACGTGCCTGACTTATGGACTGGAAATTTGACTATCCTGACTTCAGAGAGGGGCTAGGCTAGCCAGAACTCTCGTTTATTTGCTCTGACAACAAAAGAGGCATCACCATCTCCTCTGAGGAATGCTGGGAAAATTTTGCAAAGCCTGTTTCTGTCTTCACTCTTACTTTTTCAAATAAACTTTGCCAGTGCTTTTTGCTCATTTCACTCAACTTTTTATTCAAGAAAGAACAACCTGAAATTTAGCTCCAGCAGCAGAGGCAAGCAAACCAGAACCCAGTAACATTTTGTTGGCAAGGCAATTTTAGGAGACACCTGATAACATTTTTATATAGCCAAGAGATTTTTTAAAAAATAATTTTATTGAGAAACAATAGAAATGAGACAGTTTCAAAAACAATTAGTAGGACACGTTCAATAATTAGTACATTGCATATTGTTGTCTTCTTAGTGGTTACTCATAGTACAAGGTGCAGACATGATATCTTTCCCACAAACACTATTAGTACAAAGCTTTCTATTCATTGAATTAAGAGAAAGTAGCCATATATCTAGCCTAACTATTTTGAATATACAGATACAAAATGATCCTTCATCTGTATCACATTTTTTTTGTTTAGTTTTGTCAGAGATGGGTATTCCATTGTCATTTAAATATTGTAGGTGCAAGAATTCAGCAAAATATTCCAATATAGTTCAGTAGTCCATAATAGTAGTGGGTTATCCATAGGACAAGCAATATCAGAAGTTGTTCATTTAAGCCGTTTACAGCTCAGCATATTAATATGGCTTTATTTTTTAAACTTTGTTTTTATACTTTTCTGCTGGATGGTTAAGGTCAAGATAAAGCAGGACCTATATAACAGGAAATGTAACTCTTGTATCTGACAAGGTCAGTCAAATCCCCTCAGGATTTATCCTGAAACCCTGTACCTCAGTTTGTAGATCCTTTGTCAGTGTTAGCCATGTGAATGAGTCATGGCCATTGCTTGACCAATTTGCTCTCTGTGATAGCCTGAGAGAATGTTTTCTTTCCATGTGACTCTCCTTAGGCACACTGTATATCATCAATCACTTTCCTGTATGGCCCCATAATCTCCTTGATCAGAAAATGTGGGACACAACTGAGTTACATGATGTTATAGTGCAGGTTCTCTTATGTCCTGAGTCCTCACTGACCTTGAAAGGCTAGGGCCAAAATGTTGACTGTTCTTGTGGCCCTTCTTTTTGCCTAAATTTTGATCTGGTTGTTAACCTTCCAGAAGAGAAGCTTATTATTATTACCTTATAACATAGGCAATTGAGTTTAACCTCACTATCTGTCTAAATATCAAACATCTTAGCCATAACATGGATCAGGTATTTTCTATCAAGTATTGATATGTTAAACTTTAAGTCCCTACAGAAAATGAAGAAAAAATATTTAAAAAATAGGAATAAACAATTACATATTTGTACACAGAAATTTAGAAATCTAACCATGTACAGCATTGTAGCAGGACAGTCCTATGTCATTTTTTTTCTTGTCTCTTGTTTTCATTTATTACCCTTTTTTAAAAACAAATATTTACTTGAGAGACATTATTAGCCAAGAGATTTTGTAACAGTATTTTTGGTGTAATTTCTGCTTTGTTTGAAATTAACATAGCTACTATATCTTTGTTTTGATGGGTTTTAGTACAGTATATCTTTTTTTTGTGGTCTCTGTGTCTTTACATTTAAAGTGAATCTCCTGTAGATAACATATAGCGCAGTCCATTCCTATTTATCTACTCTGATAGTCTCTCTTCAATTAGTGTCATAGTTAGACCACTCACACTAAAGTGATTACTGATATAGTTAGACTAATATCTACTGCATTTATATATTTTCATTGCCCGTTTTCTTTGTTTTCAGAATTTTCCAAAACAAATGACAAATACCAAACTACATTCTATGAAGCTCAGCAGTCACCAAATACCAAAATATCTACATCTATGTGTACAATTATAGAAAAGCAAAAAGTAAACCTTATAAAGAAAATCAGGGGAAAACAAAAAATCTTATCTGAGAGAAACAAGGATTCTGATTTCTATTCATAAATGAAATAAGAAAGGAGAGAATAAAATACACTCATGAGAGAAAATCTTTTGCTAAGCTAGAATTTGTATCTGGCAAAATTATCCTTCAACTAAATAGCTGAGTGGATGAAAGCACCTGCAAGCAGGCACAGGGGCTGGGAGCTGAATCCCCTGGCCTGCCATGGGGCACACTGAGACAGCAATTAAGACTGGGCATGGCAGTGTGTACCTGTAATCCCAGCTCTTGAGGCTGTAAACAGGTGGATCACTATGAGTCCAATCTAATAGTGAGACCCTGAACACCCTGTAGACCCTTCCCTAAAATTAAAAAAAATTATCCTTCAAAAATGAAGTAGCTGAATGTGGTGCACACTGTAATCCCAGAACTCAGCAAGGTGAGGCAGGATTATTTCTATGAGTTCAAGGTCATCTTGATACCATGTCTCAAAAAACCAAGCTGAATCAAACAAGAACAACAACAACAAAGTATAGTAGTAAAGTTATTCTCAAACAAAAATTCAGAGAATTTCTTATTGTACCTGTCTTTCAAAAGAGAGTTATTAAAAGTTCTTCAGAGAGGGGGAATATTATGCAGGATCAAAGCTTACATCTATGGTGCATAAAGAGGGGAAAATGGGGCCAGGAAGATAGTTCAGCAGTCTAACCACTGCCTGGCAAGTGTAAGGACCCAAGTTCATTTCCTGATACCTCATCCCATTCTGGCCACCGAAACTGGGTGAGGTAGCCATGTGCCTGTAGTCCCAGTGCTGGAGAGGCTGAGACAGGAGGATCACTACAAGTCTGAACTGCATAGCAAGACCCTGTACCACATAAATACATAAAAGACTGAAAAAAAGTAAAAAGATATAAAGGGGAAAATGAAAAAAAAGTGGGGGAGGGATATAGGGAGAGATGAAATAAATGAACACAAAGCAAAGTTTTAAGTGTCCTGATGTGTGGGTGTTTTTTTCCATGTGGACCAGTTCTGCAGTACCAGCTGGGTATGCACGGTTCAAGTAAGTTCGAGCCCTGACCACCTGAAATTAGCATCAGATCCCACAGGTAATGGCTCAGTCCCACCCTTTAAATGCCAGTTGTAAAATCAGGCCTCTAGATCTCAGGATAAGTCCTGAGGGGATTTCACTGACCTCATCAGACCCAAAAGCTACAACTCTTGTTGCATAGGTCCTGCTTTACCTTGGTCTTAACCATCCAGCAGAAAAGTATGAAAACGAAGTATAAGAAGTAAAGCCATGGTGTTATGTTGAGCTGTAGGGCTCAGGTCAACAATTTCTGACATTGCCAGTCAAGCAGAAGACCCAATACTATCATGGGCTACTGGACTCTTTTAGAAAATTTGCTGAGTTTACACACCTATAATATTCAAATAATGGAACTTAACAAAAAAGGGGATACAGATGAATGTCCATTTTGTATGTGTGTATTCAAAGTGGTTGGGATAGATATATAGTTACAGTCTCTTAATGAATAGGGTGATTTGTTCTAATGGTGTTTGTAAATAGGATATCAAGTCCGCATCTTGTACAGCAATTAACCACTAGGAAGAATGTATGCAATGTGTTAATTACTGAAACTGTCCTACCAATTTGATTTGAAACTGTCTCATTGTTATTTGTTTCTCAATAAAATTATGGAAAAAAAAAACAGGCCTCTAGCACTTCTGGCTAACTGGCTACAAATCAGAGGCACTTTGACCCTTGCCTTTAGTTGGCTCATGGAATTTGGGAAAACATTTATATTTAGAGCTTTATAATAAAGGCTGTAACAAAGGATACAGATAAATGGCAAGATGGAAGTGATGCACAAGGCAAGGAGAGGGGAAGGTGCATGAAGATCTCTGCCTTGATCCAGGTGCTCCACCATCCCAGCACCTCCAAGTGTTGAGGGGAACCTGGAAGCTCCTCACATCTATTTTTTGATTTTTATGGAGAATTCACTAGGCATCCCTAATTTTAAATTGACCTTTAATGATCAACTCAACCTTCAACTCTGTCCCTTGTTTGGAAGTGAAAGTGGCATCAACCCTCTAATCACACAATTGATTGCCAGTGGTGCCAGCCCAGCCTGACTTGTCCAGGGGGCATAGCCATTAATCATCTCATTAGTGAACAGTTATAGACTCACATTAGAAGATTACAAGGACTTTCGGCATTGTTTTCCAGGAAACAGCAGAAACACCAAATATATATCTCTCATAAATCATAGCTTCAAAATCCCCAAGACAGTAGGTGCAGGTTTGCCTCAGCCGCACTCCCCTACTTGAAGGAAGAAGACAAGCGACAGTTCTGTGTACCATTTGGTTACTTCAGCACCTTTTCTGGACTCACATATCTAGACAGTGGAAGCTTTGAGGATGTGAAAATAGTGAACCAAGACTTTTAAAACAATAATCCAATTAGTTCCACATATAAGAATAGTATGGAAGCTTTGTATGTATAAATCTAGCTGCCTGTTCTGTACATTCAGGCTCTAGGTTCCCTCCTTGCATCCTTAAGTCTGCTTTTCCACTTTGCTGTGAGACCTCTGAGAAATATGTCACAGCAAACAGCATGTCATCTTCTCCTATGGCCTCTGAGGAATCAGAGTCAAGTGGACCCAACAAAATCTCTCCCACGTGTGATGTCCACCCACCAGAATTGCCAAGTTACTCATATTCAGTGAATGGTAGCTGCCCTCATTTCCTCTTTATCCATCTTTGCCAGATGGGAGACAATTAATGAGCATGCTGCACCATGTGGGTAAGATTTTCACCTAAAATAAAAGAATTTTCAACCAGAGTATACCTGGGAGTATTTCAAGATTCTGATCCACTTAACTCTTCACTTGTAGGAGAAATAGTTTTATTAACAAAAATGATAATTATATGATGTGAAATGGCAATCACTGACAACAAAACAAGTTGGAGGGCTGTACACAATTGCTTTTTTATGATTTCATTAATGCTTGTAACCTATTTTTTCTCACTATGCAGCATGTGCATTTCACCAGGCATAGACACTAGGAAAATTTTGACCCAACAACTTAAAATAGATAAGACACCATTAGTTGCTTAATTTCCTCAGCAATGCAATACAGCTGCCATTATCCCATTTTAGCAGCAAACATGTAGAGGTAGCTGAAAACATATCCAGTCCACCGTTTGAGGACCATTTTACTAAGACTTCTCTAATGTCATTACTCCTCTGAATGCTTCCTGTCTTGGTTACTTTTCTCTCATTGCTAGGACAAAATACCTGACACTCAAAATCAAGGAAGAAAAGGTTTATTTAGCTCACAGTTTGTGGAGGTTTCAGTCATACTCAGTTGGCTCCAAGGAAGGCTGGAACATGGCAGAGGGCATCAGTTCATTGTGGCAGTAAACAGCAAAACATCAAGAACAAAAAGGAAAAGCAGCAACAGTAGCTCAGAGAGCAAGTCTGTCTCCCTTGTGTTGCATTCAGGCTATCTACCTCAGACTTGGTGTACCATTCACACCTATAGTCCCAGTAGCATTTTCATCCATAATCCCAGCAGTACTCACACCCATAATCCCATCACTGGATCATAAATTAATCAAAAACTCTAGAGGTTCCCCCCCAAAAAAACTGCATGAGACTTTGGGGGAACAACTAGACACAAACTATAACACTTCCCTTCTGCTTTTGAAGGAATTAAACTATCCCAAAGACATTTCAAGTCCTCTCATGACATTCTGCCTTGTTGGGTATCATTTGGATCTATGTCTTATCAGCATTCTGGACTATGAGATGCTTGAGCCCAGGGGTGAGTGTCACTGCCACTACCACTACCACTTCCTGGTGTTCAATCCTTACTATAACTTAGCATTGTGTTTTTGATAAATTAATCTCTCCAGGCCTTAGTTACCTCACATATAAAATGGGGCAATGACATCTTCTCCATAGGCTGCTGTGCAGATCAAGGAAGTTCATACATGCAACACTTTATTTGCACTGTTGATGATCTGTTTATTTCCCACTGTACCTTTTCCAGGGCCTGGACCTGCACTCCTTATGGTTCTACAGAGTAAGGTGACTTCCCAGTTGTGCTTTGAGTAATTTCTTTTTAGGCAGTATAAACTCTGTGGCCACCCTCTGTTCTGGAACTTCTGAGGCTACCAAGTGCTCTGTGATCCTGAAGGATACAGAGTTACATTCAGAGACTACAAGTTGGCTCTGGATGATCACCTGAGGAGCTTCAGCACAGAGCTGGTTGTGATGGCACACTATTGTAATCCCAGAACTTGAGAGACTGAGGCAAGAGAATTACCATGAGCTTGAGACCAGTCTGTGGTAAATGCCAAACACAAGGCCAGCCTGAATTACATAGCAGGATCCTGTCTTACAAACCAATAATGACAAAACAAAACAAAAATACAAAAACCCCTATTGTCTTTACTTTTCTTGTTGATGAAGCTAAATACCCAATAACCAAAGTTAAAGTAGGAAAGGTTTATTTATCTCACAGTTTGTAGAAGTTTCACTCCTTACTTGACTGTCTCCAAGGTAGGGTGGCTTAGAAGAGGGACATTGAAGAGGAGAAACAGTCCATGACAGGCAAGTTAGCAAAGCAAGAGAGACTGCATTTCTTTCTGTCTTTTATCTTATCCTGGCTACTTAGAGTGGACAGCACTCACACCATTATTCCTAGTGTCCTTGAACCTACCATTGCACCATAAATCAATCCCAGGATCACATACTGTAGATACACTCACTTCTGAAAAAGCCCCACTCATGACTGCACGAGGCTTTAGGGAACATTTAGATACAACCCATGACATCCCATCTCCCCCCAAAAGATTCATGTATATCCACATATGCAAAAAGCATTTAGCCTGTCTCCAAGAGTTGCCAAAATCCTAACAGTTTTAGCATTGCTGAAAAGTCTAAGCCCAAAGTCTCCTCTGAGATTTAAGGCAAATTCTTAGCTGCAAGCCTTTGTACAAATGAAAAGAAAAACACTTCCAACATTCAATATCAGAAGGTATTATCATTACAAGAGGTACAAAGAGGGGGATACAATGAAGTGAGAACAAAGCAATACCAAAATCCAGTAAGATAAACATCAAATTCCACATTTTCACTTACAGCATCCACAGCAATTTGTGTGTGGAAAGTTCTGAACTCCAAAATGTTAGGGTGGCTGTGCCCCTACAATACTGCCAGTGGTTGTACCTCCCATGGTTTCTTTTTTGGTTGGTCTTGCTTACTCCTTGAAGCTTTCTTTGGATGGTGCATGTTCCTGGCTTCTCCAACCTTCTAGGGTCTCCACTGTACCTTTGGCTTCACAATCACAGTTTTATACACTACGCTTCCAAGGCCATACTGTCTGACCTTCAGAATTCTTGACCCCACAATTCTTGCAGTCTGTATGCCCCTAAAACCAGGACCCTGTGGATGATACCAAGGTCTGCTGCCAGATGGATCAGTATCCAGGCTTTCTTCTGTGTTGGCAGTAGGAGTTCAGTGCCTATAACCAAATTCTGAGAAACAACTTTCCTAGGCTACCACCATTCTGGAACATGGTGTTCCCGGGCTCTTTTCTTGAAGCAATTTTGAGGCTCCATAGAGTGGAGTCCCTGGCCTAAGAAGGGGGGAAAATAAGGAGGGGTGGGGGGATTCCCACTGTTTATTTTGATGCTTTCAGGCCATCTTTTCACTTCTCCTGTTCTTTTCAGCAATCAATATCTCCTCTGTTCTCTTCTCAGTCCACAGTTGTACTAGAGCTTCTTTTCTAGTCAAACTCAAAGCATTTAAAATCATTCTGTTGGCCTCTTTGCTCTTGATTCTCAACATAGATTGGGCTAAAGCTTCCAACAGTGGCTGTGCCACTGCCTCAATATTACACTGTCTTAAAATTTTTTCTACAAGATTAATGAGTCTGGAACCCTTAATCTTAGCATCAGGCTCTGGACATGAACAAAATACAGACAAACTTTCTGCCAATGTATAACACACATCACCTAAAGTCCAACAATCAATGTCATCTTTCTTCCTAGCAGAAACCTCTCAAAATCAGCCTTTTGATCTGATGTCTGACAAGAATCCACCATCAAGTATAAAGTAAGTTGTTTCACCTCTACTTTTTCAACCAGCATTTCCAAATCTTCCCAAACTCTTCCCACAAGCTAGTCCCAAAGGTTTCTGAACCACGTAGACAGGTATAGTTACAGCAATGACTCCAGTTCTCTGGAGTATCAAATTCTTAGTTAAATTTTTCTTGTTGCTGAAGCAGAATACCCAACACCAAGTTAAGGAAAGAAAGGTTTATTTAACTCACAGTTTGTAAGGGTTTCAGTCCATAAGCAGTTGGCTCCAAAGTGGGGTGGTTTGGCAGGGGGGCATCACAGAGGAGAAGTAGTCATGGTGGGCAGTAGGCAGCAAAATAAGCAAGGTAAAACCACATTTCTTTTTATCCCTTATTTCTTATCTAGGCTACACTCATACCCTTAATTCTTGTACCATTGAGTGGGCTAGAACTTCTCTATGAATTAAGCAAGCATCACACACTCTAGATCCAGCCACCTCTGGGGGTTATCTAAAAAGAAGCCATAACACCTACGAAGAATGTCACAGACCTCTTTTCATTAATCACTTTATAGTATTGTCTAACAATATCCCATAAATCAACTGATCAGAACAGGTTTTAAAAATACAGTAATTCTAATAATATCCTACAGTGATAGTAACTGGGTGTGGTGGGACATACCTGTATTCCCAGCACTACAGAAGGCCAAGGTAGGAGGATTTCAAATTCAAGTGCAGTCTGAGCTTGAGTCTAGGCAACTTAGTGACTTAATGAGATCCTGTCTTAAAAAAGCAACCAAGCAGGCTATGAATGTAACTCTGTGTGTAGGTTTCAGGTTCAACCTACAATACTAGGATAAATAAAATAGACAACAATCTAATATTTGGTTTTAATTGGCCTGAAATGAAAGCTAGACAATTTCTTAAAAAACAAAAAACTGGGGCAACCCAGGCAGAGAACTACTATATACTGTGTTAGGTCTGGGACAGAGATTTTTCACTCTACATACAAATTAAAGTCACTTGAAAGTTTTAAAAAAATACTCAGGGCCCTCCCTCCAGACATTCTGATTCAGTTGACCTATGGTAGGGCCTGTGAGTTGTTTTCTTCAAACTCTCTTTATAAACAAACTTTTATAAAGCAGCCAGAACCAAGATATCTTCTCTGGCCAGAGACTAAAATCTTGGGAGGTGATGGGATCCTGGACTCAAGAAAAGTAGTTATAGTGTCTGTGAAACTCATTCCTTGCTCTGATAATCACATCTTCCAAGTTCTTTATGGGTCTCCTACTGGGTCCTGATCTGAGGCAAGCATGCAGAGAGAACACAGGTTTTGGTGTAAGATGAATTGGGTTCTGGGCAAGTCTAATTCACTGTGTCTCACTGGGGCTGCAGAGAGTTCAGCCTGATCACAGACTCCCTAGTAGTACTTTACTAGGAACTCTGACCCTGGGTTCAGCAGATACTTCACCTTGTTTTTCTGCTTCACATGAGAGCTAGCTAGAGCCAGATGAACTGAAGAAACCAATAACACTTCAAAACCTTGTGCATGACACTGGGGTCCAATCATAGCTTCTGACTAGCTGGTTCCTCTACAGCCTGAGGGTCTGTGTCCCTGAGAACATGACAACTGATGGACATTTCTGGAACCAAAGGTCTGGGCTAAACCCTAAAAATTGCAAGTCAGGCATCATTCTAACCTTGTATGTTTATATTTATTATAGCATCTAGGTGCTGAGAAAATAAGGAAAAAAATGAAAGAGAAAAAGAAAGGAAGGAAGGGGGATGGAAAAAGGAAAGAAGGGAGGAAAGAAGGAAAGAAATTGAGAGTTATATGAAGATCAGTAAAGGTCTGAAGGCTCAGATTTTCTTTTTTCTATTTATTTATTTATTTATTTTTTGCGGAACCGGGGATTGAACTCAGCCCTTGCGCTTGCCAGGGAAGCACTTATTCCACTGAGCCATCTGCCTGGCCCCTTCTTTTTTCTTTTAAAGAGAACACAAAATAATCAACAGAGCCAAAATCATAATAAAAATTTGAAATGATGCAGAACGCAGAATTTAAGGCTCTAATTTTCTACAGTATTGTTCTTTCTTACATAGAGTCTGTATTGTTTGAAATATAAAAGATCAATTGCTAATAGTATTTTTTTGTCTCAGATGTCCTGCTTATCTTTCGATCTGTCAGTATCAGTGTCCAGATCTACCCTTCTGGATACTTTATTTATTTATTTATTTTAAGGAAGGGTCTACATGGTGTTCAGGGTCTTGCTACTAGATCGGAATCATAGTGATCCTCCTTTTTACAGCCTCCCAAGAGCTGGGATTATTGTGTGCGTCACCACACCAGGCCTGGGGATCAAACCCCTGGCCCCTGCGCCTGCTTGCAGATGCTTTAATCCGCTGAGCTATTTGGCTGACCCAGGGAAACTGAGGCAGAAGTAAGTTCCAGCCCAGCCTGGACAATTTAGTTACTTAGTAAGACCCTGTCTGAAAATAAAATAATTAAAAACAGCTGGGGATGTAGCCTCAGAACTGAGGAAAAGAAAATATTTGAATTAATCAAAGCATATGCTGTTTTTGTTTTCTACTAAAAAGACATTTTAGGGCAGGGGAGATAGCAGACTAAGTGCCTGCTTAGGCAAGTGCAGGGACTGGGGTTCAGTCTCCAGCATGATATGCTGTGCTGGCCCTGGCCCCAGGCATGGTGGCAAACTCCTGTAATCCCAGTGCTGGGGAGGCTGAAAAGAAAAGAGGATCACTATGAGTCAGAGCTGCATAGTGAGACTCTGTGTCAAATACATAAAATAATAAAGAAAGTTAAGTATAAAAAGACATTTTAGAAAAGGTATAGCGAGCTCCACTACCATCTCATTGTTTCTCTTGTTCTC